>NC_133327.1:521438024-521770524 GCF_042186555.1 Aquarana catesbeiana | reverse complement strand
GAACTGTGTACATAAAGTTATAGAAAGCACAGGAGCATGTACAAACTATACATAAATTATGCAATACAAAAGCGCTTGGATAGTTCTGACGCGTTTCAACCCCATCGGGTCTTCTTCAGAGGAAATGCATGCGCTGTGGAAGAATTTCGTATACATAATGAAGTAATACCAATATGATTATGCACAGTTGTATATAATGAGAGTTTTAAACATAATTACCAAAAGTATGTGTGTAGCCATGTCTCCTGAGCCTATGATTTTCAGAACAGCCTCCACTATCTGGTCCCAAAACCAGGGCCCCCTGGTCTGCCAACACCCCAAGAGAGGGAGCCAAGCAGAAGCTGTGCGACTTGCGATGACTTACATCTAGGAAATACCCCGCGTTTGGCAAGGGGCAGGTGGGTCAGCAGCGCCTGTGGCCTAAACATCAAGCATACATAAACAAAAAGGAAGAGTATATGAATCAGATAACCTTGCTCAATTCAATGTGGGTAGCAACAGGTGAAGGTAATGGATTTACACCACCTGTATATGCATGTAGCTAATTGCAACACCCAATAGCTCTGCGATACGCAGAAGGATGTGTTCCTCTGAATTAAAGAGGCATATCCGAAGGAACGGGATAAGATACCAGTTCCACCCAAGAAAGAATTCTTCAATAAGGAACAAGCAATATAGCAAAAATATAAATGAATTTATTAGAAAAAGCTCCACATGTACACCAATCAAAAAATTAAACCATGTGATAATTAATGAACTGAAACCCTCCACTAAAAAATAAAATAGACAACGTTGTCTAAAAACAAAACAACACACAGATGGCCACCACTAAACACACAGATAGACTCTCCTAGATCAAAAAATGAAAAAACAGTCTTCCAGGTATATGCATAAAAATGCTATATATGGCCAGGAGGGTAGGTGTATGCAGCCATTAGTTATAGGGGACCAACGAGGGAATGCTGATAACAGACTTTACTTGTATCCTGCAGTATGGACCATGATGATAGCTAATTGCAGCAAGTAAGGTTGGAAACCGTACATCAAGTGGTAATGTAGGATCAGCGTCCTCTGCGGGGACTGTGGGTCAGTAGAGAGGGGAGTGTGCCTGTATGGATAATTGTAAACAGTCACAGCAATGGTGCTACTTCATGGGGGGAGAGACACATATGTTTATTTAGGTAGATACCGCAATCCCAGATTGGGAATAAGTATATACAGTCTCACCATTCCATGGACACCAATATGCAGCAGGCATGAAAAGCACTCCGATCCTTCTCAAACCATCTCATACCACGCGGGGCAGCTGGATCCTTCTCAAGCCCTTTCCATGCAGCTAGGCATAGCGGGATGCAGGCGATGACAGTCGGGAGTGGGGGCGTGTTGAAACATGTCGCATGTGAGCGGTATAGATCGTTTATTGCTTCCCGAGTCTGTACAGAGAGCTTCGCCGACAGGCGGGCGGGATCCCCAAGGCTGGTGGGTGGATCTGTGTGTATGCTAAGCAAGGCGTGATGGCGTCATGCTGATGCGTTTCATCCGTCACAGGGATTTCTTCAGAGCATGCGCCGTAGCCTGGACTGATAGCTTATATAGCCCTAATGATACCATACGTAAGTACAATGGCTTCTAGTTGTCCAGGTAATAGCGTGACAAATATACTGCCATTCATACCAAAAGACAACACAAGTTGTTGATGAAGCAAGCCCGTCCATGGGTGCGCCACCTCTCCAAAATAATTAGAGACTAAGCAAAATAGGGGTAAAATAAAATAGCAAACAGTATAAAAATAAGAAAATAAAGAAATAAGATGATCAAAGGGATTAAATATAGATGCAAACACTGACAACACAACGGGGAAGGGACAGAACAGGGACTCTTAATGAAAAAGTTTATGGTGTCAGAAACATTGATAACTTACACTCATTGTTTAACCCATGTGTGGACATACTGTCAAGGGTATATATCCACATTTTTTCTTTCTGACAGAGGATTCTGTCAAAGTCACCCCTTCTAAGGGGGAGATTAAGCCTGTAAATACCCTTGAAAGTAAGTTCAGTGGGATCTCCACCATGAAATTTAAGGAAATGTAGAGGAATAGGGTGCTCCTCATCTTTGCTAAGAATGCTTTGGACATGCTCACCGATTCTGATTTTAAGTTTCCTTTTTGTCTTACCCACATAGTTTTTGCCACATGGGCATGTGAGCATATATATAACTCGCGTGGTATTACAGTTAATAAAGTTATAGATCTTAAACTGTCTTTTACCATCAGAATCGGTGAACACGTCCATGCGTTCAACATACCTGCATACAGCGCATCTACCACATATAAACATATCCTTCAAAGGTGAACGTTGGGTAAGCCAATTGTGGGTAGGGGATCTCTGGTATTCTGAATGAATTAAGTGATCCCTAAGGTTCCGAGAACGTCGAGCGGTGAGAAGGGGGCGTTCACCCACAATTTCACCAAGAACAGGGGAGTCAGAAAGAATATGCCAGTGGTTGTTTAGAATGGTCCTAATCTGTTCCCATTGGGCACCATATTTGGTGATAATCCTAGGGGGTTTATGTTTATCTTTGGAGGCACTGGAATCCTTTCTAGTAAGAAGGTGCTGACGGTCTGTTTGGAGAGCTTTTTTCTTAGCTAGCCTAATAAATGAATGGGAGTAACCCCTATCCCTAAACCTGCCGTATAGATCCCTGGCTTCCATATCAAGATCCTGTTGTTTGGAACAGTTCCTACGAATTCTAAGGAACTGACCAACTGGTATCCCTTTGATCAGGGATCTTGGGTGGTCACTCGTAGCTTGGGGGAGTGTGTTCGCTGCTGTAGGTTTCCTGTGGGTTTTGGTACTAATTTTCCCATTATCTGCTATCAGAGTCTTCCTTGACTTGGAAGGGAAGGGTATGGTGGTGGGCAGTGTACGTAAGCTTGATGTTCCGATCATTTGTGTTGAGTTCATCAATGAATAGCAATAACTCTTGCTCGGTGCCACCCCATATCATCAGCACGTCATCAATGTACCTCAGCCACAGACGACTGTGGCGGAGGTACACCAAAGACGGGTAGACCAATTCCTCCTCCCACATGCCCAAATGAAGGCATGCATATGAGGGAGCCCAAGGTGCCTCCACTGAGGTCTCCCTGGTTTGTTGGTAGTAAGTACCCATAAACTGGAAGCAATTATGTTCCAGTAGGAAGGTCAGAACTTCACCTATAAACTCATTTTGCTGTCCAAGAAGTGGAAATTTCTTTTCAAGAAAGAATTGGACAGCTTTAAGCCCCCACGAGTGGGGAATCGAAGACTCAACGTCAATACCAACCATAAGGGATACCTCCGGCAGGACCATGGCATCCAATTGCGACAGTACATCCCTTGTGTCCTGCACATAAGAGGGTAAGTCATAGACTAACTCCTTAATTAGTGCATCAATGAACTTGCCAGTTTTTTCAAGGGGACCATTAACCGCAGACACAATGGGTCTGCCGGGTGGGTTATATAGGGATTTGTGAAGTTTTGGTATGATGTAAAAGTTGGTGTATTAAACTGAGAAACCCGTAGAAAGTTAAACTCCCTTTTGTTGATTAGTTTCTCCTCCAGTGCTAAACTCAATAGATAATTTAGTGCATTGACAATATCAGGGAATGGGTTTGAATCAAGTTTGCGATAAGTGGATTTATCATTTAATAGTCTCAGTACTTCGTTTTCATATTGGTCCTCAGTGAGAAGGACCACATTACCTCCTTTATCACTTGCCTTGATAACAATACCCGGAGCCTCCTCTAGTTCTTTGAGGGCTTTTCTTTCTTCTCTTGTGAGATTGTCAATGCCTCTATATTTCCAGTTAACCTTAGATAGATCCCTCTTGACCTGCGCCAGGAAGAATTCGATTGATTTATGTTTAGATAATGGGGGCATTTTGACTGATCTGAAGGATAAATTAGCAGAGCGTATGGATACCGACTGCTCAGAGGGTGTCTCTGTATCTGAATCAGAATCCACGTTCTCTTGTAGAAGGGAAACAAGTGCATCTAAGGCTTCCCTTTCTTCCTTATTTTGTGTGTTTGGATTAATTTCAATATGTCTAGATGAATGCCAATATCTAAAGATTACTTTTCTAAGGTAAAGGGAAATATCCTTATATACTTCAAACTCATTCATTCCTGACTTAGGGGAGAAAGAGAGGCCTTTTACTGAGCACGGAGAGGTGATGTTTATTCAATAAAAAATCAGTGAGGTTAACAACCTTCATGTCTGTAGGAGAACTATGTAAGGGTTGATCTGGAGGATTGGGGCACATTATGTTCTGTGTGTCCTCTTCCTTAATTGTCGCTGGCTTTTTCAAGTTTCCCTTTGTCTTCCCTGATGGTTTGGGGGTGAGTCCGGGGGTGTTTTGCCCTCTCCGCTTGGTTTGGTTTTCCCTGTCGTTGTTACGGGATTGTCTGTCGGTGATTGATCCCTCTCTAAAAAAGTCACAGACAAATCTCTGCATTCACTGTCACTATCAGTAGATGAGTATTGTTTGCGATTAGCCTTAATGTTGGTTGAGCTATTGCTTCTTCCTCTATTCTTACGCGATCGACTCTTCCTTTGTAGATTGTGGGATCAAAGAGGTCACCACGTTCAAGATCCAATAGATTTTGTTTAAATTTATCTTGTTTATGGATTTTTAGATTTCTTTGAGTTTTAACTTATAACTTAAAACTTATGGCTGCATACACCTACCCTCCTGGCCATATATAGCATTTTTATGCATATACCTGGAAGACTGTTTTTTCATTTTTTGATCTAGGAGAGTCTATGTGTGTGTTTAGTGGTGGCCATCTGTGTGTTGTTTTGTTTTTAGACAACGTTGTCTATTTTATTTTTTAGTGGAGGTTTTCGGTTCATTAATTATCACATTGTTTGATTTTTTAAATGGTGTACATGTGGAGCTTTTTCTAATAAATTCATTTATATTTTTGCTATATTGCTTGTTCCTTATTGAAGAATTCTTTCTTGGGTGGAACTGGTACCTAAACATCAAGCAGCAACATCAATGAAAGCATTTAGAAAGAATAGTATCATCTGTTTGTATAAACTAGTATAAATCCAGTGATAATGATATTAATAATATCATAAGCTTTTTTAAGGCTGTTAGCCTAAATTTTAACACAGTTAAAATATCTTTGTAAATTCTAGTCAAAGATTGTAGGGCGTGTATAGATGTATGTACACTGTAAACTGGAAAAAGGAGGTTTGGGAAATGGAAAAATGTCCAATTGAGAAGGACAAAAGGAAAATGGAAACAAAGAAGAAAGAAGAAGGAAAGAGAAGGAAAAGGAGAACGGAAAAGAGGAAAAGGAGGGGAGTGGGGGGGGGGGAGTGGATGGGAAGAGTGAGGAAACTGGTGAGGGATGATGTGAATGGTGAGGGGGAAAAGGATGGGAATGGGGGTGGGGGCGGAGGGGGAGAGGGGGAGAAAACACGAAGGTGGGGAGGGAAAAAGGGGGGGAAAGGTGCTGCCTAGGCCTAGGACAAGACAAAGGAAAAAGAAAAGAGAACAAGAAAAGGACATAGAGAGAAAAGAAGTAGAGGGGAGAGAAAGAAAGACTGGGTCAGCAGGAACGGGAAGATAAAAGTGTCTAGAAATTGTGCTGAAAGAAAAGAGGCATTGTAGTGTGTGCAAAACTGGGGAGGGTGAAGGTGAGTGGGAAGGAACAGCTACTCCCCTCCCCCTCCTTTTCCTCTTTTCCTTCTCTTTCCTTCTTCTTTCTTCTTTGTTTCCATTTTCCTTTTGTCCTTCTCAATTGGACATTTTTCCATTTCCCAAACCTCCTTTTTCCAGTTTACAGTGTACATACATCTATACACGCTCTACAATCTTTGACTAGAATTTACAAAGACATTTTAACTGTGTTAAAATTTAGGCTAACAGCCTTAAAAAAAGCTTATGATATGATTAATATCATTATCACTGGATTTATACTAGTTTATACAAACAGATGATACTATTCTTTCTAAATGCTTTCATTGATGTTCCTGCTTGATGTTTAGGCCACAGGCGCTGCTGACCCACCTGCCCCTTGCCAAGCGTGGTGTATTTCCTAGATGTAAGTGATCGCAAGTCACGCAGATTCTGCTTGGCTCCCTCTCTTGGGGTGTTGGCAGACCGGGGGGGCCCTGGTGTTGGATAGTGGAGGCTGTTCTGAAAATCGTAGACTCAGGAGACATGGCTACACACATACTTTTGGTAATGATGTTTAAAACTCTCATTATATACAACTGTGCACAATCATCTTGGTATTATTTTATTATGTATACAAAATTCTTCCACAGCGCATGCATTTCCTCTGAAGAAGACTCGATGGGGTCAAAACGTGTCAGGACTACCCAAGCGCTTTTGTATTGCATAATTTATGTATAGCTTTGTACATGCTCCTGTGCTTTCTATAACTTTATGTACACAGTTCATGTTTTTTACTCCAATGTCCTACGTTTAATAAAGCTACCTTTTAAACCATACAATATCTGCATTGTTGTTCGCTGCTTAGAAAGCCCCTTCACTCTTGGGGGTAAAATTCCCGTTTTTGAAATCACCTTGGGGTGTGCAGCCTTTCCTTTCCCAGGTGTCTCCCTTCCTTTATTTTCTATTCTAATATTCTAATATTTTCTATTCTAATATATATATCTCTATTTATACATATACATATATATATTATATTTTTCTATTCTAGTCTATTCTTTTATATTCAAATTCAAATTCATTCTCTACGAAATTCGAACTTCAGAAGCCATCTTCCGAAATACGAATTTTGTATAGAATTAATTCAAATTTGAATAGAAAAGATTAGAATAGAAATAAAAATAATAGAAAAGAATAGCACAGAAAAACAATAGAACAGAATACAAAAAAAAAAAAAAAAAAAAAAAATATATATATATATATATATATATATATATATATATATATATATATATATATATATATAATATATTTTTAGTCTGTTCTATTGTTTTTCTATGCTATTCTTTTCTATTATTTTCTTTTCTATTCTATTGTAATCTTTTCTATTCGAATTTGAATTCATTCTATATGAAATTCGAATTTCGAGAGATGGCTTCAGAAGTTCGAATTTCGTATAGAATGAATTTGAATTCGAATAGAAAAGATTTGAATAGAAAATAATGGAAAAGAATAGACTAGAAAAAACAGTAGAACAAAATAGAATAAAATATAATACATATTATATTTTATTCTATTCTGTTCTATCGTTTTTCTAGTTTATTCTTTTCTATTATTTTCTATTCTATTCTAATCTTTTCTATTCTAATTTGATTTCATCCTATACGAAATTCGAATTTTGGAAAATCGTTATATATAGTTTACTTTTTCGAATTCAGTCAAATTTTTTCAAATGCGGTAGAATTTTTTCGAATTTGATAGTTTTTTGTAATCCGGTAGATTTTTTTAGAGTTTGATCAAATTTTACTAATCTATTCTAATCTTTTCTATTCAAATTCAATTCCATTCTATAAGAAATTCGAATTTTGTATAGAATGAATTCAAATTCGAATAGAAAATATTAGAATAGAATAGAAACGAAAAGAAAAACAATAGAACAGAATCAAATAAAATATAATATATATTATGCTATTGTTTTTCTATTCTTTTCTATTTTAGTTTCCATTGTTTTGAATTATATTCCAATCTATTCTCAAATTCGAATCTATACTATTTGTAATTCGAATTTCGGAAGACGGTCATGTTCTATTTTATTGCATTCTATTAAATTCTATTCTATTCTTTTATTTTTATTCTATTGCTTTATTGTTTTATATTCTATTTTATTGTATCTTTTAGAAAATCAATTTCTATTTTTTCGAATTTGTTTTAGAATTTGATTCGAATTTGTTTTAGAATTCTATTCGAAGCTGTTTTCGTTCGCTTTTTTCGATTTGAATCGTTATTATGGATCCGTTTAAATTCGTTACTTTTGTAATTCGGAAATTCGGATGTATACGAATTTCCGAATAATGAGAAATTCTTCGGAATTTCGATTAGGAATGAAATGGAAAGCACATGTCTAGTCGTTCTGCCTCTCCTGATGACGATCGCCGTGTCCTGGTGGACATCGCGTCCGCTGGGCACGCTGATTGGCTCATGCTATGTTCAATCACAGCGGCAGCGGGTCGCAATGAATCGGTACGGCGCCACACCAATTCCCAAAAGTAGTTCCTGTACAACTTTTGGCAACTTCAGGGGCGATTTGCATGAACCCGCACAGATGTCTCTGAAATCGATCCCAAAGTCAGACTGACATGCGGGTATGAAATTGTGCGAGTTCAGCTGAACTTGCACGATTTCTAACCCGCAGTCAATGTGAACCTAGGCTTAAAGTTAAACTCTCTTGAAAAATTAAAGTGGCACTAGACAATATCCTTATTCTCTAAAACTAATCCATACACATCCACTACTTAATGCCCCTGTAATCTTTTTTTCCATGAAATTGTGTCTAAGCCTGGGTTCACACATATGCAAACACAGACATCGCATGTAATTTGCACCGTTGTGCCGATCACATGCGATGTCTGTGCAATCCGAATTCAGCCAGTTGTATGGCTGAACTTGCATTGGATTCGCACAAAAAAGGTGCAGGAACCCTTTTTTCCAGCACTGGAACCTGATCCAATAGGTGTTCACACCCAATGCGATCCAATTCCTGTCCAAATTCACAGTTCGCACTACGATCTGCGAACCGATCTGGGGGTGTCATTAACTTTGTATTGACACTCCCAGTGTTTTGCAAAGGGCAGTGTGAACTGCCTGGGGGAGACATGCAATGCAAAACCGGCACTGGAATCTTGCTGGTTCCCGCATTGCAATAGTGTGAACCTAAGCTCACTGTGTTTTTCCTACATAAGTTCTCTAACCCCTTCTTTCCCCCCTCACTTTGGACACAGGCCTGTCATCTGCCCACTCCACTCATTGTGTCATTTTAGTGGCCCTCGGTCTTCAAAAGGTTGGTCAGCCCTGCTATGAGCAATAGAGAGTGCCTACATTTCTACATACATTGGGACCATGGAGAACAAATGTAGCCACCCTCTAAAAGGAAGTCAAATCACATTAAAGTGATAATAAAAGGGGTTTTTTTTTTGCTTTTTTTTTTTTTTAAATAATAAATATGTTGTACTTACCTGCTCTGTGCCATGCTTTGGCACAGAGCAGCCCTAATCCTCCTCTTTTCGGGTCCCCCGCTGGAGCTCCAGACCCCTCCCTCCTGCCAAGTGCCCCCATAGCAAGCAGCTTGCTATGGGGCACCCGAGCAGACTCACTCCTGAGCTGCTACTCTGTGTGTCCTTTCACATATAGAGCGTGCCTCAGCCTCGCCTCCCCCCTCTCTCCCTATTGGCTTACTGGCTGTAATTGACATTAGTGGGAGCCAATAGCTACCGCTGCTGTCTCAGCCAATGAGGAGGGAGAGACCCGGGAGAGCAGAGGCTCTCGTGCATATCTGTGGATCGAGATGGGGCTTAGGTAAGTATTAAGGAGGCTGGTGGGGAGCTGCTGCACACAGGTTTTTTTTAAAAAACCTTCAGCCTTTACAACCACTTTAAATCTACCACCACCCCCACACTGCAGGGGTTAAGGGTAAATTCACACCATAGGTGGTGACCTATGTTTTCCTGCACAAAAAATAATGCAGATCACCGCTAGGACGTATAGGGGACATAGTTACATAGTTAGTCAGGTTGAAAAAGACACAAGTCCATTTAGTTCAACCAAAAAATAAAAAATAAACATACATCAATATATTCTGTATCAGGGACAATTGTTTGCTAGATGCCCTGGCAGTGAGTCTCTGTGCCGAGTCTCCAGACACTTCTATGTGACACTTCAAATAAAGTTAAAAAAAAAGGAGAAAGACACAGATACAGACACTAGCCTGCAAGTAAAATTTATTATTATTTTTTTTTTTTATCAAAAAGGTTTTTATTGAACAATTGAGCAGATTAAACAACTTCCAATGCACAAGCCATAACTTTTTAACAATGACAATTACATATTCCAGTAAACGTTGCAGCAGCTAGACATAGCATACATTTACTCACTTCCACAATCCTCCCTTCATACAGTATCTCACAAAAGTGAGTACACCCCTCATATTTTTGTAAATATTTTATTATATCTTTTCATGTGACAACACTGGAGAAATTACACTTTGCTACAACGTAAAGTAGTGAATTTACAGCTTGTATAACAGTGTAAATTTGCTGTCCCCTCAAAATAACTCGGCACACAGTCATTAATGTCTAAACCGCTGGCAACAAAAGTGAGTGCACCCCTAAGTGAAAATGTCCAAATTGGGCCCCATTAGCCATTTTACCTCCCTGGTGTTATGTGACTCATTAGTGTTACAAGGTCTCAGGTGTGAATAGGGAGCAGGTGTGTTAAATTTGGTGTTATCACTCTCACTCTCTTATACTGGTCACTGGAAGTTCAACATGGCACCTCATGGCAAAGAACTATCTGAGGATCTGAAAAAAAGAATTGTTCCTCTACATAAAGATGGCCTAGGCTATAAGAAGATTGCCAAGACCCTGAAACTGAGCTGCAGCCAAGATCATACAGCAGTTTAACAGAACAGGTTCCATTCAGAACAGGCTTAGCCATGGTCGACCAAAGAAGTTGAGTGCACGTGCTCAGCAGCATATCCAGAAGTTTTCTTTGGGAAATAGATGTATGAGTGCTGCCAGCATTGCTGCAGAGTTTGAAGGGGTGGGGGGTCAGCCTGTTGGTGCTCAGACCATATACCGCACACTGCATCAAATTGGTCTGCATGTCTGTCATCCCAGAAGGAAGCCTCTTCTAAAGATGATGCACAAGAAAGCCCGCAAATAGTTTGCTGAAGACAAGCAAACTAAGAACATGGATTACTGGAACCATGTCCTGTGGTCTGAGGTGACCAATATAAACTTATTTGGTTCAGATGGTGTCAAGCGTGTGTGATGAGTACAGATGAGGAGTACAAAGACAAGTGTGTCTTGCCTACAGTCAAGCATGGTGGTGGGAGTGTCATGGTCTGGGGCTATATGAGTGCTGCCGGCACTGGGGTGCTACAGTTCATTGAGGGAACCATGAATGCCAACATGTACTGTGACATACTGAAGAAGAGCATGATCCCCTCTCTTCGGAGACTGGGCCGCAGGGCAGTATTCCAACATGATAACGACCCCAAACACACCTCCAAGACGACCACTGCCTTGCTAAAGAAAATGAAGGTAAAGGCGATGGACTAGCCAAGCATGTCTCCAGACCTAAACCCTGTTGAGCATCTGTGGGGCATCCTCATATGGAAGGAGGAGGAGCGCAAGGTCTCTAACAACCACCAGCTCCGTGATGTCATCATGGAGGAGTGGAAGAGGACACCAGTGGCAACCTGTGAAGCTCTGGTGAACTCCATGCCCAAGAGGGTTAAGGCAGTGCTGGAAAATAATGGTGGCCACACAAAATATTGACACTTTGGGCATTTTTACTTAGGGGTGTACTCACTTTTGTTGCCAGCGGTTTAGGCATTAATGGCTGTGTGTTGAGTTAATTTGAGGGGACAGCAAATTTACACTGTTATGCAAGCTGTACACTCACTACTTTACATTGTAGCAAAGTATAATTTCTTCAGTGTTGTCACATGAAAAGTTATAATAAAATATTTACAAAAGTATGAGGGGTGTACTCACTTTTGTGAGATACTGTATATGTATCATATATATATAGCACAAGGGACTTTGTTGAAGTCTAGACAATACTAATTCCCTGGGACTTAGCCCAGGTGTGTCTAGCCAATGTGCCCATAGCCTTTCAAACCTATCCAGACATCCCCTGTGTTGGTAAATATACTGTTCCATAATAAGGGAATTTCCCATATGTGTTATCCAGGAGGCAGTAGTGGGTGGTAAGATTGATTTCCATCCCATTAAGATAAGTTTTTTGGCCTGAAAGAGTGCCCTAGAGAATTCAGTCCTTAGCAGTTCCTCATGGATCACGTCCTCCAGAACCCCCAGTATGCAGCATATTGGGTCTAAAGCTACCTTCATTTGCAACACCCGGATGAGTGTTCCAACCACCTCGCTCCAATAGTGGTGGAACTTCGGGCAGCGGCATAGGAGATGTATGAGATCCCCATTGTATCGTCAGCACCTACAACATATAGGATTCGCCAGTCTGCCCATTTTATAGAGTTTTATCGGGGTGTAGTGTACTCTCAGTATAATATAGAGTTGGGAAACTTTTTGTGCCACATTTAGAGAACAGGTAGATATGGACTGCAGGGCCTCCTCCCACTGATCTCCCGTAAGTGGCCCTAGGTTTGTCTCGCATAAAGACACTGCCCTACTGGGGTACGTCCGTAAGTGTTGTGTAAGTAACATTTGGTAACACTGAGATATGATCCCCTTAGTTTCAGTGCTGGACTGCAGCACGTGAAAAATAGGAGTGGGTGACGATGCCCAATCTCCTGCAGCCCCCTGTGCATTAACAGCATGTCGGAGCTGAAGGTAAGAGTAGAACATAGTGGCGGGTAGTTTAAATCTGGTTTGTAGTTCAGGGAAGGACAGCGGTTTACCATTGCTAAATATGTGGGCCAGCAGAGTCACACCAAAGGTGTGCCACCTGGGCCCCTGTTGCAACTTTGCCAATTCCACGTAGGAGAGATTACTCCATATTGGACTAAACTCTGTGAATCCCAGCACCCCCTGCAGTTGTCTGCCTTTGTTCCATAATTTTTGGATCAGTGTGAAAGTTGGCATTTATTGGATTTATGGAACAATTGCGCCTCCAGACCCATCGGGATAGTCTCAGCCCCCCGAGGTGAAAAGCATCAGCCGAGCTGACGAGCCCAACTGATCTTAGAACACAGAACCAACCAGAAGTTGCATCTGGGCAGCTATATAGTACAGCCAAGGCTTGGGTACCACCAAACCTCCACTCTCCTTAGAGTGCTGCAACTGCTCCAGTTTGAACCTGGGGGGCTTAGTGTTCCACAATACCCGTCGAAAAAGGGTATTGACCACTCTAAAAATTTTTAGATGTGTCACTACAGGTGAGTTGTGTAGGAAGTACAGCAGCTGGGGCATTCAAATAATTTTAATTAGATTGGCTTTGCCTGCCAGTGACAGTTTAAGGTTGTTCCATGTATTAATCTTATCTTGAAAGAGGGACAATAAGGGATGCATATTTAGGGAACAATGATCTGTGAGCCGGGGCGAAATCTGTATTCCTAGGTACTTGAAGGTGGTAACAACTAAAATGGGAAAAGAATCAGGAAGTTCCGTCTCCCGTTCCTCATCCAGCATCATAAGGGCCGATTTAGACCAGGCCAGAAAAGTGACTCTTATATTATGGATATGAAACCCTGTTGTAATGATGATGAAAAAATAATACATTTCATAAACTTCAGGTGGAGATGTCAAGTCGGTTAGGCCTTAACACAGTTGTGAACTAAAGGTCACCATGATTTCATACATTTCCCAATTTTTTAAATAGATTGACCATCCTAGATTACACTAAATAATACAAACAAACTAATTGTGAAGCAGAAACCTAAAGATATGCCCCAGGGGCGCACTTGCGCTGCGCAGGGACGGCACTACTCCCTCCCTCCAGCAATTCCCTGTTTTTCATTTTCTTTGTTCTTATTTAGGGGTGGAATCGCATGGGTACCTGCGTTTTATGCTAAATGCTAAACTGTTCTTAATATAATTTTTATAGGGATGGAGGGGTGTAACTATTCAGCAGTCTGCAAAGCATTTTTCAATTGCATGTTTGCAATCCATGATAGACACAATCGTGGCTTTATTATACTTTATATTTTCTCAACTCTCATGACTTACTCATACATATATATATTTTAAACTTTATTTCAATCCACCATATCTTGTTCCTAGTACCCTGTTCCACATGGTAGGGTTTGCTTAATGTGTGCATGGATTTTTGGGCTGTTTGCTCGTCTGTTCCCTGGGAGATGCGATGCGATTTTTGGCACCCCTCCCTCTTCCACCTGTTCCCTTCCTCCTCGTTTGTGGTGGATGGAGGTGGTGGTTTGGGCGGGTGGTCCCTACCGCATCGGCGCCACGTCACCGCTTTGTGTGAGCGACACCTTTTGATGTCGCACCGCACAAGCAGGTTTTTCTTTCCAGCTAGGCTGACACCTAAGCCTGTATGGGTGGATTTTTTCGCTCTGGCATGGATGCCTCCCCTTTCTTGCCAAGCTCAAGTGATGCTGGGCGGGACATGCTGTATCAGCTAGGAGCATTTAAATTCACCTCACTTGGTGTTTGTCTTTCTGGCAACACCTCATATGCAAGTATTCACCTGTTGATTTCGGTTCCCCATTTCCTTGTGAACCAACAAGGTAAATCACCATAGGTTTCACCTATACTTTTAGCACTTTGTTCTTCATTCTCTTTGGTTCCTTCACTATCTCACCCAGGATACAATTTTCTTCTCTTTCTTTTCTACACCTTTCTTTCTTTCTCCTTCCTATTTGGTGGTTTTTGAGTATCTGTTTTTTCATCTATGCTCAGTTTTTCCCTTCATCTGACCTGGTGTATGGGCTTTTCACACTCTTCATCAAAAATATTATTCATTCAATATTACTGATTTCTATTCACAGAAGTTTTGGCTCACCGTCACCCACATTTGCACATTTACCCTGGTGAATCTACAATGCTCCCTGCTTGTCCACGTGTCTCTACCTCAGCTCCCATGCCAGACCTTTTTAACAGCTCTGATCCTCTGTTCACATCTATGCAGTTGATTAAGTATCTATAGGTATGTCCATCCTGTCCCTTACACATTATTTATTCCTATTATTCAGTTACAATATTATACCATATGGTTATGTTTCTTTATAGATCACCATTGCATTCGCCCCTGAAGAGTTGGTATACTCCAACGAAACACGTCGGGATTACATAGATGCATGATGTCCATACAGATGATTTTATGTCTCTTATTTTGTTTTACTGTAGACTTTCCTACATCATTCAGCCCTTCCAGTGGCCCATGTTGTGCAGGACTTGTTTTTATTTTATGATATGCCAAGTACCATGGCGTCAATATTCATATGCGGTTTTCAGCATGCCCTGCGTGTATGCGATTCTATGTATGCATTTTTGTGTTATTTATTATGTTATACATGATCTCACGGTATAATAAAATGTTCTTTGCCAAGACTGCTTTTTGGTATACATCTCTCATTCAAAAACTCCCCCTTTTTGTTGGAACCCACAAAAGCAACGCTGTGTTTTATATCCCACATGTTTACTTTATATAGTGATTGGCCTCATTTAAAGTCCCGCTGACCACTTTTCCCTTTCTTTTTCTTAAACCAAAAGATATTTACCTGTCTTTTGTGGGTAGATGTAAAGGCCTAATGTCGCAATAAAAGTTGACACAGATACTTAACTGGATTGTTCTCAAAGAGAAATCATCCATATCTAACGGAACCCATTGTTTAGACTGTTAAACTCTAAATATTCATTGAGTCTGTCCAAAGTTCATTTCAAACACTTTAGGAAGACATTTGCATTCTGTCTACTCAGTGATATATTATACATCTTTCAAATGATATATTATATTTAATGACATAGATACAATTATGATTTTAGTGTCTACTGACCCAATGATAATTCTGTCATAAGGTAAAAATATAATATTTTGATGTAGAACAAATTAGAAGTAAGAATTGTTTTAAGATACCAATCATTGTTATGAAAGACATATAAATCGTGACTATATCTGCATAAAAATATACATATAGCATGTGTTTTCACTAGATAAATAAGTATTCATAGGATATACAAGAATTATACATTTATCCATATAGATAATCATTTTATGTGAAGTTGACGAATCAAAATTATACTGAGTGGATTGTATATTGTATATTGTACCGGTTACCAGAGTCCCTGAATAATATATATATATATATTCATCAGCACCAATATACAGACACATTATGAAAATAGAACATATTTTTTAACAGATAGTTCAGAACACGTTTTTCTGCCCTCAGACATGCCTAGTGGTGACCTTACCTGCATTCACAAAAGTCAATCATTAGATTTCTTTTAACCAATGGAAAAGAAATCATACCTTTTGGACTGAGCTTATTATAAATTTTTATGATCCTATTGTCTAACATGATATTTAGGATAAGGATAGATGCCATGAAAGGACACTCAATCACAAACTGACTCAAACACGCAGACACATGCACTCCACTCATCAACTCATACCTCTACATTCATGAAGATTCCTGGACACCTTATGCTTTGAAACTCGGAGGTCGCAAGAAGTAATTCCTCTTTAAGAGTAGCTATCTTGAAAGCCACGGAAACCATTCTAAAAACTCTGGTAACCAGCAATTCAGACCAGTAGCTATTTTGGAACGGGTAATTATGTCGTGTTGATTTTTACCTTATATACATTTGTGTTATCTTAAATATTTGCTTATTGATTATTATACAGTTGAATAACTATTTCCCTCGAATCAGTAACCGCCCTGTAGATTTTTCTCTAAAAATTAAATTTTCAATATTTTTCATGTGCATAGTTTCCATTTTATTGACATAACAAACATATAATTTTATTTCACGTTGTTAACCACTTATTTACCTGCAGTATAGTAACGGTTGAAATTGTGAAAAACAGACGTTCTGTCTTATTGTCATTTTTACAAGGTAATTGATTCTACAGGGAAGTTTGAAAGGTACTACACTCCCATTTAGCGGGTGTTTCAATTGATATTCAAGCTTTTATGTAGCTCAATTATTATTTTAATTTTATGTAGCATTTGTTTTTTCAACCAATCTATATATAATTATTTTGTAAGGTTATATGTCTGGGAAGTTTATCATTGCTGTGTCATTTCAAAGGTACAACACTCCCATTAGCGGGTGTTTCAATTGAGTTCCTTAATTTTATGTAGCACAATCAGTATTTTTAATTTTATATAACGTTTGTTTTTGCCAACCAATATAAATATATATATATATATATATATATATATATATATATATATATATATATATATATATATATATATATATATATATATATATATATATATATATATATATATAAACTAGTTTGTATGATTACATGTCTGGTGAATAAATCTCCTATTTTTAGTCTGTGTTCATATTGAATAATCCAGTATCTTAAAAATATTATCGTTTAAAAATTACTCAATCATAAATACCATGCAGGAAAATCATAAGCACGACAATGAATGGTTGGTGTCTCCCAAGAAGAGCATCATGTCATTCGCATATAACATGATAGCAATCGCAAAGAGTAGTGGAGACAGCGGACAACCCTGCCCTGTTCCCCTGCCTAGAGCAAAAGCAGATGACATTCTGTCCGCCACTCTAATGGTCTCCTGTGGGGAAGCATATAGCAACCTGACCCAGGCAATAAACCTATCCCAGAAGCCAAACTTGGATAGCACTGCCCAAAGATACCTCCAGCTGACACTGTCAAACGCCTTGTTGGCGTAGAGAGAAGGGCCCTGTAACCCCCTTTATCTGCCTGCAGTTGCATGTTAAGGAAGAGTCTCCTAAGGTTGGTAGCCATGGACTTTTGTGGCATAAAGCCAGCCTGATCTGGGTGGATAATGGAGGATACTATCCCATTGACCCGAAGTGCCAGGACCTTAGCAAGGATGTTTAAATCACTCTGAAGCAGTGAGATAGGTCTGTAGGAGCCTGGGTCAACCAAATCCTTCCCCAGCAGCAAGATCACATTTGCAATGGCCATAGAGGCAGGAAGGCAACCCACCTCAAGCGATGCATTAAATACCTCCAACAACCTTGGCAGCAGTTGTTTGCCAAATTGAGTGTACACTTTCATAGGGAGGCTATCCTCCCCGGGCGCTTTGCATGTGGGGAAAGAGCAGGCCGCCGACTGTAGTTCCTCTAATGTTAATGGGGCGTCCAGTTGTTGTTTAGCCTTATCAGATAAAGAGGGTAAGTCAATATTGGACATATAGTTAGCTAGGTCCCCATCCAAGAAGGCCTCCCTCGACCGTATAGGTCTACATAGAAGGATGCCAGCTTGGATATGATGTCTTTGGAAGAGTTGACCACCCCGCCACTGGAAGCCCCGATAGCACCAATGGCTGGGGACTGTTGTTGGGATCGAGCAATTTTGGCAAGTAGGCGGCCCGTCTTCTCCCCCACCTCATAAAATGCAAGCTTTGTGAAAAACTGCTTACGTTCTGCAGTGGAGGATCTCAGGTGGTCCAATGAATCTTGGGCCGACATCCATGCCTCCCTTGCAGAAACTGTTGGGCCAGTAACATAGGTCAATTCCAGCTGTCGTACCTGGTCCCCCACTCGCTCCAGCAGAGCAGAGGAGTTCTGTTTAACAATTTGTATTACTGTGATAAATACACCCCATTTCTGCAATGTGTTGGTGTACTGACGGTGCGACAGGAAGAAGTCTCCAATCTGAGAGGCTATCCGTTCCTGTGAAGTAAATTGTGTAAGTCAAAAGGCGTTAAGATTCCAGGGGGCCCGGGGTAGAGAATTGGGAGGCTGGGTGATCAGCCATAAAGCTAAGGGGAAATGTTTAGATACTCCCCATGGGAAATATTCCACCCTGGAGGTGCAGTTAACCATGTTCGGGGTGCCCACACATAAATCAATACATGACAGAGAGCTATGGGTTTTGGAGAAGCATGGGAATTGTTTGTTGTCCGGGTTGCGAATTCACCTTATGTCAGTCCATCCCACCTTCGCCAGTAAACGACTATGAGCAGTACCCCAGCCTCCCTTAAGGGGTGACATGGGGGGGGGGGGGTCTATCAGATCTGGGATCTAAATAGCAGTTAAAATCACCAATGATCAATACGGGAGTGTCAGGTTTGTTTGCCAGGTATGACAGCAGCAACTGCAGCACCTCCCAGGAAAACGGGGGGTATATATACGAGGCTAGAATTAGGGTAATTGTATACAGCTTGCAATACAGAAAAACAAATCTGGTGTGAGACATCAATGAGAGAATCCAGCTCTTGATAGACCAGTGCCTTGTGTATCAGTACACTCACCCCGTGTGAAAAGGCAGAGTGAGTGGAGTGATAAGCTTTCCCCACTCAGGCATACTGTAAGAACCCAACAGTATGAGTCTCCTGTAGGCCAATAATGGCAGGATGGAATTTGCCTAAACAAGTGGAAATCATAGTTCTCTTCAATGGATCATTCACCCCCCAGACATTCCATGATACTATAGGTGTAGAAGACATGTCAGACATACACATATATATTTATGGGATTGTCCCTTGGGTAAAGCCAATGTTCTGGTGAAGCAACAGCACCTGGTAGATGGACAATCTGTCATGTTCAATGGAAAGTGCAACGAACATATCGTATCACATGAGTGGACTGCACATTGGAAAGTCATCTGGAATATCAGGTAGTTCATCTTGGGCTACTGTGCAGCAAAGCAAACTGACTGGCATATGCTAGAGTGGCTCTCAGCCTGTGGCCCATTTACAGCCAACTGGGCGGAACTGGGGCCTCCCAAACAGTGTAGGGCTCGATCAGCAACAGCACTCCTCGTGCCAACAGGGCACTTAAACTCAAGCCATGTAAACAATGACAACGGACAATGTACAAGCAGTGTACACGTTAGCATTTCACATGTACGCCTGTATCAATGTGGTAACCAGTAAGGAAAAAGAAAAGAAGTGGATTTTCACTCGCTGTGGGTGGGTATTATGTAAAGGCCCTCTGAAAAAAAATGTAAACTGTAGGGGTAGTTAGACGCCCTTTATGCCCCTAGAGGAATTCCAAACAAAGCATCTACCTTCACCATCTTCGTGGCCACGTGAACATAGATCTTGCTCGTTCTGATCCAGCCACACTGCGGCATCTTGTGCGTTTTCAAAGAATTGATTCTGACCTCTGGCAGTCACACATAACTTGGCTGGGAAGAGCATCGCATAGGGTAACTGTAGCCTTTGCAATCTTTTTTTGACATCAGCAAACTTCGATCATCTGCGTTGTACTTCTACAGAGAAGTCAGGGTAGTATGATATTCTGGTGCCATTGTATTGTACAGCACCCTTTTTTCTGGCCAGTTGCAGCACCACTTCCCGGTTTCTGTAGTTCAGGGGTCTGGCTAGTATCGATCTGGGAGGGTTGCCCGGTGGAAGAGGGAGCGGCGGCACCCTGTGGGTCCCGCTCCACTGTGTAGATTAGTGAGAAAGCCTCCATGCCAGGGGGGTGGGGCATGGTTTAAGCATGGCAGGGTGAGGATGCTCTGGAATAGAGCTCAGTGATACCACGGTGCTACCTACAGCAGATCGTCAAGATTGCAAACTCTTCATCTCGTGCCGATACGGGGGAAGAATACAGGAGCGCCCAATACTCCTAGTCACTCATACATTACCCCTTATCTGACGATAAAGAGAGACATTGAGAAGCTTGCTGATACCAATATGGTTCCTCTATGTGAGTCACGGTCGGAGCCAACTCAGCAAACGCCGGACATTTCCACACTACCGACCGATGCTCGATTTAAAAACAGTGGGGCGAGACTCCTCTATACCTACACAGATGAGTGCCGGTAGAGACTCACAGGTATGCTCAGCGAGTTTATGTAATGCACAGACACAGGAGCATAATGTAGAGCCAGATATCAGACAGCTTATTCAGGCTCTCCCTACCAAGGAGGATATACAGAAGCTGTTGGGCAGTCTAGCGAGCACCCTGATGGAAGAAATAGAGGAAGTGCACTCCAAAGTTGTTGCAACAGATCATAAATTGCTCCATTTGGAAACGCAGCAAGGTACGACTGATGCACTTATGGATGCTATGGAGGAAAGGCTAAATATGCAACATCAGCAACTGATAATGTGGCAATTACAAGCGGAAGACTCCGAAAATAGAAGTAGGAGGAATAATGTGCTGATCAGGGGGATTCCGGAAACTACTGCGGTATCTGCTCTAAGAGACACAGTGACTGCTATCTTAAATACAGTAAGTTATTGGAGAACTCCCCGGACACCCCGATCGAACTGGACCTTTTGCATAAGGTCCCTACGGCTCGCAATCCAGCTCAGGCTACCCCTCGAGATGTTCTGTGTCGGGTACATTTTTTCAGGATAAAAGAAGACATACTCAGGGCAGCATGGCAGAAGGGGCCATTGGACTATGATGGGGAGGAAATACAAGTATATCCCGATCTATGCAGTCAGACAAAGAACAGACGTCGCTTACTGAGACCATTATTGGAGCATCTGCGCTTCAAGGGGGCTACGTATAGATGGGATTACCCAATGGCATTAATTATCAAAAAAGATGAACGTAGTTTTAACCTACATGATCCTGCTCAATTGCCAGATTTATTCCACTTTCTGGGCTCAGAGGCTTTTGAAGTTCCTAACTTGATAGACCTTCCAACATTAATGGAATGGGTCCCCAACAGTGGAGTGGGAGATCTCAGTTCAGGATGTACACTTAATCAGCCTGACCGGCAAGCTCCAGAAGAGATGGCGATTTAATCTCTATAGTTAACCCCAGGATTTTCTTTATTAGTTCATACCTGGTCTGCCCCCCTCTCACCACCTCCTGGAGGCTCTCAGGTCGAACTGTTGATTTTTATTTTATTTGTATTTTTTTATTATTATTTTTGATGTAGTATACATTTATGCATTATATAATCACAGGGGAGCTTATAATAAGCAATTATAGAAGCTGGGAGACTAGAAATGTGTGCCCAATATTTTGCTTCCTGGGTCCTGATAGGAATATAGTTAATATAGTGTACAATCATTATTGTTGGGAGTTGGGGATATGTTGGAAGTGGCCCATACCTCTCAGATGAGAATCTGGGGGCTATATATGGCCCGGATACTTTTTTTCGTTTGTTTTTAAAACTGGGGGAAGGATTCCTCCATGTTGTAGTATACAGCCAGTGTGGGGGGGTCTTTTGTCCCCCCTTCCTTTTTTTTATTTTTCTCTTTTTTCAGCCTCCTTATTGCCGCCCATTTGGATAGCTGGGGTCTGAAGTGCTTTAGGGCCGCTCCCTGATTGGGTTGCAAGAGGAGGCTGCACATATTGTTGTTCACTGGGATAGTTGGGGGGATGGCACACAATTATCCACTGAATTTATTATTAGAGAATAATGCACAGTATCACTGATTACTGACAGGTTTGCTAGAGATTGATGTACATTATCACTGCACATGGTTTGTGTTGATAGGAATTTGTTTACATTATTACTTTCCAGTTACCACTTTTTGATTTATTATTAGAAGTTATTACATAATGTTATTATGTTGAGCGGTCACAGGTTATTGCACATTATGGTTCACTGGTCAGGGCGTTGAAGGATACCCTGCATTGTTTTGCTCACTGATGGGGTGGGTTTTTTATTTATTTATTTATTTTTTCTTCCAACACACTATGGCAGTCTACTGGATTGGATTGGTAAAGAACGTAGCACACTATTATTTGTCCGGAATTGAGTAATCAGAGGGTATGGCACATTGCTATCATACTGTAAAATCACTGGCTGTTGAAATGACTACATACTTATTTAGGCAACCTGTTTACAGTATCCCCATGAAAAAGAGGTAGGGGCCTTGCCGCGGCTTCATTATTTTATCCCCCAGACTTGATTCAGTATTTTACACCCTGCCCTAACTGAGACTGGGGGGGTGGGGTGGAGGTGAACGGGGGAGGGAGGGACTGGGCCTCCCCATGTCCAGGAGGATCTATCTTTGTGAGGACGGAGGGGGAGGTGGGTAGAACATGTGGGGCGCGATGTGTTGTGAGACACACACAGTTCTCATAACACACTGCGCCCCATTCTCCAGAAGACAACGCGGGGAGGAGAAGACTGAAGATCACCACGGCGTAGGAAGAGGCAGATTAGGAAGACTGCCTAGCAACAGCCATTTCACGTAAGTAAATTTTTTTTTTTTTCAGGGTGGACCTCCACTTTAATTCATGCCACTGTACAGCAGTGAGATGCACTGCACTGCTGTACAGTGACATGTGATCCTGTACAGTACGCTGAGATAAAATGCAGCATGTCTGCATTTTATCACAGCTTGCTGCAGCATAGCTTGAGCATGTGCTGCAGTGTAAATGGGATACATAGAAAACAATTGTTTTCTGGGTGTCCTTGCAGCGATTGGCGTTTTACAATGCTGTGTATGTGGTTTTTGTTCGGGAATTTATATTTATTCCAAAATCGAATGTTAAAATTAAATGAAATTTTGAAGTGTTTTTGACATGTGTTGAGTCAAACCGTAAACATGTCAGTACCCTATATTTGCTATAGACGACACTTTAACAGATCCTATGAGTCATCAGTTTAGCGTTATGAAGGAGGTTTGGTGCTAGAATTATTGCTCTCATTCCGGCGATATGTAACATGTGTTTCGAAGTCAATGTAGGCGTTCAAGCGCATGTGTTTAAGTTTGGACATGCATATATGTGGGGGTCCTCCATTTTTTGGGGGGGGGGTTTATGTGCTTGGGTGTAACTTTAATGTTTTACAATTTTTTTTTTTTTATTAACTTTTTTTTTTTCACATAGGGAACAAAAAGTTGAATCGAATGCACTGCATCATATATTTTCCCAGCCTTGAGGGCTGGGGGAAACTGTAAATGGGGACCAGGGAATGACATCACATGTCCTTTCTAGGTCAACAACTAGAAGGGGAGGAGCGCGGACATGTGTCTGCTCTTCTCCTCCCCCCATCCATTTTCTTCACCCAGCAGCACCCGCTATGCGGGGCCTGGGCCCGCAGATGGGCAAGCAAAGCCCAGGATACATAGTGGGGGGCATGCGTGGGGCGTGGGAAGCATTCGGGCAGTAGCCTAGGCGCAAGGTCAAAACTTCTGGTTACAATGGCGACCTGGCGCCTGGGGTTTGTCAAGCTCTGCACTAGAAAACTTTTTTTGACCTTTTTTTGTATGGTAGTTGAAATGTTTTATGATGCACAATATTTGCTCAACTGTTTATCAAATTTACATTTTAAGGAAAAATACACTGAAATTAATTTTAGTACACACATACACAATTGAATTCCCATTTTGCTTGTACAGAATCAAATATAAGGTTATGTCAAGTAAATAGATGTAAAAAATGTCAAACTCCAAAACTGCGTGTACCCATGAAATGGCAAAAAATGACAGCACTTAAAATTATCAGAGGTAACGCTTGAAATTCCCTTACGGCTCATCAGTTTAGAATATTCCATGAGAGACCTGGAATGAGGGACCTAAAATTATTACTCTCAATCTTGCATTCACCATGATATATCACATATGAAGTGCAATTGTTTACATGTACAGCCTTAAGCATGCAGGAAATAGGGCAGTGCTTAGAGTGAGATACACTCACTCTGACAGTATCCTATTTACTTTGTTATACCACTCATATATTATTCCAGACATTTTGTACCTGTATTGTACCTTTGTAATATAAAGTTTAGTTGTCTGTCAGACTATGTTGGTCTGACAGTACAACCATTGTAGTTTAACCCTTCGAATACAACTACAGTAAATACGGTTATTATTCGCAAGTTAGTTAAAGTGCCACGGCACCAGAGCCTGGCTTTCATCTTTTCAGCATACTTTGATAAGGAATCATTAACCCTTGGATTACAAAATTACCTTGTTGCTAGCAGAAGAAAAGAAGACAAAGAAGGACTGTTCAGTAACACATAAGGCCTTGGGTTATTTTATTATATCAGGGCGGTGTGATATTACAGGAGGGAGCTCCTTAGTGTTGTATTGTACTTAATCAGGTCAACATTTGATTTAGTACAGCCTTAAGCATGCAGGAAATGGGACAGTGCTTAGAGTGAGATACACTCACTCTGACGGTATCCTATTTACTTTGTTATACCACTCATACATTATTCCAGACATTTTGTACCTGTATTGTACCTTTGTAATATAAAGTTTAGTTGTCTGTCAGACTATGTTGGTCTGACAGTACAACCATTGTAGTTTAACCCTTCCAATACAACTACAGTAAATACGGTTATTATTCAAGTACAACTGTGTGAGTGTTGTTTTCCTCTTCATCACCAGCCAAGAGGAGGGTAAGGTAACTACAAACAGGTATATTATATTGAGTATTGTGGACTTGCCTTTGTGATTTCGTTCTAACTGCACACTATTACACCACAGTTGTGTCAGGGTGACTGAGATATTCAAAGGGGTATAAAGCAGAGTACAGGCCCAAATAAATCAGCAGCTCCTTCGGGGGTTCGTGCTACACATAGTACTTTGTAGAAAGGGTCCTTTACAACAAAAGTCTATTTTTAAATGTTTTCAGTTAAGTTTCACACAACTTTCACCCAGAATTGACACATTTTTCCAATTGAATTCAATTTTAAAAATATGTGAATTATGGCTAAAAGCTGTATAATTCTTGGGTGAAAACATTTATAAATACATGTAGATATCATGAAACAGGCTAAAGCCTCGTACACACAGTCTGATTTGTGGACGACCGAGCGTCTGATTTTGTTTGATTTTTGTCTAAAGGGCATGTGCAGCATAGGCGTGCACACGGGGTGTGCCGGGTGTGCTTGAGCACACCCTAATGTGTGTCTGGAGATCTGCTGTAAGATGCTGCAAGAGACTGTGGGGAGCTGCCTGTGAGACTCTGTGACCGGCTGATCATGATGTCACTCCAGCGGCTGCGTGGGGGAGCCGCTGTTTATGGCACAGAATTCTGAAGGAACAGCCAGGGTGGCCATTCCTTCAGAGCGCATGCGTCGATGATGTAATTGGCTGCATATATAGTAAATATCTCCTAAACTGCATACCATAGGCGTGCGCAGGGGGTGTACCGGGTGTGCCTGGGCACACCCTAATGTGTGTCTGGAGATCTGCTGTTAGATGCTGCAAGAGACTGTAGGGAGCTGCCTGTGAGACAGTTTCCATTGAGCAGTCAGGGAGGCATGTAAGAGCCGCTTAGTGCTTTAAACTGTAATGTAATGTCACTGCTTGCAGATAGGAGCTGTCAAAACTCGGAGCTGATGTCGGGGGTGGGCGGGACCAAACAGCTAGCCTATCAAACACGCTGATGTCAAGTCTGGGCGGGCAGCTCCGTGTATGTGGCTCCGCCCCCTTTCTATCAGCTATTAAACACCAGCCAATGATTGGGCTGCTTAAGAAAGGATGTGGAGCCATATACACGGAGCGGCCCGCCCAGCCCCTATTCCTTTGGCTGGTGTTTAATAGCTGATAGAAAGGGGCTAAGGCACACACACAAAGCGGCCCGCCCAGCCCCTATCCCGTTGGCTTGTGTTTGATAGGCTAGCTGTTCGGTCCCACCCATCCCCGACATCAGCTCTGAGTTCTGACAGCTCCTCTCTGCAAGCAGTGACATTACATTACAGTTTCACGCACTGAGCGGCTCTTACATGCCTAGCTGACTGCTCAATGGGAAACTTCCCCTCTCCTACATCAGTGCCAATCGGTGCCGCCTATCAATGCCTATCAGTGCCACCTATCATTACCAACCAATGCCACCTATCAGTGTCGCCAATCAGTGCCACCTATCAGGGCCCATCAGTGCCACCTGTCAGTGCCAATCAGTGCCCACCAGTGCCACCTGTTAGTGCCAATCAGGGCCACCTGTCAGTGCCAATCAGTGCCCACCAGTGCCACATGTCAGTGCCCACCAGTGCCACCTGTCAGTGCCAATCATTGCTCATTAGTGCCACCTGTCAGTGCCAATCAGTGCCCACCAGTGCCACCTGTCAGTGCCCTCCAGTGCCCATCAGTGCCACCTGTCAGTGCCAACCAATGCCACCTATCAGAGACAATCCGTGCCACCTGTCAGTGCCAATCAGTGCTGCCAGTCAGTGTCAACCAATGCCACCTATCAGTGCCATTCAGTGCCCAACAGTGCTTCCAATCAGTACCACCTATCAGTGCTGCCTTACAGTGCGCATCAGTGCTGTCTATCAGTGCCCATCAGTGCTGCCTATCAGTACCCATCAGTTTTGCCTATCAGTGCCAATCAGTGCTGCCTATTAGTGCCACCTATCAGTGCCAACCAATGTCATAAATCAGTGCCCATCAGTGCTGCCTATCAGTGCCCACCTGTGTTGCCAATAAGTGAAGCCTATTAGTGCCAATCAGTGCTTCCAATCAGTGCCACCTATCAGTGCCCATCAGTGTTGTCTATCAGTGCCCATCAGTGCTGCCAATCAGTGTTGCCTAGCAGTGCCATCTATCAGTGACAATCATTGCCCATCAGTGCTGTCTGTCGGTGCAGCCTATCAGTGCCCATCAATGCTGCCTATCAATGCCCATCAGTGCCACCTATCAGTGCTGCATACCAGTGCTAATTAATGCCGCCAATCAGTGCCACCTATCAGTGCCACCATGCAGTGCCTATCAGTGCTGCCAACCAGTACCACCTATCAGTGCCCATCAGTGCTGCCAATCAGTGCTGCCTATCAGTGCCCATGAGTGCTGCCAATCAGTGTCACCTATCAGTGCCGATCAGTGCTGGCTATCAGTGCTGCCTATCAGTGCCTATGAGTGCTGCCTATCAGTGCTTCCAATCAGTGCCCATCCATGCACTGAGTGCAGGGATGGGCAGTTGAACTCAGCAGCTAGGCACATTGTCTATGGGGGCTGGCCTGGTGGGGCACAACTGAAATCCATCTGTTTATTAATGCCACATGCCGATCTTTAGTATAATACGTAATCACCACACTACTATTTACAATAAACTACTGGAGGTAAATTTAAAAAGTGTCAGTAAAAGGCCTGCCGCTAAGCACTGTTATGTGTTCCCACACCACAAAAAAAAAAGTGCAGCGCTAACTTACTAATCAGTAATGTAACAATAGTTGTGGAACCCTCTAATGTATGGAAATCTCAATAAACGCCAATATTACCACAATACCGGTGATATGTAAAGTCACATATAATACACATCAAACTGAAAAAATAATCAAAAAATTCAACTTAGCAGGGATGGTGGAAACCCCTCCTATAGATATTTGCCATACAGATTAACTTCAAGTGCAATAATTCCAGTGATATGTGATTTCACATGTAATACACATCAAAATGAGAATAAGACATCTTTTTTTTTAACTTAGCAGGGATGGTGGAAACCCCTCTACAGATAATTGCAATACAAATTAACTTCAAGTGCAACAACCGTTTAGTTGGGAGGTTCACACCATTATAGCACTTTGGAATTTTTATTGTTTAGATTGTTACACTTAATTTTATATGTTTTAGTTACTATTATAATGTGAATTTTTGCATGTCTTTATGGACCTTGCTTTGTGCACTGGTGTGCAGTCATGTTAGAACAGGAAGGGGCCATCCCCAAACTGTTCCCACAACGTTGGGAGCATAAAATTATCCAAAATGTCTTGGTATGCTGATATCTCAAGAGTTCCCTTCACTGGAACTAAGGGGCCAAGCCCAATCCCTGAAAAACAACCCCACACCATAACCCCCCCTCCACCAAATGATTTGGACCAGTGCACAAAGCAAAGTCCATAAAGACATGGATGAGCGTGTTTGAGGTGGAGGCACTTGACTGGCCTTCATATTAAAGTGGAGACTGCAAGCCAGGCCTTCTCATTCAACTTCAGTGCCTGGCCTCACAAATGCTCTTCTGGAAGAATGGTCAAACTTTCCCATAGACACACTCCTAAACCTTGTGGACAGTCTTCCCAGAAAAGTTGAAGCTGTTATAGCTGCAAAGGGTGGGCCAACTCAATATTGAACCCTACGGACTAAGACTGGGATGCCACTAAAGTTCATGAGCGTGTAAAGGCAGGCATCCCAATACTTCTGGTAATACAGTGTATATGTGTGTACATATATATATATATATATATATATATATATATATATATATACGCATGTGTGTTTGAGCTTTGGGGTGCACACCCTAATGCAATAGGCTTCACACGCCTATGCCTATGATGAAAGGTACACTATTCCTACTGTTAAAACACGGAGGTGAATCGCTGATGTTTTGGGAATGTGTGAGCTACAAAGGCACAGGAAATTTGGTCAAAATTGATGGCAAGATGAATGCAGTATGTTATCAAAAAATACTGGAGGAACATTTGCATTCATCCTCCAGGAAGCTGCACATGGGATGTACTTGGACATTCCAACATGACAATGATCCAAAACACAAGGCCAAGTCGACCTGTCATTGACTACAGCAGAATAAAGTGAAGTTTCTGGAGTGGTCATCCCAATCTGCTGACCTCAATATCATTGAGCCACTCTGGGGAGTGATATTGACTCAAACGTGTAAGTTCATGCAAGACAGCCCAAGAATTAACAGGAACTTGAGGCTTTTTGCCAAGAGGAATGGGCAGCTTTATCATCTGAGAAGATAAAGAGCCTCATCTGCAAATACCACAAAAGACTTTAAGCTGTCAGATGTTAAAGGGGGTAATTCACGGTATTAAGAACTGGGGTGTGTAAACTTTTGATCAGGATCATTGGGTAGTTTCTGTTGTGATTATGATTTAAAAAGAGTAAACACAGTTGATTGATAATAAATAGCTTCAGCCAAACACTAACCATATGTTAAAGAAAAGTTTTTGTGTTATCATTCATATTCTCTAAAAAATGGCCAAGAAATCATAAATTCTGCCAGGGTATGTAAACTTATGAGCACAACTGTATGTACAGTCTAGTATATATATATATATATATATATATATATATATATATATATATATATATATATACACAGTGGGGACGGAAAGTATTCAGACCCCCTTAAATGTTTCACTCTTTGTTATATTGCAGCCATTTGCTAAAATCATTTAAGTTCATTTTTTTTCCTCATTAATGTACACACAGCACCCCATATTGACAGAAAAACACAGAATTGTTGACATTTTTGCAGGTTTATTAAAAAAGAAAAACTGAAATATCACAAGTATTCAGACCCTTTGCTCAGTATTTAGTAGAAGCACCCTTTTGATCTAATACAGCCATGAGTCTTTTTGGGAAAGATGCAACAAGTTTTTCACACCTGGATTTGGGGATCCTCTGCCATTGCTCCTTGCAGATCCTCTCCAGTTCTGTCACTTTGAATGGTAAACGTTGGTGACAGCCATTTTTAGGTCTCTCCAGAGATGCTCAATTGGGTTTAAGTCAGGGCTCTGGCCGGACCATTCAAGAACAGTCACAGAGTTGTTGTGAAGCCACTCCGTTATTTTATCTGTGTGCTTAGGGTCATTGTCTTGTTGGAAGGTAAACCTTCGGCCCAGTCTGAGGTCCTGAGCACTCTGGCGAAGGTTTTCGTCCAGGATATCCCTGTACTTGGCCGCATTCATCTTTTCCTCGATTGCAACCAGTCGTCCTGTCCCTGCAGCTGAAAACACCCCCACAGCATGATGCTGCCACCACCATGCTTCACTGTTGGGACTGTATTGGACAGGTGATGAGCAGTGCCTGGTTTTCTCCACACATACCGCTTAGAATTAAGGCCAAAAAGTTCTATCTTTGTCTCATCAGACCAAAGAATCTTATTTCTCAACATCTTGGATTCCTTCAGGTGTTTTTTTAGCAAACTCCATGAGGGCTTTCATGTGTTTTGCACTGAGGGGAGGCTTCCGTCGGGCCACTCTGCCATAAAGCCCCGACTGGTGGAGGGCTGCAGTGTTGGTTGACTTTCTACAACTTTCTCCCATCTCCCGACTGCATCTCTGGAGCTCAGTCACAGTGATCTTTGGGTTCTTCTTTACCTCTCTCACCAAGGCTCTTCTCCCCTGATAGCTCAGCTTGACAGCCAGCTCTAGGAAGGGTTCTGGTCGTCCCAAACATCTTCCATTTAAGGATTATGGAGGCCACTGTGCTCTTAGGAACCTTAAGTGCAGCAAAAATTTTTTTCTAACCTTGGCCAGATCTGTGCCTTGCCACAATTCTGTCTCTGACTCTTCAGGCAGTTCCTTTGACCTCATGATTCTCATTTGCTCTGACATGCACTGTGAGCTGTAAGGTCTTATATAGTCAGGTGTGTGGCTTTCCTAAGTCCAATCAGTATAATTAAACACAGCTGGACTCAAATGAAGGTGTAGAACCATCTCAAGGATGATCAGAAGAAATGGACAGCATCTGAGTTAAATATATGAGTGTCACAGCAAAGGGTCTGAATACTTAGGACCATGTGATATTTCAGGGTTTTTTTTTAATAAATCTGCAAAAATGTCAACAATTCTGTGTTTTGCTGTCAATATGGGGTGCTGTGTGTACATTAATGAGGAAAAAAAATGAACTTAAATGATTTTAGCAAATGGCTGCACTAGAACAAAGAGTGAAAAATTTAAGGGGGTCTGAATACTTTCCGTCCCCACTGTATGTATATATATATATATATATATATATATATATATATATATATATATATATATATATATATATATATATACACTCTGCATTCAGTGTAGCCTATTTATACAGTGCATTCGGTGGTGTATAGTTTCTAATACACTTCAGGCGGTGTACACAGTATCTAATACAGTGTGTACAGTTTCTAATACACTTCAGGTGGTGTACACAGTGCCGATCCTGACCTCCCTGGGGCCCTAAGCAAAATTCTGCTAAGGGGCCCTCTACCTGACCCATGATGCCGTGAACCCCTAAAGAGCCTCCCCTTACATCAGGATCCCTAGAGAGCCTCCCCTTACATCAGGGTCCCCAGAGAGCCTCCCCTTACATCAGGATCCCTAGAGAGCCTCCCCTTACATCAGGGTCCCCAGAGAGCCTCCCCTTACATCAGGGTCCCCAGAGAGCCTCCCCTTATATCAGGGTCCCCAGAAAGCCCCTCCTTACATCAGGATTCCCAGAGAGCCCCCCTTACATCAGTGTCCTCAGAGAGCCCCTCCTTACATCAGGGTCCCCAGAGAGCCTCCCTACTTACATCAGGGTGCCCAGAGAGTCTCCCCCTACATCAGGGTCCCCAGAGAACATCCCCTTACATCAGGGTCCCCAGAGAGCCTCCACTTACACCAGGGTCCCCAGGGAGCCCCTCCTTACATCAGTGTCCTCAGAATGCCCCTTTTTACATCAGGGACCCCAGAGAGCCTCCCTACTTACACCAGGGTCCCCAGAGAGCCTCCCCTTACACCAGGGTCCCCAGAGAGCCCATCCTTACATCAGGGTCCTCAGAGAGCCCCCCCTTACACCAGGGTCCCCAGAGTCCCCCCTTACACCAGTCCCAAGAGAGACCCCCTTTTACATTGGTGTCCCCAGAGGCCCCCCCTTTTACATCAGTGTCCCCAGAGGGCCTCGTCCTTACATTAGTGTCGCCAGAGGGCCCTGTCCTTACATTAGTGTCCCCAGAGGGCCCCTTCTTTACATTACAACCGCAAGTGTAAATGACCCAAGGCTAGGTTCACACTGTTGCGGGTGGATGCATGTGCAGGACAGCGTGTAAATGGCACCTATTTCCACACCAACAACCACCTGTAGGCAAAAATCCCTGTTTTTTACAGACATGCAAGGCTGCCATTTATTCTTATTGGCAACCCCCAGCCTCTGAAGATACAGCACATTTTCAGATGTGGGAAATCGCATGGTGCAAAAGCACCATGCGATTTCCCCGCGGCTGTGTTTTCATGGAGGTGCAGGGACCTTTTTCCTGTGTTTCCTGCATTTAAATGAATGGGTTACTGTACCCATACAAATGTGAGTCATAGCAAACACATTGGTGTGAACCTGACATAATAGTCAGCTAAAAGAAAATACATATAGCACAGTGCCTCCAACATAATTCACCTAATAGCACAAAGTCACTTTACAAATATTTTCACTGATCCACAGTGCTCAGCTGAAAAGAGCAGAACATAGTTGCTTTGTACCTGTAGTTCTTCTGTGTTCTTGGGTTTAGTCTCTGCATTTTCAGTCTGCTTCTGTCCCAGTCTGTCAGCCCACCCACCGCATGCATTGCTTTAGTATTCTTAGCTCTGTCAGGGATGCAGTCTCTGCATCTTCTGCCGGCTTCTATCCCCGACCACTGGCCCGCCCACCACCTCTATTCTACAGGTCTGATAGAAGGTGAGCGGGCCAGTGGGCGGGGACAGAAAATGCCGGGACTCAAACTAGACAGAGCTAAGTATTCTAAAGCAATGCAAACGGTGGGCGGGCTGACAGGCGGGGAAGAAAGCAGACAGAAGATACAGAACTCAACCCAAGCACAGCTAAGCCTTGCTGGTGGTGGGCGGGGACAGCAGCCGACAATTTCGATCATGTCACTAAGATGCAGGAGGAACTGAAGTGGCCACTACACCCGGGGATAATTTGCGGGGCCCTACGCAGCTTGCGTCGTGTGCGTATAGGGCGGATCGGCTCTGGGTGTACACATTATATAATAAAGTGCAGCCATTGTACAGTATATAATACAGTGTAGGCAGTGTGCACAGTATCTAATACAGTGTGTACGGTTTCTAATACACTTCAGGTGGTTTACACAGTATATAATACAGTGCAGCCGTTGTACAGTTTCTAATACAGTGCAGGCGGTGTACACAGTATCTAATAGAGTGTGTACAGTTTCTAATACACTTCAGGTGGTGTATTAACCACTTCAGCCCCGGAAGGATTTACCCCCTTCCTGACCAGAGCATTTTTCACGATAAGGCACTGCGTCGATTTAGCTGACAAATGCGCGGTTGTGCGACATCTTACCCAAACAAAATTGACGTCCTTTTTTCACCACAAATAGAGCTTTCTTTTGGTGGTATTTGATCACCTCTGCTGTTTTTTTTTCTTACGCTATTAAACAAAAATAGAGCGACAATTTTGAAAAAAAAGCAATATTTTTTACTTTTTGCTATAATAAATATCCCCCAAAAATATATAAAAAAAACAAATTTCTTCCACAATTTAGGCCGATATGTATTCTACATATTTTTGGTAAAAAAAAAAAAAAATCACAATAAGTGTATATTGATTGGTTTGCGCAAAAGATTTATGGCATTTTTTTAATTAATTTTATTTTACTAGTAATGACGGAGCTTTTTATTGGGATTGCGACATTATGGCGGACAGATCGGACACTTTTGACACTATTTTGGGACCATTGACATTTATACAGTGATCAGAGCTACAAATAGGCACTGATTACTGTATGAATGACAATGGCATTGAAGGGATTAAACGCTAGGGGGCAGTCAAGGGGTTAAGTGTGTTCCCTGGTTGTGTTCTAACTGTAGGGGGATGGGCTTACTACAACATGACAGAGATCACTGCTCCCGATGACAGGGAGCAGTAGATCTGTGTCATGTTGCTAGGCAGAACAGGGAAATGCCTTGTTTACATAGGCATCTCCCCGTTCTGCCTCTCCTCGCCACAATCGCGACGAACATTGAGTTCACGGGACCCGCGGCGCTCGGCGGTCCCGTGCCCAAATTCAAAGGGACGTTCGGGTACGCACTTTTGCCTGTCCGTGCCATTCTGCCAAAATAAATCGACGTGCGGCGCTCGGCAAGTGGTTAATATATATATATATATATATATATATATATATATATATATATATATACAGTCTAGCAGTCTATCTCAATCATATATTATCATTCATATTCTCTGAAAAATGGCCAAGAAATCATAAATTCTGCCAGGGTATGTAAACTTATGAGCACAACTGTATATACAGTCTAGTACAGGGCTCAAAATTTCAATTCCTGAGCTACTAGCCAGGCCTTAAGGGTTACTCACCACCAGTTGCCCCACCCAACCTCTACCATGCCATGCCCCTAATCCCACCCCTATACACAACCTCAAAAAATTCTCATGAAAAGACACTTAAATGTTTTATACAGAAATAAGTTACACAAATAAATATTAACGACAACTTTATCACCCGTGCCCATCAATACAGCCTCACCTATGTCCATCAACACAGAGTGACCAGTGTCCACTAACCAAGCCTCACCCATGTCCATCATTGCAGCTTCACCTGTGTCCATCATTGCAGCCTCACCCGTGCCGCCTCACCCGTGCAGCCACACCTGTGTCCATCATTGCAGCCTCACCCGTGCAGCCACACCTGTATCCATCATTGCAGCCTCACCCGTGCAGCCACACCTGTGTCCATCATTGCAGCCTCACCCATGCAGCCTCACCTGTGTCCATCATTGCAGCCTAACCCGTGCAGCCTCACCTGTGTCCATCATCGCAGCCTCACCCATGCAGCCTCACCTGTGTCCATCATTGCAGCCTCACCCGTGCACCCTCACCTGTGTCCATCATTGCAGCCTAACCCATGCAGCCTCACCCATGTCCATCATTGCAGCCTAACCCGTGCAGCCTCACCTGTGTCCATCATGCAGCCTCACCACTGCAGCCTCACCCGTGCAGCCTCACCTGTGCAGCCTCCCCAGTGTCCATCATGCAGCCTCACCTGTGTCCATCATGCAGCTTCACCTGTGTCCATCGTTGCAGCCTCACCTGTGTCCATCATGCAGCCTCACCAGTGCAGCCTCACCCGTGCAGAGAGGGTGGCCAGATCATTATAGCGTGGAGGAAGAAAAGGCTTTATCACAGAGTGGGGTTTGCATGCTGTATCAGCTTACATTACAGAACGCTGGTCCAATGCCAGGGCGTGTTCTGTCTGTCACAGGTGCGGGGTCAGGAGGGCGGGGCTGTGTGTGATGGCGGGCAGACTGCAATTGTAATGTAAGCTGATACAGCATGCAAACCCCGCTCTGTGATAAAGCCAGCTCTCCTCTTCCTCCACGCTATAATGATCCAGACACCCTCTTTGTTCCTCCACACTCTTTTTCTCTGGGAGAACGGCTTCAGGTGGTATAAACAGTGTAGTGCGGTGTTACAAAAAAAAAACATAATTTCCAGAAGGCCACCAAGGACAGGCAGTTTCTCACAGGCCACTAAAAGAGAGCAAGCAGCCTCTGTGTCTACAGTGGTGGCCGTGGACATAGTGCATCCTCTGCAGGTGGCCGTGGGACACGCTTGTCCTTTTTTTCTGCTGCTGGGCGTGTTATGGAGCCACAACATGCAGAAGAGTTGAGGAAGTCGTCCTCATCCTCCATATTTTCTGTCACCCAGGCTCAGAGTAGTTTGCCTTCCAATGCAGCTGCTGAAGTTGCCTACTCCACCGGATCCTTGTCCACAGTCACTCCTTCCGTAGCCCCACCATCATGCACGGAGGAGTCCCCAGAATTATTCGACCACAGTGTCGGTTACATGCTGCTGGAGGATGCGCAGTGATTTGAAGGCTCCGATATTGGTTCCCAGGTTGAGGGAGGGAGTAACATGAGCCTAGAGAGAGGGGGTGCCACAGAAGGACAATAAAGTGGCAGTCATGTTCCCCCAGCTGCAGCATACTGCCAAGTTTGCTCCAGCGACGTGGAGGGAGGGGATGATGAGATCACTGAGTGTACTTGAGTGCCTGAGAGAATAGAGGAGGATAGTGAACAGCAGGAGTTTGCCTTCCAATGCAGCTGCTGAAGTTGCCTACTCCACCGGATCCTTGTCCACAGTCACTCCTTCCGTAGCCCCACCATCATGCACGGAGGAGTCCCCAGAATTAGTCGACCACAGTGTCGGTTACATGCTGCTGGAGGATGCGTAGTGATTTGAAGGCTCCGATATTGGTTCCCAGGTTGAGGGAGGGAGTAACATGAGCCTAGAGAGAGGGGGTGCCACAGAAGGACAATAAAGTGGCAGTCATGTTCCCCCAGCTGCAGCATACTGCCAAGTTTGCTCCAGCGACGTGGAGGGAGGGGATGATGAGATCACTGAGTGTACTTGAGTGCCTGAGAGAATAGAGGAGGATAGTGAACAGCAGGAGGAAGCACAAGTCTAGCGAGACAGCTTAAAGGCAGCCACCCCATTGCATCACACCGCAGAGCTCCGCAGGTGCAGGCCTCTGCTGACTCCCCGCTTACTCTTAATAGTTCCTTGGTGTGGGCCTTTTCCTACACGTGTGCAGCAGATCGCACCATTGCTGTTTGCAACCTATGTCTGAAGTGTGGCCAGAACTATGTCTAGCATGGCCAGAACAACAGCCGCTTGGGCACCACATGCTTGACCAGACATATGACGAGCTGCCATGCAGTCCGTTGGCAACAGCATTTGAAAGACCCACATCATAGAAAAAGGCAGACTTCTCCTTGCTCCTCATCTGGGATCTCCAACTCTACTATACTATAGTTCTCTCAAAATCCTGCACCGAGAGGGATGAAGGTATAGCAATAGGTGTCACAAGTACTTGCAGCCAATCTGTTAGCAGTACACCACCAATTGATTTCAGCAGGCAAATTTCCTTACCCCAGTTGCTGAACCATAAAAAGAAATTCGGTCCCAGCCATCCACATGCTCAGCATCTAAATGCTAACTTGGCCAAATTGCTAGCACTGCAACTGCTGCCTTTTCAGCTGGTAGACTCTGCCCCTTTCTTGAATTTGTGGAATGTGCTGTACCACAGTGGTAGGTTCCAAAACGGCATTGTAAGGCTATTCCGGCTCTCTACCGGCATGTGAAGGCAATGTTTTGGCCTCGTTGGACAAGGCGGTCAGCAGTAAGGTTCATATTACCACTGACTCATGGTCCAGCAGGCATGGGCAGGGACATTACCTTTCCTTCACGGTACACTGGGTAACTCTGCTGGCAGCTTGGAAGGATGCATGATAGGGTTCAGTACTGGAGCTTGTTCTGCCACCACGCCTTCAAAAAGCTGGTGCTGATTGTGCCACAACATCTGTATGCTCCCCTCCCTCTTCTTCTTCTTCCTCTATGGCCTCTTCTTAAGAATTGTCCTCTGAATCAGCAGTGCTCCCTAAGCGCTAAAGGGGCTACACAAGCAGTCAGGCTAAAAGATGCCATGTAGTGCTTGAGTTGGTCTGCCTAGGGAACAGGAGCCACACTGGGGCAGAGATTCTGTCAGCTCTGCAGGGGCAGGCTCAGAGGTGGTTGACGCCACGCCAGCTTCAGCCAGGAATGGTTGTATGCGACAATGGCACCAACCTTCTCTCCGCCCTCCAACAGGGACACTTGACCCATGTTCCATGTTTGGCACACGTCCTGAATTTGGTGGTGCAAAATTTCTTGACCAGGTACCCAGGCTTACAAGATCTCCTGAGGCAGGCCAGAAAAGTCTGTGGTCATTTCCGCCGGTCATACAATGCCAGTGCTCGACTGGCTGATATTCAAAGGGAATGCAACCTGCCCACCAACCGCCTCATTTGTGACATGCCCACCAGGTGGAACTCAATGTTGGCAATGCTGCAGTGGTGTCACACATAGCAGAGGGCCATCAATGAGTACCTGTGCGAGTATAGCACCAGGACAGGATCATGGGAGCTTGGCTTCTTTTCACCACACCAGTGGCTACTGATCAAGGATACATTCACTGTCCTGTCACTATTTGAGGAGGCCACAAGGATGGTGATCAGTGACAATGCATGCATCAGTGACACTGTCCCTCTAGTCTTCCTGCTGGAGCACATGCTTCGTGAGAGCAGAGGATGAAACATCTTCAGGAGGCCTTGAAGAACAGTTTGTGTAACTCATTTCCAGACCCTGGGAGGCTACCATTTCCTGGTGCTGGACAACGTGTTTCTGAGGCTTTGTTCAGTCAGAGGAAGAACGGTGGAGAAGGTGGCCAGTTGACCGATGCCTTTAAACAATTTTTCAGTCCTCAGCGCCAAGGTCTGATAGGTTCAAGCAACCATTGCCAGTGTCTGCATTATATGATGCAGGAATCTAGGGGCCAGAGCAGACTTGGAAACCTTTCCAACAGAGCATCCCCTGGGTTACTGGGTCTTGAGGATGGACCACTGGCCAGAATTTCCTTAATGAGCAATCATGCTACTGGCCTGTCCTGCATCCAGCATGCTTTCTGAACGCATATTCACTGCTGGAGGGTTTGTAATGGATCAAAGAGTGTGCCTGTCCACAGACTCCATTGATAGGCTCACATTTATAAAAATGAATCAGCCCTGGATCAGCTGCTATCAAGCACCTGATGCTGATGTAACTGATTGAATTTGCTATGGAACTGGGATCCCTTGAAGACTGCCTATGCTGCCTATCCTATTCCTCCTAGATCTTGACGATGCTAGCTTTCAACAATATTTTTGGTTTAGGGCACCACCACCACCCAAGGCCCAATTTTCTGCCCCTGTTTAACAGGGGAATGCAATTACAATTTTTGATATAATATTTAACAGCAGGGCCCGTTCCTGCGCCGAACAAGAATAACTGTGAGGGGTTACAGTGTTGTGGCACCACCATCACCACCCAGGGCCAAATTTTTCTGCCCCTGTTTAACAGGGGCATGTAATTACAATTTTTTAAATAATATTTAACATCAGGGCCCATTCCTGCGCCCAACAAGAGTAATTGTGAGGGGTTACAGTGTTGTGACACCACCACCACCCAAGGCCCAATTTTTCATGCCCCCGTTTAACAGGGGCATGTGATTACAATTATTGAAATAATATTTAACAGCAGGGCTCGTTCCTGCGCCCAACAAAAGTAACCATGAGGGTTTACAGTATTCTGGCACCGCCAACATCCAAGGCCCAATTTTTCTGCAGAGTATATAGTGCAGTCCCTATAGTATATATATATATATATATATATATATATATATATATATATATATTTGTGTATATATATATATATATATCACATCTGGATATGTGTGTATATATATATATATATATATATATATATATATATATATATATATATATATATATATACTGCAGTTCAGAGTATATAGTGCCTGGGGGACCCCCGCGCATTTTTTTATTTTGGCACTGGTTTCCCCTTAATAACAATACCAGACCCGAAGGGCCTGGTAATGGACTGGGAGGGGGGGACCCACACCGTTTTTTTCAATATTTTTTTAGGTATATTGCCGGCAGCCGGCAATACATTACAGCCGCGAGCAATTTTAAATGACATTTCTTTCTTTAGAAATGTAATTTTGCTGCGGGACTGTTATGAACATGGGAAAAATGCGCTACTTTACAGGCAGACTAAGGGGACCCCCCAGGCACGATATTTAAAGGCATATTTGTTTTTTATTGTTTCACTTTAAGCATTATTAAAATCACTGCTCCTGAAAAAACGGCCATTTTTAAAACTTTTTTTTGCATTGATACATGTCCCCTGGGACAGTACCCAGGTCCCCATACACTTTTTATGACAATAACTTGCATATAAGCCTTGAAAATGTGCATTTTTGATTGTTCATGTTCCTGTCCCATAGACTTTAACGGTGTTCGCACTAATTATTTGCCATGTTTTGCTGCGAACTGAACCAGGGGGGTGTTCGGCTCATCTCTATATATTTTAATAATTTTGACTCCATGGGGGTTATTTACTGAAACTGAATGGTGAACATTCTGGTGAAGCTCTGCATAGAATCCTTCAGTTTCCAGGTTTTTTTTGTCAAAGCTTAATTGGACAAGCTGAGGTTAGAAGCTGACTGGCTACCTTGCACAGCTGCACCAGTTTTAGTAAATCTTCCCCCATGTATCAAATTACATTTATCTTTTTAATAGGTTATTACTGAAATTTCCAACCAATTTTACAATTGTTAATTAAAAAAAAACTGTGTGGCGCTTGAAGGAACACGCAGACTTTTATAATTAAAAGAACATACCACATAAGATTCCTTTTTTTACATTTCCCCGTATCATGCACAGAAGGAGGTCTCATTGGCCACTAAGCAGACTGTTTGGTCTGAACCTAAGTTTGGCCTGAACACCCGAACTTTAGCCTGTTCGCCCATATGTTTGACAGGAGCCGAAAATCACATATAGCGTAATTTCTACTGCTTCTATATGCTTCAAGGAGCTGTCATTCGGCTAGTGCTACTGTCAGGATCAGTCGTGTGCATCAGGTTGTCGGATTATTTTTTTTGGTGAGTCTGTGGGTAGCGGGCATTGTGATTGACAATGGATTTACAATAAGGGACATTTTAGGGATTTTCATTTGTTAATAAAGGAATTGTCAAACATTTTATTTCTAGGGGTTTTCTTGGTGAATGAGTAGGGGTATTATGTACCCCATACTTATTCATGTAGGGGCGGTGATGGTATCTGGAGGCCCCGCTATTAGCTCTTGTCCTCGGCATGTGGCCTGGCATGGTTCAGAAAGGGGAGGGGCATATGCTCATCTTCACCTCCCCTTTCCTGATTTTCCAGGCCACATGCCTGAGGACAAGAGCTAATAGCGGGGCCTCCAGATACCAGATATTTCCACATTTAGGAGATACTGCATCGCATACTAGCCCAATATGTGACACTTTCCTGCAAACGAATCTTCACCTTTCTTCCTTCCGGGAGCCGCAGACCCCGAATCTGTGACTGTCCGGAGCCGCGTGACGTCACTCAGTAACAGCACGCGCTGGGGGAGAAAACGTCACAGAGGTCCGTTTCTTCAACGGCGCACATTTAGGAGATATTTACAATACCTATAGGTAAGCATTATTCTAGGCTTACCTATAGATAAAAGTCACTAGGGTGGGTTTACAACCACTTTAAGGGGCTGGTACAGTTTTATAGGGGGACCTTACACGTTTTTCTTTTTTCTATGGAGACCCCCTTAAAATGCTTACCAGACCCAAAGCGTCTGGCATTGATTTCCTGGGGGAACTCACACATTTTCACATTTTTGTTTTTGTGCGAGATGCCCCCCCCCCGTGAGGGGGTCTTTACACAAACTTTTTTTTCATTCTTGCTGCAGGATGTACTACAGTAAATATTGACTTTACCAAGTAAAAAAAAAAAGGATACAGTCTAAATTGCTAGCAAATGACAATCATTGCAAGCTTCTTTAGAAATAAAAAATAGCAAACAAACCCCAAAATACATAGCAGATCCCTGGACGGGTCTGTGTGCTGTTTTTTGTATTAAAACAAAAAAAGCTGTCAATGACATGTAATTTGCCAGCAAATTTTAAAATGTTATTTTCTTTTGTAAATCTCTGCACTGCTGCAGAAAATTCTGTACATCACAAATTTGCACCCCTTCAAAGGCAAGATTAGGATACCCCCCAGGCATGTTATTTAAAGGAATTGGACATTTTATGTTTCACTATAAGCATTTAAAAAATCACTGTTACTGGCCAAATGTTCCCAAAGGCAGTAACCCCTTTCCCCTCAAATTTTTTTGACACCCTGTTGCTTATTAGCCCAGAAAATGGCCATTGTTATTTTGATGTTTGACTCCCATTGATTTCAGTGGGGTCAGATTTGGCATCAGAACTTTGAAGTTTGCCGAACCCTGCTAGAACAAAACCCAGGGTAGTTTGGCTTATCGCTAGTGGCCACCTGTCACACCTTGACGGTAGTTATATTCTCAAACCTAAATACCCATAATGTTTGTAATATGTGTGCAATGTCAGTTTCTATGTATTGCCTTTCACCAGATGAATGTAACATTCCCTAAGGCCCCTCTCACACCTGAGTGATTTTCTCCTTAAAGCTTGTAGCTCTAAAATGCTAAAACAAGCTAAATCCCATTAATTTCAATGGCCCCGTTCACGTATGAGCGTTCTGTCACCTGAAGCTCAAAAAAGTACAAGAGCTTCTTTTTGGCAGATTACAAGCATTTTGGGCCCCATAGACTTCAATAGCAAACACCTGACTTGAGTGTTTTACAAGCATTTTATGAGCTTAAATAGCCTAACACTATAGGCCAATGATGGACAAGGCTATGCTCTAGAATAACTACAGTGTAAAAAAAGTGGAGTCCATGCTAGAAGCCAGGTAGGTAAAAGTTCATATTAACCACTTAAGGACCGCCTAACGCCGATTTACGTCGGCAAGGCGGCACGGGCAGGCAAAATCACGTACATGTACGTGATTTGCCTCTCGCGGGTGGGGGGTCCGATCGGACCCCCCCCCGGTGCCCGAAGCGGTCCCGTTCTGTTCCCCGGCGATCCAAGATGAGGGGGAGGCCATCCGTTCGTGGCCCCCCCCTCGCGATCGCCGCCGGCCAATGGGAACACTCCTTTGCTGCTGTATGCTAAACAGCAGCAAAGGAAATGATGTCATCTCCCCTCGGCTCGGTATTCCGTTCCAGCGCCGAGGGGAGAAGACATCAATGTAAGTGCACAACACACTACACACACAGTAGAACATGCCAGGCATACAAAACACCCCGATCCCCCCCCCGATCGCCCCCCGATCCCCCCCCAATCACCCCCCCCCCCCCTGTCACAAACTGACACCAGCAGGTTTTTTTTTTTTTTTTTTTTTTTTTTTTCTGATTACTGCATAGTGTCAGTTTGTGACAGTTACAGTGTTGGGACAGTTAGTATTACCCCCCTTTAGGTCTAGGGTACCCCCCTAACCCCCCCTAATAAAGTTTTAACCCCTTGATCACCCCCTGTCACCAGTGTTGCTAAGCGATCATTTTTCTGATCGCTGTATTAGTGTCGCTGGTGACGCTAGTTAGTGAGGTAAATATTTAGGTTCGCCGTCAGCGTTTTATAGTGACAGGGACCCCCATATACTACCTAATAAATGTTTTAACCCCTTGATTGCCCCCTAGTTAACCCTTTCACCACTGATCACCGTATAACCGTTACGGGTGACGCAGGTTAGTTCGTTTATTTTTTATAGTGTCAGGGCACCCGCCGTTTATTACCTAATAAAGGTTTAGCCCCCTGATCGCCCGGCGGTGATATGCGTCGCCCCAGGCAGCGTCAGATTAGCGCCAGTACCGCTAACACCCACGCACGCAGCATACGCCTCCCTTAGTGGTATAGTATCTGATCGGATCAATATCTGATCTGATCAGATCTATACTAGCGTCCCCAGCAGTTTAGGGTTCCCAAAAACACAGTGTTAGCGGGATCAGCCCAGATACCCGCTAGCACCTGCGTTTTGCCCCTCCGCCCAGCCCACCCAAGTGCAGTATCGATCGATCACTGTCACTTACAAAACACTAAACGCATAACTGCAGCGTTCGCAGAGTCAGGCCTGATCCCTGCGATCGCTAACAGTTTTTTTGGTAGCATTTTGGTGAACTGGCAAGCAAGCACCAGGCAGCGTCAGGTTAGCGCCAGTACCGCTAACACCCACGCACGCACCGTACACCTCCCTTAGTGGTATAGTATCTGATCGGATCAATATCTGATCCGATCAGATCTATACTAGCGTCCCCAGCAGTTTAGGGTTCCCAAAAACGCAGTGTTAGCGGGATCAGCCCAGATACCTGCTAGCACCTGCGTTGTGCCCCTCCGCCCGGCCCAGCCCAGCCCACCCAAGTGCAGTATCGATCGATCACTGACACTTACAAGGCACTAAACGCATAACTGCAGCGTTCGCAGAGTCAGGCCTGATCCCTGCGATCGCTAACAGTTTTTTTGGTAGCATTTTGGTGAACTAGCAAGCACCGGCCCCAGGCAGCGTCAGGTTAGCGCCAGTACCGCTAACACCCACGCACGCAGCATACGCCTCCTTTAGTGGTATAGTATCTGAACGGATCAATATCTGATCCGATCAGATCAGATCTATACTAGCGTCCCCAGCAGTTTAGGGTTCCCAAAAACGCAGTGTTAGCGGGATCAACCCAGATACCTGCTAGCACCTGCGTTTTGCCCCTCCGCCCGGCCCAGTCCAGCCCACCCAAGTGCAGTATCGATCGATCACTGTCACTTACAAAACACTAAACGCATAACTGCAGCGTTCGCAGAGTCAGGCCTGATCCCTGCGATCGCTAACAGTTTTTTTGGAAGCTTTTTATTGAACTGGCAAGCACCAGCGGCCTAGTACACCCCGGTCGTAGTCAAACCAGCACTGCAGTAACACTTGGTGACGTGGCGAGTCCCATAAGTGCAGTTCAAGCTGGTGAGGTGACAAGCACAAGTAGTGTCCCGCTGCCACCAAGGAGACAAACACAGGCCCGTCGTGCCCATAGTGCCCTTCCTGCTGCATTCGCCAATCCTAATTGGGAACCCACCACTTCTGCAGCGCCCGTACTTCCCCCATTCACATCCCCCAACGAAATGCAGTCGGCTGCATGAGAGGCATTTTTATGTGCTCCCGAGTACCCCTACCCAACGAACCCCCCCCAAAAAGATGTTGTGTCTGCAGCAAACGCGGATATAGGCGTGACACCCGCTATTATTGTCCCTTCTGTCCTGACAATCCTGGTCTTTGCATTGGTGAATGTTTTGAACGCTACCATACACTAGTTGAGTATTAGCGTAGGGTACAGCATTGCACAGACTAGGCACACTTTCACAGGGTCTCCCAAGATGCCATCGCATTTTGAGAGACCCGAACCTGGAACCGGTTACAGTTATAAAAGTTAGTTACAAAAAAAGTGTAAAAAAAAAAAAAATATATATAAAATAAAAAAAAATAGTTGTCGTTTTATTGTTCTCTCTCTCTATTCTCTCTCTCTATTGTTCTGCTCTTTTTTTACTGTATTCTATTCTGCAGTGTTTTATTGTTATTGTTATTGTTATTGTTATTATGTTTTATCATGTTTGTTTTTCAGGTATGTAATTATTTATACTTTATTGTTAACTGTGCTTTATTGTTAACCATTTTTTTGTCTTCAGGTACGCCATTCACAACTTTGAGTGGTTATACCAGAATGATGCCTGCAGGTTTAGGTATCATCTTGGTATCATTCTTTTCAGCCAGCGGTCGGCTTTCATGTAAAAGCAATCCTAGCGGCTAATTAGCCTCTAGACTGCCTTTACAAGCCGTGGGAGGGAATGCCCCCCCCCCCCCCCCACCGTCTTCCGTGTTTTTCTCTGGCTCTCCTGTCTCAACAGGGAACCTGAGAATGCAGCCGGTGATTCAGCCAGCTGACCATAGAGCTGATCAGAGACAAGAGTGGCTCCAAACATCTCTATGGCCTAAGAAACCGGAAGCTACGAGCATTTTATGACTTAGATTTCGCCGGATGTAAATAGCGCCATTGGGAAATTGGGGAAGCATTTTATCACACCGATCTTGGTGTGGTCAGATGCTTTGAGGGCAGAGGAGAGATCTAGGGTCTAATAGACCCCAATTTTTTCAAAAAAGAGTACCTGTCACTACCTATTGCTATCATAGGGGATATTTACATTCCCCGAGATAACAATAAAAATGATTTAAAAAAAAAAAAAATGAAAGGAACAGTTTAAAAATAAGATAAAAAAGCAAAAAAATAATAAAGAAAAAAAAAAAAAAAAAAAAAAGCACCCCTGTCGCCCCCTGCTCTTGCGCTAAGGCGAACGCAAGCGGCGGTCTGTCGTCAAACGTAAACAGCAATTGCACCATGCATGTGAGGTATCGCCGCGAAGGTCAGATCGAGGGCAGTAATTTTTGCAGTAGACCTCCTCTGTAGATCTAAAGTGGTAACCTGTAAAGGCTTTTAAAGGCTTTTAAAAATGTATTTATTTTGTTGCCACTGCACGTTTGTGCGCAATTGTAAAGCATGTCATGTTTGGTATCCATGTACTCGGTCTAAGATCATCTTTTTTATTTCATCAAACATTTGGGCAATATAGTGTGTTTTAGTGCATTAAAATTTAAAAAAGTGTGTTTTTTCCCCAAAAAATGCGTTTGAAAAATCGCTGCGCAAATACTGTGTGAAAAAAAAAAATGAAACACCCACCATTTTAATCTGTAGGGCATTTGCTTTAAAAAAATATATAATGTTTGGGGGTTCAAAGTAATTTTCTTGTAAAAAAAAAAAAACTTTTTCATGTAAAAAATAAGTGTCAGAAAGGGCTTTGTCTTCAAGTGGTTAGAAGAGTGGGTGATGTGTGACATAAGCTTCTAAATGTTGTGCATAAAATGCCAGGACAGTTCAAAACCCCCCCAAATGACCCCATTTTGGAAAGTAGACACCCCAAGCTATTTGCTGAGAGGCATGTCGAGTCCATGGAATATTTTATATTGCGACACAAGTTGCGGGAAAGAGACAAATTTTTTTTTTTTTTTTTTTTTTTTGCACAAAGTTGTCACTAAATGATATATTGCTCAAACATGCCATGGGAATATGTGAAATTACACCCCAAAATACATTCTGCTGCTTCTCCTGAGTACGGGGATACCACATGTGTGAGACTTTTTGGGAGCCTAGCCGTATACGGGACCCCGAAAACCAAGCACCGCCTTCAGGCTTTCTAAGGGGCGTGAATTTTTGATTTCACTCTTCACTGCCTATCACAGTTTCGGAGGCCATGGAATGCCCAGGTGGCACAAAACCCCCCCAAATGACCCCATTTTGGAAAGTAGACACCCCAAGCTATTTGCTGAGAGGTATAGTGAGTATTTTGCAGACCTCACTTTTTGTCACAAAGTTTTGAAATTTGAAAAAAGAAAAAAAAAAAAAGTTTTTTCTTGTCTTTCTTCATTTTCAAAAACAAATGAGAGCTGCAAAATACTCACCATGCCTCTCAGCAAATAGCTTGGGGTGTCTACTTTCCAAAATGGGGTCATTTGGGGGGGGTTTGTGCCACCTGGGCATTCCATGGCCTCCGAAACGGTGTTAGGCAGTGAAGAGTAAAATCAAAAATTCACGCCCTTAAAAACGCTGAAGGCGGTGATTGGTTTTCGGGGCCCCGTACGCGGCTAGGCTCCCAAAAAGTCCCACACATGTGGTATCCCCATACTCAGGAGAAGCAGCTAAATGTATTTTGGGGTGCAATTCCACATAGGCCCATGGCCTGTGTGAGCAATATATCATTTAGTGACAACTTTGTGCAAAAAAAAAAAAAAAAAAAAAAAAAGTGTCACTTTCCCGCAACTTGTGTCAAAATATAAAATATTCCATGGACTCAATATGCCTCTCAGCAAATAGCTTGGGGTGTCTACTTTCCAAAATGGGGTCATTTGGGGGGGGGTTGTGCCACCTGGGCATTCCATGGCCTCCGAAACTGTGATAGGCAGTGAAGAGTGAAATCAAAAAGTTACACCCTTAGAAATCCTGAAGGCGGTGATTGGTTTTCGGGGTCCCATACGCGGCTAGGCTCCCAAAAAGTCCCACACATGTGGTATCCCCGTACTCAGGAGAAGTAGCTGAATATATTTTGGGGTGCAATTCCACATAGGCCCATGGCCTGTGTGAGCAATATATCATTTAGTGACAACTTTTTGTAAATATTTTTTTTTTTTTTTTTTTTTGTCATTATTCAATCACTTGGGACAAAAAAAATAAATATTCAATGGGTTCAACATGCCTATCAGCAATTTCCTTGGGGTGTCTACTTTCCAAAATGGGGTCATTTGGGGGGGTTTTGTACTGCCCTGCCATTTTAGCACCTCAAGAAATGACATAGGCAGTCATAAACTAAAAGCTGTGTAAATTCCAGAAAATGTACCCTAGTTTGTAGACGCTATAACTTTTGCGCAAACCAATAAATATACGCTTATTGACATTTTTTTTACCAAAGACATGTGGCCGAATACATTTTGGCCTAAATGTATGACTAAAATTGAGTTTATTGGATTTTTTTTATAACAAAAAGTAGAAAATATCATTTTTTTTCAAAATTTTCGGTCTTTTTCCGTTTATAGCGCAAAAAATAAAAACTGCAGAAGTGATCAAATACCATCAAAAGAAAGCTCTATTTGTGGGAAGAAAAGGACGCAAATTTCGTTTGGGTACAGCATTGCATAACCGCGCAATTAGCAGTTAAAGCGACGCAGTGCCAAATTGGAAAAAGACCTCTGGTCCTTAGGCAGCATAATGGTCCGGGGCTCAAGTGGTTAAGCTGCTCTATAGCTCTCTGGTAGTTTGGTCTTTAGCCTACTGGATCTTCTTTTGCATAGCATTTGTTTACATTTTCTTGAATTCTTGCGTGAGAAAAGTTGTACTGCTCTCACGCTATTAGAAGGTGAGCCAGTTAGACAAAGCAATTCCTTATGCAATGGTTTCAGATAACACTTCAGCATTTATTGAGGACTTTCAGAGGAATTCACATTCTATGTGTTAAAGTCTACTATACTATTTGGGCATGTTTTCATTGCTTTAAATGACTTTTGATCAACCTCTCTATCTCCCAATCATTTGAATCTATCATATTTGTTAGAGACAGGTCTTTGTTCAATGGGAGTGACTCAGCACATTGTCAGCACATTTTTGTTGTGCAAAAGAACATAGTGTTTGAATACTGTTTTGTAATGTATTGTGCTGTATTGTAATGTATTCAGAAGGTTAAAGGCTTCATTCTAAAAACGCTTTATCGTGATAGGCTTAAAGTGGTTGTGAACTTTAATCTTTGCCTTGTACCTATAGGTGAGCCTATAATAAGGCTTACCTATAGGTACTGTAATAATCTCTTAAACATGTGCAGTTTAGGAGATATATACTATGTATGCAGCCGATTACATCATCGACGCATGCGCTCTGAAGGAACGGCCACCCTGGCTGTTCCTTCAGAATTCTCTGCCATAAACGGCGGCTCCCCCACGCAGCCCCTGGAGTGACGTCATGATCAGCCAGTCACACAGCCTGAGTCCACGGACCAAGAAGGAAGATAGGTGAAGATGGGAGCGGTCTCCAGCCATGACAGCGCGGCGCTGGAATGCTTCGTTTTCAGGTAAGTTTCACATAATGTGCTAGTATGCAATGCATACTAGCACATTATGGCTTTACCTTGCAGGTCTGAAAAAAAGGCACCCAGAAGTTTACAATTGTTTTATCAAAATAATAGCAGACTAAACGCTTGTTTTTTTTTTGTAAAAATAACAAACATGTCTATACGTAACTTGCACAGAGCAGCCCCAATCCTCTTCTTCTGAGGTGCCCTGCCGTCACTCCAGGCCTCTCATCTTTATTAGGTGTCCCCACGAAAAGCTGCTTTCCATGGGGGCACCCATGAGGGCTTGCTCCTGAGTCCTGCTGCTGTGTCCATTGACACAAACAGCAGGACTCGGCCTTGCCCCCCGCTGTCGTGTCACAGGATCTGATTGACAGCAGTGGGAGACAATGGCTCCTGCTGCTATCAATCTGTCCAATGAGGAGAGAGACAGTGGCTGGTGCACTTGTGCACATCGCTGGATCGGATCTGGCTCAGATAAGAAAAGGGGTGGGGGTCTGGGGGGAGCTGCAGCACAGAAGATTTTTCACCTTAATGCAAGCACAGAAGGTTTTTCACCTTAATGCATAGAAACCTTGAGGCTTTACAACCACTTTAAGCATTACTCACCTATTTTTGTGAATCTGTTTGCTAGATTTAAGTTCTATTACTCAGTTTAGCCTCCAATACCTACTAAATTTACACATTTTGCTATTATTATTATATGCTTTATTTTTTATCTTTTACTCATTTTAATTTCCAAAACAAATGAACTTAACTTATATTACATATATAACTTTGGCTTAAGAACTAATTATAGTCTTTTTCTTACTTTTTATGAATTATCCACTCATTATCTGTATCACAATTTTTTCATTTATTCATTTTTATGTTCACCCTAAATATTATTATGTCCATTTTTGTTTTTCTCTTCCTAACCTTTATCTCCATTCAAACTATAAAATATTTCTATTGTTTCAGTATTATCCTGAATATACTCAGTGCCACCTTAACTGCATTATGGGCCCCTGGGCAGAACAATGCACTGGGGCCACTACCAGGGAGATGGTGACTTGTGGTGCAAATAGTGTGCCGTTTAACACTATGGGTGTGGCTAAATTATGCCACACATCAAAGTGAATTAACACATGCAAGAGTTGACACAGCTGCACACCCCAAAAAGCATTGCAAAATTAGTGGAAAAGTTTCCCCAGGGGGCTTTTAAGCAGCAAAATATTTCTGAAACAATGTTTAGTAACCATGTTTAGTGAAAATATTATTTAATTCAGACATAGAATGCATTACATAGATACAATCAATATCACATAAAATTTCCAGTAGTCGACACAAGCAACAACAAAGACCATCTCCCATGGCAATCAATTCATTAAAAAAAGTTCTAATTGAACAGTTACATTGTATCAATACTATCCATATGAATCCCCATGAATACCCAATGCATTTCGACCCTTTTTCCTTTTTCTTACTTTTTATGAATCATCCACTCCTTATCTGTATCACAATTTTATCATTTATTCATTTTTATTATTATTTCCATTTTTGTTTTTCTCTTCCTAACCTTTATCACCATTCAAACTATGAGATATTTCTATTGTTTCAGTATTATCCTGAATATACTCAGTGCCACCTTAACTGCATTATGGGCCCTTGGGCAGAGCAATGCACTGGGGCCCCTACCAGGGAGATGGTGACTTGTGGTGCAAGTAGTGTGCCGTTGAACACTATGGGTGTGGCTAAATTATGCCACACATCGGGCATGCCTTTTGCGTCGGATTAGACATTTTAGCCTGGTTATTTACAAATTGTTAATTATTTTTTTTACGATTTAAAATTTTTTTAAATTTAAATTTTAAATGAATTTTAATTTAATACTTTTGTAAACATTTTTCACAATGCTGTTGGGGGGGGGGACTTGGTGAGATATAAGGGCCCCAAACAGATCCCTGTAGTCTCGTTCCCCAGTCCCTTTCTCTGTAGCCTCAGACAAATGACCAGAAGACAGAAGATCCAGCCAACTCCCCTCTCTCCATCCTGAAGATCCCCTTGTCTGGGGCGTGGCCTGGAGCGGCATGAGATAGGATGCTAGGGACCTGAGGTCCGCTGGCTAAATTGCCTACAACGCTGATCCTGTGACCCCATACACCACCAAAAGTCCACTGACGGTCGCCTACACAAGGGGAACCTGCCTGAACCATGTCGCCCCCAAAAAAAGAAACGGATGCGGATGCTAAATTGGGCAAATATCGCCGCTTAGATCAGGATCCCCCAGACCAAGATGGCGGCAATCTGGCGGAGGAAGAAACATCCATGCGGGCTGACACAGTTAAAGTACTGGAAGCGATCACAGCCTGCCAGGTAGCAGTCACCACATGCCAGACAAACCTCACAACCAAGATCGAGGAGGTAAAAGCTGACATATGCTTGGTTAAACAGGACTTCCAGAAGCTGAGGGAGAGAGTCACAGAGGCAGAAGCCTGCCTCAGCAGCATGGAGGATTCTCTCCCCCTCTTCAGAATTCCACAGACGCCATGCAGCTGCAAGTAAACCAGCTCCTGTAGAGACAGGATGATATTGAGAACAGACTCCACAGATGTAATCTCCGGTTCATTGGTCTGCCTGAGGGGGTGGAAGGAAAGGACCCCCCTACCTTCTTGAAAAGGTTACTCTGTGATACTTATGGGAAGGAGGCCTTCTCCCCCACGTTCGTCGTTGAACTTGCACATCGCATGTCAGGCCGACCACCAACAGCTAGAGCACCCCTCCTGCACCTTCATTGCGAAGTTTCTCAACTTCAGAGATAGAGTTGCCATTCTACGCCTCAGCAAAGAAAAGGGGAACATTCCCTTTGGAAATAAAATGGTTACTACATTCCAGGATTTCTCTGCAGAGGTTCAATGCAGACGCAAGTCATTCACCGAAGTAAAAAGATGCCTTCGCATCAAGAATTTTAAATATGCCATGTTGTTCCCAGCTCGGCTGCGTGTGGAAGGGGAAGACAGAGCACACTTTTTTGAGGACCTGGAGGCCGCTCTGGCGTGGATTGAACAGAGGGAGACTCACAGATAATTAACTGTAAATTACTCTGTCTTCCTTTTTTTTTTTACCCCGTATCTGATCTGGTCACACTCCTCACTCCAACCAACTCCTTAAGTGCTGGTATGTCCGTAATATAACTTCCCTTTTTACACTGTTAGCAGTGCTCACTTGCCACACAAACGTGACTCAGATTTATGTGAAACCTTGTCTGCATAGACTCTGAACAGCCCTGGACGCAAACGCCTGTGAAGAAACCTGATGGCTGCTCATCACACTACAGACACCAGCCCTGTACATCCATCCAGGGATATTTGCACCCTGAGACACCTTATGGTTTTCACTCTCACCTTTGGGTCAACTTATTTTCCCCTTTTATTTTTCTTATTATTCTGATAACAAATGCACTTAACAGCCTGTTCCGGCGGAGAGGGACACTACCCTAGTGAACTCGCTAATCAAAGTGAGCACAGTCCTTTAATGTGCAACGTTATACAGCGAAGTTTCGCCCCACTCCACAAAACCTGTAACCTGTGTGGGATTGATCTGATCAGCGCCGAGTTGCACAGACAACCAGCAATAATTCCAAACCTGATAGACTACTAAATCATAACCTATACTGTTTTATGTATATTAGTAGGATAAACCCGGGGGGGTGCTGAGGTCTGAAGCTCCACAATCGATTCTACACCCGAAACTATGGCCACCTTGAAATTCCTTACTTGGAATGTCCAAGGTATGAGAGACCCAGTTAAAAGGTCTGCTGTATTTTCATTACTCAAGAAACAACATGTAGATATAACAGTCCTAGTGGAGACACATGCTGAGGGCCAAACACTAAGGGAATTTAAACGCCCATGGATTGGTTGGGCCTACAACTCAGTCTACACTGCTCAGTCCAGAGGGGTATCAATCCTCATCTCAAAAAGCACACACTTTGAGCTCCAGGACTCAGTGATCGACTCAGAGGGTAGATACTAGGGATGAGCTTCGTGTTCGAGTCGAACCCATGTTCGACTCGAACATCGGCTGTTCGCCCGTTCGCCGAATTGCGAACGATATGGGCCGTTCGCGCTAAATTCGTGTGGCGCGTCACGGCCCATAATTCACTGCGGCATCGCAGTGCATTGCTGGCTGATGATTGGCCAAGCATGCACTATGACCCGCATGCTTGGCCAATCACAGCGCCGTCAGTAGAGAGAGCTGTAATTGGCCAAAGCCAGGGTGGCTTTGGCCAATTATGGCTCAGGGGATTTAGTACACACCCCACACTATATAAGGCCGCCTGCACGGCGGCCCTGTGTAGTGTGTGTTCCGGTGTGCTGAGAGATAGAGAGAGAGAGAGACAGTGTCATTTGATTTGAGTTAGATAGATTAGGCAGAACAGTCAGTCAGTTAGCTGCACTTACAGTGTATTGTGTATATATATGCATCCCAGGTGTTGCATATATATATATATACACTGTATTCAGTTTAGCTAGATCCGTTCCTGTTATCTTCTATCTAGACTATTTACATTTAATGCAGTGCGTCCTGCTCACAGTGTTCAGCTAGATCCGTTCCTGCTATTTACATTTAGTGCAGTGCGTCCTGCTCACAGTGTTCAGCTAGATCCGTTCCTGCAATTTACATTTAGTGCAGTGCGTCCTGCTCACAGTGTTCAGCTAGATCCGTTCCTGCTATTTACATTTAGTGCAGTGCGTCCTGCTCACAGTGTTCAGCTAGATCCGTTCCTGCTATTTACATTTAGTGCAGTGCGTCCTGCTCACAGTGTTCAGCTAGATCCGTTCCTGTTATTTACATTTAGTGCAGTGCGTCCTGCTCACAGTGTTCAGCTAGATCCGTTCCTGCTATTTACATTTAGTGCAGTGCGTCCTGCTCACAGTGTTCAGCTAGATCCGTTCCTGCTATTTACATTTAGTGCAGTGCGTCCTGCTCACAGTGTTCAGCTAGATCCGTTCCTGCTATTTACATTTAGTGCAGTGCGTCCTGCTCACAGTGTTCAGCTAGATCCGTTCCTGTTATCTTCTAGACTATTTACATTTAGTGCAGTGCGTCCTGCTCACAGTGTTCAGCTAGATCCGTTCCTGTTATTTACATTTAGTGCAGTGCGTCCTGCTCACAGTGTTCAGCTAGATCCGTTCCTGCTATTTACATTTAGTGCAGTGCGTCCTGCTCACAGTGTTCAGCTAGAGCCGTTCCTGCTATTTACATTTAGTGCAGTGCGTCCTGCTCACAGTGTTCAGCTAGATCCGTTCCTGTTATCTTCTAGACTATTTACATTTAGTGCAGTGCGTCCTGCTCACAGTGTTCAGCTAGATCCGTTCCTGCTATTTACATTTAGTGCAGTGCGTCCTGCTCACAGTGTTCAGCTAGATCCGTTCCTGTTATCTTCTAGACTATTTACATTTAGTGCAGTGCGTCCTGCTCACAGTGTTCAGCTAGATCCGTTCCTGTTATCTTCTAGACTATTTACATTTAGTGCAGTGCGTCCTGCTCACAGTGTTCAGCTAGATCCGTTCCTGTTATCTTCTAGACTATTTACATTTAGTGCAGTGCGTCCTGCTCACAGTGTTCAGCTAGATCCGTTCCTGTTATCTTCCTACTGACAGGCAGGCTTGTCTGGTTACAGTATATAAAGCTACCTGAAGAAAATTACAGGTGTTCTATTTGATCCTATTAGTACCACGGTCAGGCAGCTAGACTATTTACATTTAGTACAGTGCGTCCTGCTCACAGTGTTCAGCTAGATCCGTTCCTGTTATCTTCCTACTGACAGGCAGGCTTGTCTGGTTACAGTATATAAAGCTACCTGAAGAAAATTACAGGTGTTCTATTTGATCCTATTAGTACCACGGTCAGGCAGCTAGACTATTTACATTTAGTACAGTGCGTCCTGCTCACAGTGTACAGCTAGATCCGTTCCTGTTATCTTCCTACTGACAGGCAGGCTTGTCTGGTTACAGTATATAAAGCTACCTGAAGAAAATTACAGGTGTTCTATTTGATCCTATTAGTACCACGGTCAGGCAGCTAGACTATTTACATTTAGTACAGTGCGTCCTGCTCACAGTGTTCAGCTAGATCCGTTCCTGCTATTTACATTTAGTGCAGTGCGTCCTGCTCACAGTGTTCAGCTAGATCCGTTCCTGCTATTTACATTTAGTGCAGTGCGTCCTGCTCACAGTGTTCAGCTAGATCCGTTCCTGCTATTTACATTTAGTGCAGTGCGTCCTGCTCACAGTGTTCAGCTAGATCCGTTCCTGTTATCTTCTAGACTATTTACATTTAGTGCAGTGCGTCCTGCTCACAGTGTTCAGCTAGATCCGTTCCTGTTATTTACATTTAGTGCAGTGCGTCCTGCTCACAGTGTTCAGCTAGATCCGTTCCTGCTATTTACATTTAGTGCAGTGCGTCCTGCTCACAGTGTTCAGCTAGAGCCGTTCCTGCTATTTACATTTAGTGCAGTGCGTCCTGCTCACAGTGTTCAGCTAGATCCGTTCCTGTTATCTTCTAGACTATTTACATTTAGTGCAGTGCGTCCTGCTCACAGTGTTCAGCTAGATCCGTTCCTGCTATTTACATTTAGTGCAGTGCGTCCTGCTCACAGTGTTCAGCTAGATCCGTTCCTGTTATCTTCTAGACTATTTACATTTAGTGCAGTGCGTCCTGCTCACAGTGTTCAGCTAGATCCGTTCCTGTTATCTTCTAGACTATTTACATTTAGTGCAGTGCGTCCTGCTCACAGTGTTCAGCTAGATCCGTTCCTGTTATCTTCTAGACTATTTACATTTAGTGCAGTGCGTCCTGCTCACAGTGTTCAGCTAGATCCGTTCCTGTTATCTTCCTACTGACAGGCAGGCTTGTCTGGTTACAGTATATAAAGCTACCTGAAGAAAATTACAGGTGTTCTATTTGATCCTATTAGTACCACGGTCAGGCAGCTAGACTATTTACATTTAGTACAGTGCGTCCTGCTCACAGTGTTCAGCTAGATCCGTTCCTGTTATCTTCCTACTGACAGGCAGGCTTGTCTGGTTACAGTATATAAAGCTACCTGAAGAAAATTACAGGTGTTCTATTTGATCCTATTAGTACCACGGTCAGGCAGCTAGACTATTTACATTTAGTACAGTGCGTCCTGCTCACAGTGTACAGCTAGATCCGTTCCTGTTATCTTCCTACTGACAGGCAGGCTTGTCTGGTTACAGTATATAAAGCTACCTGAAGAAAATTACAGGTGTTCTATTTGATCCTATTAGTACCACGGTCAGGCAGCTAGACTATTTACATTTAGTACAGTGCGTCCTGCTCACAGTGTTCAGCTAGATCCGTTCCTGTTATCTTCCTACTGACAGGCAGGCTTGTCTGGTTACAGTATATAAAGCTACCTGAAGAAAATTACAGGTGTTCTATCCCAGCTTAGTGCAGCTACAGGCCATTAGTATGTCTGGAAGGCCAAGAAGGAGAGGCAGACAGTCACAAGCCAATAAGAGAGGGCAAGCAGGCTCTGTGTCTAGTGCTGGTCGTGGAGACGGTGCATCCTCATCAGCACGTGGCCATGGGACACGCTTGGCCTTTTTTTCGGCAGCTGGCCGTGTTGAGCCGCAACATGCGGAAGACTTGGTCGAGTGGATGACCAAGCCGTCCTCATCCTCCTCATCCTCTCTCACCCATGCCCAGGGTGCTTTGTCTGGCAAAGCAGCGGCCTCTTCCCTCAGCTCAATGTCATCAGTGACTCCTTCCCTAGCTCCACCATGTCCTCATGAGGATTCCCTCGAACTGTTTGACCACAGTGTTGGGTACATGCTCCAGGAGGATGCCCAGCGTTTGGAAGGCTCTGATGACGATACTGAGCTCGATGAAGGCAGTAACATGAGCACGGACAGAGGGGGTGCCCAAGAAGGACAGCGATCTGGCAGTCATGCTCCCCCTGCTGCAGCATACTGCCAGGTTTGCTCCAGTGATGAGGAGGGAGGGGATGATGAGGTCACTGACTCAACGTGGGTGCCTGATAGGAGAGAGGAGGAGGAGGAGGAGGAGGAGGAGGAGGCGGCGGCACATCACCAACGAGGCAGGATGCCCTCCAGGGGCCAGCCTAAGGGCAGCACATTGACTGCATCACACCCCAAAGCTCCACATGTGCAGGGCGCTGCAGTCTCTGCGCGTTATTCAAAAAGTTCTTTGGTGTGGGCCTTTTTTGAGACGAGTGCATCAGATCGCACCGCTGCTATTTGCAACATATGTCTCAAGCGTATCTCGCGTGGCCAAAACATCTCCCGCTTGGGTACCACATGCTTGACCAGACATATGTTGACCTGCCATGCAGTTCGTTGGCAAGCGTATCTAAAAGACCCACACCAAAGAACAAAGAGGATCTCTCCTTGCTCCTCATCAGCTGAGATTTCCAACCCCACTAGACCTTCAGTCCTCTCTGAGACCTGCAGTGAGAGGAATGAAGGTGTAGAATTAGGTGTGTCACAGCCAAGTACTTGTGGGCAATCTGCTTTTGGTACACCGACGTCAGATTGTACCAGGCAAATTTCCCTGCCCCAGCTGCTGCACCGCCGAAAGAAGTTTGCTCCCAGCCATCCACATGCCCAGCGGTTGAATGCTAGCTTGGCAAAATTGCTAGCACTTCAACTGCTGCCTTTTCAGTTGGTAGACTCTGCCCCCTTCCGTGAGTTTGTGGAATGTGCGGTTCCTCAGTGGCAGGTACCCAAACGCCACTTTTTCTCACGGAAGGCGATTCCGGCTCTCTACCGGCATGTGGAAGGCAATGTCCATGCCTCGCTGGACAGGGCGGTCAGCGGTAAGGTGCATATTACCGCTGACTCATGGTCCAGCAGGCATGGACAGGGACGTTACCTAAGTTTCACGGCGCATTGGGTGACTCTGCTGGCAGCTGGGAAGGATGCAGGACAAGGTGCAGTAGTGTTGGAGGTTGTTCCGCCACCACGCCTCCAAAATGCTGATTGTGACACACCTCTCTCCTCCACCCCCTCCTCTTCTTCTTCCTCCATGGCCTCTTCCTCGGAACCAGCGGTGCTCCGTAGGCGTTCAAGGGGCTACGCAAGTACGCAGGCCAAAAGATGCCATGCGGTGCTTGAGCTGGTGTGCTTGGGGGACAGGAGCCACACTGGGGCAGAGGTTCTGTCAGCTCTGCAGGGGCAGGTTCAGAGGTGGTTGACGCCACGCCAACTTAAGGCAGGAATGGTGGTTTGCGACAATGGCACCAACCTCCTCTCTGCCCTCCGACAGGGACAAATGACCCATGTGCCCTGTTTGGCTCACGTCCTTAACTTGGTGGTGCAGCGGTTCTTGGGCAGGTACCCGGGCTTACAGGATGTCCTGAGGCAGGCCAGGAAAGTCTGTGTGCATTTCCGCCGGTCATATAATGCCAGTGCTCGGCTGACGGACCTCCAAAAGGAGTTTAACCTGCCCAAGAACCGCCTAATCTGTGACATGCCCACCAGGTGGAACTCAACGTTGGCCATGCTGCAGCGGCTGCACACGCAGCAGAGGGCCATCAATGAGTACCTGTGCGACTATGGCACCAGGACAGGGTCAGGGGAGCTTGTTTTTTTTTCCCCACGCCAGTGGGCCATGATCAGGGATGCATGCACTGTCCTGTCACCATTCGAGGAGGCCACGAGGATGGTGAGCAGTGACAGTGCATGCATCAGTGACACTGTCCCCCTTGTCCACCTGTTGGAGCACACGCTGCGTGGAACAATGGACAGGGCACTTGAGGCAGAACAGAGGCAGGAAGAGGAGGACTTCCTTAGCTCTCAAGGCCCCCTTTATCCAGACAGTGTTCCTGCGTGCCCGCCGATCACACAGGAAGAGGACGAGGAGGAAGAGGAGGAGGAGGAAGATTGTGTCAGTATGGAGGTGGAGCCTGGCACTCAGCATCAGCAGCAGTCTTTAAGGGATCAGTCCCAAGAAACACATGGACTTGAACGTGGCTGGGAGGAGGTGGCTGCGGACCATGTCGTTCTTAGTGACCCAGAGGACTCCGGACCGAATGCCTCAGCAAACCTACGCTGCATGGCCTCCCTGATCCTGCAAAGCCTGCGTAAGGATCCTCGTATTCGTGGTATCAAGGAGAAGGACCAATACTGGCTGGCAACCCTCCTTGATCCACGTTACAAGGGTAAGGTTGCGGACCTTATCTTGCCATCGCAGAGGGAGCAGAGGATGAAACATCTTCGGGAGGCCTTGCAGAAAGGTCTGTGCAACGCGTTCCCAGAGACTGGGAGGTTACAAACTCCTGTTTCTGGACAACGTGTTGCTGAGGCTTCGGTCAGTGAAAGAAGGAGCGGTGGAGAAGGTGGCCGTCTGACCGATGCGTTCAGACAATTTTTTGGTCCGCAGCCCCAAGGTATGATCGGTTCCAGCAACCATCGCCAGCGTCTGTTTTACATGGTGCAGGAATACCTAGGGGCAAGATCAGACTTGGACACCTTTCCCACCGAAAATCCTCTGGGTTACTGGGTCTTGAGGATGGATCACTGGCCAGAGCTTGCACAGTATGCAATTGAGCTACTGGCCTGTCCTGCATCCAGCGTTCTTTCGGAACGCACATTCAGTGCTGCTGGAGGCGTGGTAACCGATCACAGGGTGCATCTGTCCACCGACTCGGTCGATCGGCTGACCTTCATAAAAATGAATGAGTCTTGGATCACCACCAGCTACCAAGCACCTGATGCTGATGTAACCGAATAATTTTTTTTGAAATCTCAGATCCCTTCAAAGACTGCCTATGCTGATGCTGAGTGACTATCCCTGAGTAATTATCCTCTTCCTCCTCAATCATCACGCTGATAGCTTGTAAGAACATTTTTGGTTCTGGGCGCCACCACCAGTGCCTAAGGCACAATTTTTCAGCCCCTGTTTAACAGGGGCGTGTAATTACAATTTTTGATGTAATACTTTGCAGCAGGGCTCGTTCCTGCATTCCAACTAGAGTGTCTGTGAGGGGTTGCAGTGTTGTGGCACCAGCACCAGTGCCTAAGGCCCAATTTTTCTGCCCCTGTCTAACAGGGGCGTGTAATTACAATTTTTGATGCAATACTTTGCAGCAGGGCTCGTTCCTGCGTTCCAACTAGAGTGTCTGTGAGGGGTTGCAGTGTTGTGGCACCAGCACCAGTGCCTAAGGCCCAATTTTTCTGCCCCTGTCTAACAGGGGCGTGTAATTACAATTTTTGAAGCAATACTTTGCAGCAGGGCTCGTTCCTGCGTTCCAACTAGAGTGTCTGTGAGGGGTTGCAGTGTTGTGGCACCAGCACCAGTGCCTAAGGCCTAATTTTTCAGCTCCTGTTCAACAGGGGCATGTAATTACAATTCTTGATCTAATATTTCACAGCAGGGCCCTGTGAGGGCTTACAGTGTTGTGGCCACAGCAACACCTAAGGCCCAAATTTCTGCTGAGTATATAGGGCAGGACCCTACTTTCAAACATCTAACTTACAAACGACTCCTACTTGCAAACGGAAGGAGACAACAGGAAGTGAGATGAAATCTACCCCTAGGAAGGGAAATTCTCTCCTGTAAGAGTTAATATGGGAAAACAATTTCTCCTTTCCACTGATGCTTTCCAATCCTTGTTCCACAAAAAAACCCAAATTTTCAAAAAACATTTTTCATTGGGACAAAAAAGTGAGGTGAAATCTTCTGAAGAGGAGGAAAGACAGCAAAACAAATGTCACAGGGGTGATAACCCTTCCCTATGTTTTCCAAAAAGCTTAGAAAAGATTTTTTGGCTGGAGCTAAACACGTTAAAAATGTTCAAAATTACAAACAGATTCTACTTAACAACAAACCTACAGTCCCTGTCTTGTTTGCACCGCCTGTATACTGCTGTTCAGAGTATATAGGGCCTGGTGGCCCCACACCTTTCCTTATTTTAATTTGGGTGCGGGGTTCCCCTTAATATCCATACAAGACCCAAAGGGCCTGGTAATGGACTGGGGGGTACCCATGCCGTTTGTCTCACTGATTTTCATCCATATTGCCATGACCCGACATGACATTAAACCTGCAAGCAGTTTTAAATGAGATTTTTTCCTTTAAAAATGACATTTGGTGCAGGGACTGTTCTAAACATGGGAAACACGCGTCACTTTACAGGCATACTATAGACACCCCCCAGGTACGATATTTAAAGGAATATTTCACTTTTTTTTTTTACTTTAAGCATCATTAAAATCACTGCTCCCGAAAAAACGGCCGTTTTTAAAAGTTTTTTTTGCATTGATACATGTCCCCTGGGGTAGGACCCGGGTCCCCAAACCCTTTTTAGGACAATACCATGCAAATTAGCCTTTAAAATGAGCACTTTTGATTTCGAACGTTCGAGTCCCATAGACGTCAATGGGGTTCTAACGTTCGTGCGAACTTTCGGTCCGTTCGCGGGTTCTGGTGCGAACCGAACCGGGGGGTGTTCGGCTCATCCCTAGTAGATACGTATTCTTGAAGGTTAAAATATATGGAGATGTAATACTGATACTGGCTTTCTATGTTCCACCACAGTTCAGTTCGACTATCCTGTCAATTGGGTTTGGCTTCATGTCACTACACCCCTCTACTCCAGTGGTATGGCTAGGGGATTTTAATAATGTCCTTGACCCCAGCATGGATAGACTGTGTAGATCCATGACCGCCCTACCACCGGCCCACCTGACTCGGTTTGCTAGGATGCTAACAGGCTTTAACCTAATGGACACTTGGTGGATTAAAAACACCACGCTGAAGGCATACTCTTGCTTCTCTTCATCTCACCACTCCATGTCTTGTATCAACCTAATCCTTGTTTCCCAATCCTTACTGCCCAGACTGACTGGAACAGGGTTCTCCTCTAGATCTCTTTCTGACCACTGCCTCTATTGGGCCATATTGTCCCTACCACATGACAAACCACCAGCCACATGGAGGCTAAACCCCGTCTGGTTGACATTGTTCCCAGAGGATGACGATATTACCACAGACTGGGAGCAATACTTGGCTAGAAATGAGAACACTGCAACACCACAATCAGTTTGGGACGCATTCAAACTACATGCCCGCATAACACTCTCAATGCACAACAACAGTATCAAACGCACTTCAGCACAGGCTATCGACAAGGCGACAGAAAACTTGAATACAGCCGAGAGAGAGTATTTGAGGGACCGCACCATCGAAAAGGCTAATGTCATTAAATTAAAATCCAGGATAGTAGACCTAATGCATTACGAGAAATCCAAACGTAAAATATTCTTTCACAGACAGAAGTCGTTCGAATATGGGGAGAGGGCAGGGAAACTATTAGCCTACCTGGTACATTATGAGGAGAGCCCTCCTATAGTTGTTTTACTCTGTTCTCCTAAAGGTGCGCTGGTGACGGAGCCCAGGTGTGTGACAGCACAGTTTAGAGACTTCTTTGCCACACTATACACCACGAGAGCCCCAAATGATACATCTGGGATCTACTCGTTCCTCGCCGACCTGCCACTCCCTCAGCTAACGGAGGAACTAATCGAGGAGCTGGAGGCACCACTCACAACAGATGAGATCTCTGAAGCTATAGCTCAGTTCCCTGGGTCTAAGGCTCCGGGCTCAGATGGCCTACCAGTGGAATTTTATTCCACATACTCAGAATTACTTGTCCCCAAATTGCTATCACTCTATAGCTCTATATTTGAAACGTCTGAACTTCCAGCCTCTATGTGTGAAGCCACTGTAGTACTAACCATTTATCATTTTCCTTTCACTTCACAATTATGTGCCACTCAAAATAACTCAACACACAGCCATTAACATCTAAACCGCTGGCAACAAAAGTAGGTACACCCCTAAGTGAAACTAACTAAAATGTCCAAATTGGGTCCAAAGTGTCAATATTTTGTGTGGCCACCATTATTTTCCAGCACTGCCTTAACTCTCTTGGGTATGGAGTTCACCAGAGCTTCACAGGTTCCCACTGAAGTCCTCTTCCACTCCTCCATAATAACATCACGGAACTGGTGGATGTTAGAGACGTTGTGCTCCTCTACCTTCTGTGATGATATAGTTAAAAATTTTGTATCTCCACAGAGTGGTACTGTGGATACGACACTAAGTTAAAATTATTTTGCCACGTCCCAATATTTGAAGTATAAGAAATTTTAAGGTTTTTGGATGATGGACTCTTTAGGCATAACACATTCTTATAAAAAATTGATATTTATTACAAATTTAAAATCAAAACAATTACATAGATTTCTCATATAATTCATTCACAGAAAATAGCTTATGAGCATGATGGCACACCACCTGTAAACAATAAGGTCAAACCCCGGAGTGCCGGACTGATCACTCTTGAAAATGATAGAGCTTGACGAGGTAGCATGTCATAAAGTGCTCAACTCTACTCTACATGTTACGCGTAAGGAAACACATCTTCAGGAACTATGGCGAATTATTCAATCATAGGTAAAAAAAAAGAGAAGGAATGAGGCAGAGAGTAGTATCCTCAATGATGGTAGAGATTCACAATAATTCAGAGGAGGGTAACACTTCAGGAACCATATAGGTTTAATCTAAAGGGTAATTCTATGCCACTGTCAACAATTAGAAAGTGGTCTTTAAGGTAAAAGATGGTGCACAGGACTGCTATTAAAATGCTGGCTTGTTCAATGTAAGGAATCTTCCCATTGTGTCCATGCCTATTATCCCATAAACACCGGTCCCTTAAACACTAAGTTCCTGGCAGAGTCTCCTCTTTGCGACCGCGCCGCACAGATAGCAAGGACAGCTGTTGTATGAGAAATCGATGTAATTGTTTTGATTTTAAATTTGTAATAAATATCAATTTTTTATAAGAATGTGTTATGCCTAAAAAGTCCATCATCCAAAAACCTTAAATTTCTTATACTTCCGTTTAAAATGACCCACAGATGCTCAATAGGGCTTAGGTCTGGAGACATGCTTGGCCAGTCCATTACCTTTATCCTCAGCTTCTTTAGCAAGGCAGTGGTTGTCTTGAAGGTGTGTTTGGGGTCGTTATCATGTTGGAATACTGCCCTGCGGCCCAGTCTCTGAAGGGAGGGGATCATGCTCAGCTTTATTATGTCACAGTACATGTTGACATTCATGGTTCCCTCAATGAACTGTAGCTCCCCTGTGCCGGCAGCACTCATGCAGCCCCAGACCATGACACTCCCACCACCATGCTTGACTGTAAGCAAGACACACTTGTCTTTGTACTCCTTACCTGGTTGCCGCCACACACGCTTGACACCATCTGAACCAAATAAGTTTATCTTGGGCTCATCAGACCACAGGACATGGTTCCAGTAATCCATGTCCTTAGTCTGCTTGTCTTCAGTAAACTGTTTGCGGGCTTTCTTGTGCATCATCTTTTGAAGAAGCTTCCTTCTGGGACAACAGCCATGCAGACCAATTTTATGCAGTGTGTGGCATATAGTCTGAGCACTGACAGCCTGACCCCCCACCTCTTCAACCTCTGCAGCAATGCTGGCAGCACTCAGACATCTATTTCCCATAGACAACCTCTGGATATGACGCTTAACTTCTTTGGTTGACCATGGCGAGGCTTGTTCTGAGTAGAACCTGTCCTGTTAAACTGCTGTATGGTCTTGGCCACCGTGCTGCAGCTCAGTTTCGGGGGCCGGGTAATCTTCTTATAGCCTAGGCCATCTTTATGTAGAACAAGAATTCTTTTTTTCAGATCCTCAGAGAGTTCTTTGCCATGAGGTGCCAAGTTGAACTTCCAGTGAAGAAAATAAGCCCCAGGGGATAATGCGGACACAGAGGAATAGATAAATGGGGATACACCTCAATTACGTAAAAATATTCACTTTATTATTACAAAATGATAAATATAGCAATGAAAATACAAAAAAGATAAAAACAATAATACATCTCAATAGAAAAAATTGCTAGACTTGTTTTACCGACATGTTTCGGAAGCCAAAAGAAAGTGCTTTTGACATTTTATATATCCTTCTTCGAGGTTAATAATGTAGCAAACTTTTCATTATTCTATCAAGGAAGGGGAAGAGAGAGGGAAAAGGGGAGAGTATTATGTCAATATTCAAAAAATGTATTTATCAAAAAGCAATTGATTGAAGCACAGTGGTAATATAACACATGTATAATTTGCAAAAAAAAGGGATATACATAGATAAGAAAAATCTATATAAGCATGTGTACTTACAGACATATGTGTGAACTTAGACGTAGGAAGGGAGGGGAGGGGCAGGAACAAGCGCTGTAAAGCGTCAGCCAACCACTCCCCCAAACACCTGTCATTAGGTACCAGATTCCCCATCCATCTCCCAGCTGTATCCCCCGGCCGATGCGGCATCCGGCGTCACCGCGCCCACCGCGGTGACGTCAGACGTCGACACGGCCGCCGACACGGAAGTAGGCGGATGCGCTGGGAGATGGAAATACCCAGTGCGCATGCGCGGACACGAACTGTCCGCACAGGGAACTCCACCAATGCCACTCTCAAAAGGGACCTGCCCCAACAACGGCATAGATCGCCATCGAAAGGGGCCCCCCGTGTCGGGGAGCCCCGATGTGCCATCAGGGACAACCCAACCCGCCAGGATTAATGGAGAAGTAATAGTATATAAGAACAGCATGAAAATCAACCCAGGCCGTCGGTTCACATTTGTACAATAAGGTTTGCTGGTGATGGGCTGTCTGTAAAAAGAAAAATACATCTAGTTATATGAATAAAGTAACATCTTTGCAATAAAAATGAAATGGGAATGAATTTTACATAAACTGTATTGACCAAAGTACATAAAAGTAAATTTTACATAAACTGTGTTGACCAAAATACATGCTGTCATAAATGACAAACAAGGAAAACAGTGAAACAATGAAAGAAAAGCATATGAAGAAAAGCATGAAAAGTGGGAACTGGCATTATATATCCTTATTGAATGAACCTGAGGTAAAGCCTGGTAAAAAAGGCCCGAAACTGAAGGCCTCATTGAGGCCAGGGGGTGAGGTGGTATTGAGATGGTGAATCCACCTGAGCTCCCGTTGGAGGAGAAATTTATCAAGGTCCCCTCCACGGGTGCTCGGGTGCATTTGGTCCAATACCAATACTCTAATGGTAGGAAAAATACCGTTATGTACTTGTAACACATGTCTTCCTAGGGGTACATCAGGGTTACTGGTTTGCATGGCCTTGATGTGGCGGTATAGCCTTTGCCACAACTTCTGTGTGGTCTTACCCACATAGAAACAATTGCAGCTGCACATCAAAAGATAAACAACCGCAGTCGTTTGGCAATTGGAAAAGTGTCTAGGTGTGTAACGTGTTCCGTTAGGTAAGTATGTATTCCTTCTAGAATCCATGTATTTGCAGTATCCGCAAGAGGCGCAGGGAAAGGTCCCTCGCGACTTACATGGGTCTCTTCTCCCCGAGCCCTGAAACTCGCTTTTGACCAAAAGGTCCCCTAAAGAGGTAGCGCGTCTGTATGTTAAATTGGGAACAGAGCGTACATAGGGTCCCACAGTGAGGTCTGAGGTGAGGAGATGCCAGTATTTTTTACAAATTTGTCTAATGGAGACATGGTCTTTGGAATAGGTGGTAATAATGTGACTATGTGTCTCAGGGATTTTGTTTTTAGCACTCAATAGTTTATGTCTATCAATGTTCTCTGCACGTTTGAAGGCGTTTTTTAAATTTCTATGGCTGTAACCTCTGTCCAGGAGGCGCTTTTTTAGATTATTAGCCTCTCGTTTGTAGTCTATTACATTAGAGCAATTTCACTTAATCCTCAGATATTGTCCATAAGGAATAGACTGGATGAGAGGTCTGGGATGGAAACTGGATGAATGAAGAATGGTGTTGCCTGCGGTGGTTTTTCTATATAGTTTGGATGAAAGCATATTGGCATCGTTCTTAAATATTTCTACATCCAGAAAGGTGATCTTGGAAAGATCAGCGGTCATGGTGAATTTAAGATTAAATTCATTTTGATTTAGGGCTAGTAGACACTCATCCAGTAATTCCCGTGGGCCATCCCAGACGACAAAGATGTTATCTATGTACCTGTGCCACATAACAACGTGGCACAGGTACATAGAGAGATCCTCATCGCAAAAAATGGTACGTTCCCACTTCCCCAGGTACAGATTGGCGTAGCCAGGGGCACAGCAGGTGCCCCTGGCTATGCCCTGCACCTGGAGGAAGTGTCGACCATCAAATGAAAAGACGTTATGTTGAAGAATGAAATCCAAAGATAACAAGATAAAGTCATTAAAGGAGTTTTCGTGATGGCTGGTCTGTGAAAGAACCTTTTGCATGCAGGCTAGCCCCTTTGAATGCGGTATGGAGCTATAAAGAGCTTCCACATCAATACTGGCTAGGATGCATCCTTCTGTTATTTGTACACCTTCAATAATTTGCAACAAGTGAATGGTGTCCCGTATATATGAGGGTATAGATAGGACAAAGGGTCTAATGTGTTCGTCCACGAGGCGTGACAGATTTTCTGTGATGGTCCCGTTGCCCGAAATTATGGGTCTCCCCGGAGGGTCACTGGTATGTTTGTGGATCTTGGGTAAGGCATAGAAGGTTGGCAACCTAGAGTGGGGGATACGTATGAAGTCAAGAGTTTGTTTTGAAATAGCTTTGTTATAGAATGCTTCATCAACAAATTTGTAAAATTTTTTCTTAAATGCTTCAACGATATCCGAGCCAACTGGACGGTACCACTCCCTATTACCCAAAATCCTCATGCACATATGACTGTATTTGTCATTGTCCATTAAGACTATGTTCCCCCCTTTGTCCGATGCCTTTATAGTGATTTCATGGTTATTAAGCAAATTTTGGAGGGCAAATTTCTCATTTTGAGTCAAGTTGTCAGAAGTGGGAGACACAGATTTTAATTTTTTAATCTCTTGACATGTCATCTTTAAAAAGGTGGAAACCCCTTGATTAGAGCTCGGTGTAGGGTATATTGAAGAGGTTTTTTTGAGGGAGGATTTTTTGGGAGGAATTGGTGTTTGTGAGGTAGAAGTGTCCGTGAGAAGAGCTTCTAGGCCTATGGTGTCAATAAGGTCTTTAGGTTCATTTTCCTCGAGCAATGAATTAAGGTTGTCCAATGCTCCTCTTTCACTGAGGGTTCGAAAGCCCTCTGTGTCAGGTCTAGTTTTGTCAAACATGCTCTTTAGAAGAAGTTTTCGTGTATAAAGGTAAAGGTCTTTAGTTATTTCAATCTTGTCTGTTTTGTTTGTCGGAACGAAAGAGAGACCTTTGGACAGGACTGAGATTTCATCCTGTGTAAGTGGGTGGGAAGAAAGGTTAACAATATTTAAATTAGTGGGGTGATGAGGTGCTAAAGTGGTGGCCGAGGCAAAGGGGTGGGGAAGTTACCCTGATTTTTAGGAAAAAACATAGTGGGAATTTTTGGGGTGGTGGAAATGCCTGCATCCAGTCCGGTGGTCGTTAAAGTACCCATGCCCACCTCCACCATCTCTTGTGGGCCTGGGTCATTTCCGGCAGCTGAGGAGGGCTCATCTGTGTGGTGTTTAGGTGTGCGTTTGTTAGTGCCCGGTGTGAAGGAATGATCATTGTTCCGTCCCCTTTTGGGTTGTCTCGTGCGTCTATTTTTAAAAGATCGAGAGGAAATCATAGATGACAAAGATGAGCTATCTGATACATCAGTATGTGCAGTATTCTGTGTAGATTTGGATTTATGTGGACCTCCTTTGTTGTTAGGCTTATGAACGTGGGAGGACCACTTATAAGCTCTTCCTTCATCAAAGCTTGTTTATCCCGCATATATTTAAGCTCTTTTTTGGTAAGAATGGATTTATTGAAGAGCTCAATATGGGTCTTAAGTTTATCATTGAGCTCTTGGAAGGTGGCATGGGCCTGCAGGGGTTTTATTCTAGAGTAAATTTTGTCAATGTTGGAGTTGATATCAATTAGTCTTTTTTGTTACTCTTCAATTAAGAGTTTCATCATTGTATTTGAACAAGATTTTAAATTATTTTCCCATGCTAATTTGAATGAGGAATCTACATTCTCAAATGAAGGGAAAATCTGAACCCGTAAACCCAAGGGGTTCAGATCATCCCTCATATATTCACCAAAACTTTGAATATGCCAATGGAGGAGAGTTTTTTTTTCCAACCATTTGGTAAGACCTAAAAAGAGAAAACTCAGTTCAGACGTGCGTGATTCATTTTGAGTAAAGTCCTGTTGTAGTTTGGATGTGAAATCATCCCAAGATTGACTATAGAGTTCCGCCATCACAAAATTAAAATAGTGAAAAGTGAAATATGCAAATATAAAATAAGCAAAAAAAGGGAAAAGAGAAGAAAAAAAGAAAAGAAAAGAAGGGGAGGAAACCAGTCCTCTCCTACAACATAGACAGCATATTTTGCAAAAACACTGTACTAAACCCTGTTAATAGGGGTCCTAGTGGTTTGAACATCTAATGGGGGGGCTAATACGGGTATCTGCTACCCAAATATAATAGGGAAAAATTAGGGGGAAGAAAAAGATGGAAGCCACCCAGAACTAGGGGAACCCCTCACTCTGTGTCACATCCCAATTAATAATACACAGAAGAAAATAAGCCCCAGGGGATAATGCGGACACAGAGGAATAGATAAATGGGGATACACCTCAATTACGTAAAAATATTCACTTTATTATTACAAAATGATAAATATAGCAATGAAAATACAAAAAAGATAAAAACAATAATACATCTCAATAGAAAAAATTGCTAGACTTGTATCACCGACATGTTTCGGAAGCCAAAAGAAAGTGCTTTTGACATTTTATATATCCTTCTTCGAGGTTAATAGTGTAGCAAACTTTTCAGTATTCTATCAAGGAAGGGGAAGAGAGAGGGAAAAGAGGAGAGTATTATGTCAATATTGAAAAAATGTATTTATCAAAAAGCAATTGATTGAAGCACAGTGGTAATATAACACATGTATAATTTGCAAAAAAAAAGGGATATACATAGATAAGAAAAATCTATATAAGCATGTGTACTTACAGATGTATATTCAAGTCTGATAGACATGCACACCAGTAGATGTAAACGTCAGGCCAAGGGTATTTGTTCAGCCGTGCCTAAATAGCTCAATTCATAGGATGTGAACTGAGGAATGAGTCCCCTCAGTCTTACACATGGGAAGTAGATTTAGAGAAGCTGTATTTGTGCTCCAAGAAAAGGGTGGCAGGTATGTTGTATATCCCAAAGACAGCACACCAATGCTCGCAAGGATACCCCAAATGGGGGTGACGGATGTCTGGGAATGTAATAGAGTGCAGATATAAAACCCATGAATCTTGGAGGGTTGGGTTGTCCCTGATGGCACATCGAGGCTTCCCGACATGGGGGGCCCCTTCGACGGCCATCTATGCTGTTGTTGGGGCAGCTCCCTTTTGAGGGTGGCATCGGCGGAGTTCCCTATGCGGACAGTTCGTGTCCGCGCATGCGCACTGGGTATTTCCATCTCCCAGCGCATCCGCCTACTTCCGTGTCGGCGGCCGTGTCGACGTCTGACGTCACCGCGGTGGGCGCAGTGACGCCAGACGCCGCATCGGCCGGGGGATACAGCTGGGAGATGGATGGGGAATCTGGTACTTAATGACAGGTGTTTGGGGGAGTGGTTGGCTGACGCTTTACAGCGCTTGTTCCTGCCCCTCCCCTCCCTTCCTACTTCTAAGTCCACACATATGTCCAATTAACCTCAAATATACTCACCTAATCTCAGGGCATTTATACTCTGGCTGTGGATGGCAATTACTGCTGCACAAGCCAAGAAACGTCAGAGACTTCTGTGTCTAAGTTTGAATCACCACCTTTGAGGTAAATACCAATGCTTTATGCTTACACTTTCATATACATCTTTATTGTTGCTGGTTTTATATCTGCACTCTATTACATTCCCAGACATCTGTCTCCCCCATTTGGGGTATCCTTGCGAGCATTGGTGTGCTGTCTTTTGGATATACAACATACCTGCCACAAATACAGCTTCTCTAAATCTACTTCCCATGTGTAAGACTGAGGGGACTCATTCCTCAGTTCACATCCTATGAATTGAGCTATTTAGGCACGGCTGAACAAATACCCTTGGCCTGACGTTTGCATCTACTGGTGTGCATGTCTATCAGACTTGAATATATATCTGTAAGTACACATGCTTATATAGATTTTTCTTATCTATGTATATCCCTTTTTTTTTCCAAATTATACATGTGTTATATTACCACTGTGCTTCAATCAATTGCTTTTTGATAAATACATTTTTTCAATATTGACATAATACTCTCCCCTTTTCCCTCTCTCTTCCCCTTCCTTGATAGAATACTGAAAAGTTTGCTACACTATTAACCTCAAAGAAGGATATATAAAATGTCAAAAGCACTTTCTTTTGGCTTCCGAAACATGTCGGTGATACAAGTCTAGCAATTTTTTCTATTGAGATGTATTATTGTTTTTATCTTTTTTGTATTTTCATTGCTATATTTATCATTTTGTAATAATAAAGTGAATATTTTTACGTAATTGAGGTGTATCCCCATTTATCTATTCGTCTGTGTCCGCATTATCCCCTGGGGCTTATTTTCTTCTGTGTATTATTAATTGGGATGTGACACAGAGTGAGGGGTTCCCCTAGTTCTGGGTGGCTTCCATCTTTTTCTTCCCCCTAATTTTTCCCTGTTGAACTTCCAGTGACCAGTATGAGAGAGTGAGAGCGATAACACCAAATTTAACACACCTGCTCCCCATTCACACCTGGGACCTTGTAACACTAATGACACCGGGGAGGGAAAATGGCTTACTGGGCCCAATTTGGACATTTTCACTTAGGGGTGTACTCACTTTTGTTGTCAGTGGTTTAGGCATTAATGGCTATGTGCTGAGTCATTTTGAGGGGACATCAAATTTACACTCTTATACAAGCTGTACACTCACTACTTTACATTGTAGCGAAGTGTCATTTCTTCAGTGTTGTCACATGAAAAGATATAATAAAATATTTACAAAAGTGTATATATATATAGCCACATGTAATTATTCAATTTTTTATTCATTCTATCTGTATATATACATTCAGCAGGTAAAATAAGTATTGAACACGTCACAATTTTTCTAGGTAAATATATTTCTAAATATTTACATACACATACATACAAAGAAACCAAAACAAATGAGTTCAGAATTTAGGTTATGTGTAATAGAATGGAATGACACAGGGTAAAAGTATTGAACACGTGAAGAAAGGGAGGTGCAAAAAGGCATCGAAAGCCAAGACACCAGCTGAAATCTATCAATAATTAGAAAGTAATCCTGCCCCTTGTCAGTGCAAATGAATATCAGCTGGTTCAGTCTCAACTGATGGCCTATAAAAAAAGGTGTCTCATTACCAAGGTGTCACACAAGAAACATCTCATGATGGGTAAACGCAAAGCTAATCCTAATGTGGGTGTAACTGCTAGCAGCTATTTTTAAAGTGAGGCTCCTACTCTAGCCTTAATTTTTTAGTTATTAATTTGTATTACCTTCTATATGTAGATTTATACAATATATTGTAATTTTTTATTTTCTTGTTTTGACCCTGATTGATTCCCCTGTGGTGACCATTTTGTTGTTGGACATGGTGTTGCTGTACCCAATTGTCTCCCTTTTGTTGCTGTGTGGACCGCGGTAGGTCTTCCTTGGGCTGCTGTGTGATCTCCTTTTCCCAGCTGTTGCTTTGGCTGTCATTCCCCCTTCATCCTCTAGATGGTGTAGTGGGACTCTTTGGCTACGCTGGGCGGAACGGCGGGGTCCATGAGGGAAGTCCGTGAGGTTTCCAGCAGCATCTCTATCGGTTCTACTAAGTCTGTTTTGACCCCCCTGAGAAGGGCGGTCGCAGGCTTTCTGGTAAGCCCCCATTGTACTTTAAGGTGACGGGCTACACAAGTGGTGGAGAATACAGACCTTGGGTCCTTCACGAAAAAATAATTTTTTCATTTGGGCACTTTTTTACATATGGACTCCTTCTTTTTCATATTTATGCATTTTTTGTTATTTATTAATTTTTGATTTTTTTATGCACATTTTTAAATGTTACCACATATGGACTGTTTCTTTACTGGATGGTCATTTTGTATTTTGATTCACGATCACATATGTTTGGTTTATTGTAGGCTGTTTTAATTTGCACTCCTGTAAACACATCATTATCCAGCGCTGCACTCCTATCTCTGTACATATTTCTCTGTGCCCTATATCGGGGTTATAGTGCTTAGCTGCTTAGCTGCAGGATATCCTTCACGTTTTTTTTCATTTTTCAACATGCACCTAGTGCAATTCTTTTCCTTTTTTGAACCCTTGTTGCCAACCTACCAGATTTAGGCCTCATGCACACTGGACGTTTTTACAGCTGCTGATTTGGATTCAGGCATTTCTGTCTGCAGCCAGTAAACTCCACATCATGTTATTCTATGTATCCATGCACATATAGGCTGTTATCAGCATTTTTTTTGTCAGTTGCGTTTTCTGGCTGAAAAAAACAGAACTAGTGGGTTTTAAGAGGATTTTTTTAGCTGTAAAAATGCTCTAACTCTGATAAAAGCTTAAAAAAGCTATTCTGCGTTTATCAGAGTTTTTAAGCCATAAGCTTTTGTGGGAGTATAATTTTGCTAAAAAAACACAACAGCTAAAAAATGTGAAAAAAAAAAACGCTGAAAAACTAATTCTACAGCTACAGCTTTCTACAGCAAACGCTGCTGGTGTTTTTTTTAACATCCAGTGTGCATGAGGCCTAAAAATGACTTACACAACATCCAAAATTTACTGGCACAACCACGTTTTTACTGGCATTTCCAAAAGTTACAAAATTACAATTTTAAGTGCAATGTTCATTATTTAGGCTACAAATAAGTAAAATATTATACAATTAGCAATGTGATTTAAAGGTAGATATTAGGGGTAAAAAAGATATTTATTATCTTATTTTCAATATAGTAAGTAAGGAGCTCAGGGACAGGACTCAGGAGGACAAGAAATTAGAATAGGCAGGCACACACACACATGAAATTTACTGTCACAGTGAAACCGACAGCAGTGAGCAGCAGCACAGATAATGTTGACACCTCACCGACATGACACGTCCCCTCCTGAGTCATAGTGACAGTCTCTCTCCACTCCAGGTGATCCCTTCAGTCCTCTCCAGTCCAAACAGCACTCACAGCCCTTCTCCTGGCTTTCCTTACTCCAGTCCCACAGACTCCGGCCGCTCTGCTCGGCCCTGGCTGCTGTTTGACAACACTGCATGGAGGTTTAGGATCAAATAGCACTGATAGGCAACATTTATTCCTCTATATGCAAAAGTGAGATTCAGCAGCAGGTTGTTGTTGCTAAATAGGTATTATATCAGATCTTCATTTCCTTTTTTGTTAGAGAATATTGCTTCTTCAGTCCCCTCCTTTCATGAAATTGCAGATACATTTTTTTTAAACATATTATTTCATGAAGCCTGCACTTCTCTTTCTCACCCAGGTGACATTGCACCCCAAAACCCCCCTGAGATACCTATGTCATGCTTCCGAGGAGGCTTCTAGACAATTCACATTACACTGTGCATGGTCTGGGCAATCTGCACCAAACTGCACATGCACTGGAATGCTGTATTTTGGCTATAGTATAGATGCAAGAATATACCTGTGATCAAATTTCTGGTCAGAAAATGCCAATGTCTGTTACTGTACTGACTAAGTTGTCTGAACTGTGTCTGAAGAGTATGCAACTATTGGAGGGAAAGCAGATTTAAACAGTTTTTGGAAATTTAAAGCGGTACGATTTCTGTGTAAATATACAACTTGTCTGAGTCCTTAGTCAGTGCAGTTCAGGGACTCACTGGTGAGGAGCTTTGATATAAAAAGGAGTGTTCAATATGATTACAACTTTGGAGTTAATACAGTATAATTCCTTCTCGTTAAATAATTTAAATTTTTTTATAGATTGCAATGAATTACAATAAATCAGTATTGTAAGAAAACAAGCATTACGAGATAAAGTCACAACATACATTAAAACTTCTTATATAAATAAGAATTAATAAAATAAAGGTAAGATTGTAGTATTTTATGATAGATTATATAATAGATAATGCAGTGTGTTAGAATATTCGCATTGAAGAATAAAATAGAATGTACAAAATAGAAATTAGATTACAAGTGTAAGAACATTAGTCAGGTATTATTATAAATACCTAATGTTAGAGAGGGGTAATGGTAAAATAAAAATATAAAGCAATATAAAACAATAATGGATTATAAACTACAATCAGGGCCAAGGTCCGTCTTTGTGGCTTGGTATTCCCTGGGATAGTAGGTGAGCAAATTTTCTGCCCCTATTTGTACTATAAGAATGTCTGTTACTGTACTGACTAAGTTGTCTGAACTGTGTCTGAAGAGTATGCAACTATTGGAGGGAAAGCAGATTTAAACAGTTTTTGGAAATTTAAAGCGGTACGATTTCTGTGTAAATATACAACTTGTCTGAGTCCTTAGTCAGTGCAGTTCAGGGACTCACTGGTGAGGAGCTTTGATATAAAAAGGAGTGTTCAATATGATTACAACTGTGGAGTTAATACAGTATAATTCCTTCTCGTTAAATAATTTAAATTTTTTTATAGATTGCAATGAATTACAATAAATCAGTATTGTAAGAAAACAAGCATTACGAGATAAAGTCACAACATACATTAAAACTTCTTATATAAATAAGAATTAATAAAATAAAGGTAAGATTGTAGTATATTATGATAGATTATATAATAGATAATGCAGTGTGTTAGAATATTTGCATTGAAGAATAAAATAGAATGTACAAAATAGAAATTAGATTACAAGTGTAAGAACATTAGTCAGGTATTATTATAAATACCTAATGTTAGAGAGGGGTAATGGTAAAATAAAAATATAAAGCAATATAAAACAATAATGGATTATAAACTACAATCAGGGCCAAGGTCCGTCTTTGTGGCTTGGTATTCCCTGGGATAGTAGGTGAGCAAATTTTCTGCCCCTATTTGTACTATAAGAAGGGGGTAAGGAAAGGGAAGGGTTAGTAGTAGAAAGGGGATGAAGAAAAACCTTCCAGAGAGTAATATATTGTGGTATAGTATAAAACATGTATCAAAGAGAGTATAGTATTTATCTTATTTTGTGTTTATATTGATGATTTATTTGTGCCTGGTGGGAGATAATGATCTATACATGGTTTCCATATGGATTAAAATTTGGGGATTTTGTCTAGATAAATCGCTTCAGTCTTTGCATGTACCGTGATTTGTGTCACTCTTTGTTTAACGATTTGTATGCAAAGTGAGTTAGTTCCAAGCTTTCGCTATGGATCTTTAGCTGCTGTTGTTATAAATAATAGTAGTTTAAATTGACGTTGAGTCAAGTTTTGGGGTTTATAGTTTAATAGAGCTACAGTTGGATCAGGTATTAGAGACATCTTAAATTTTGTCAAAAGAATTTTGAATACTTTCTTCCAGAATGATTTGGCTATGGGACACTCCCACCAGATGTGTGTGTGTGTGTGTGTGCCCAGTGCTGTACATCCTCTAAAGCAGTTAGCAGGGTATTGATGGTTAAATTTGGCTAATTGTGCTGGTACCAAATACCATCTAGTAAGAACTTTGTAATTGGTCTCAAGGGCTACAATGTTAGGAGTGGGCGATTTAGTTGTTTGCCAGATTTGAGCCCAATCTTGTTCATCGAGATGGAGGTTAAGATCATTCTCCCAATTTTCTGTGTAGGATGGGGGGGGGGGTATATGAGATTAATTGAGCATATAAATCCGAAATCAGTCCCCTTCTGTGTGGATCTAATATACAGCTTTGTTCAAAAATAGAAAAAGTATGAGGTGTAGTGGTTGTTGGTTTGTATGGAGTTAGAAAATTCTTAATTTGGAGATATCTGAAGGTTTCTGTTTGTGGTAAATTATATTGCTCACATAAAGTTGGGAAAGGTATTATATTGGAAGATTGAAAAAATTGCTTTATTCGCAGTAGACCTGCTTTAGACCATGCTGAAAAAGAATGTGAGGAGGACCATGCCGTTTAAAAGGAAGGATTATGAAGGAAAGAGAGTAATGGGTTTTGTTTAGATTGGAAACCAAATCTAGTTTTTAGCCTGTCCCATATAGATAAGCTGTGTTTAGTGTAGGAATTAGTGATATATCTTCTTTGATTGGGGGTAAGCCAGAGGAGGTTTGCAGTGGAAAGTGGATCACAGTCTACTGATTCTAATGCTACCCACAAAGCTATTTCTTTAGTAGCATGGTATTTTGTTAATTGAGCTAATTGTGCTGCATAATAATATTTCGTAAAATCTGGTACCCCTAGCCCTCCTTTTATTTTGGGAGCATATAGAATTTGTTTAGGTAGGCATGGCCTAAGTTTATTCCAAATATATTGTGTGGTTTTGCGTTGAAGGATGCGTAAGAAATGTGAGGGAACTGTTATAGGAAGTACTCTAAAAAGATAGAGAATCTTTGGGAGGATGGACATTTTGATAACAGTTATCCGACACATACATGCTAGGGGTAGGGATGACCATGTGGAGAATAGTTTTTATAGTTGCGTTAAAATCGGGGGATAGTTAGACATATAAAGATCACTTGGATTAGCTGTGAGATTAATACCTTGATAGGTGATATGAGTCATTGACCAGGTAAATGGGAGAGAGCTGTGTAGTTGTTATTGAAGTTCAGGTGATAATGATACATTTAGTGCCTTAGATTTTTGTGCATTCAATTTGAGGCCAGATATATGTGCAAATTCAGCCAGGATTTTAAGAAGAATTGGTGCTGATAAAAGGGGACTAGTAAGGAAAATTAGGACATCATCTGCGAATAGACATATTTTATGATGATGGCTTCCAAGTTCTAATCAACTGATATCAGCATTAGTTTGGATGAGTTGGGCCAGGGGTTCTATTGCTAAAGCGAAAAGGAGTGGGGATAAGGGACATCCTTGGCGCGTTCCTCTTTCAAAAGCAAAAGAGTTTGAGCGAAATCCAAAATAGGATATAAAAGCCTTTGGATCTTGATATAGGGCAGAAATCCATCTGAGGAAATGTGTACCAAATCCCCATTTATGGAGAATTACATTTAAATAGGGCCAGGACAAGGAATCAAATGCCTTTCTGATGTCTAATGAATGGAAGCAAGTTGGAATGTTTCGAGTTCGGGCTGTATGGGCTAAGATTGTGGCTCGGCGTATGTTATCTCCTACTTGTCTGGAAGGAATAAATCCAGTTGTATTAAGGTGTATTAAGGTGCCCATAATAGGATTAAGTCTAGTTGAGATGATTTTAGCCAGCAATTTAATGTCAATATTAAGTATTGATATGGGTCTAAAATTAGACCAAGAAGTATCATCTGTATTTGGCTTTGGTATTATAGAAATTGAAGCTATAAGGCACTCTGGACGGAAAGAATGGCCAATAGGAAGGGAAATGAAGGCATCAACCATAATCAGTGATAACAGATCAGCAAATTTTTATATTAGGTGGCTTAAAAACCATCAGTACCTGGGTGTTGCGTGGTTTTAATGATTTTATTGCTGCTTGTATTTCTAGTTCGGTTATAGGTTTGTCTAGAGATTCTTGTTGAGATTAGTAAGTGAAGGTAAGGTAATTGAGGACAGGAGATTACTTAGTCTAGTTTGGTCAAAATCATGGGAGTCTTTATAAAGTTCAGATAATCTCTTTTGGAATTCATGCAGACTTTTAATTGGATTACTAGTATTGTTATCTTTGGTCAATTTCAACCTTATAGGTTTCGGGTTGTGAATTTTTTTTCGTAGTGCAAGGGCTAGGAAAGTATCCAGTTTCTTAGCCTTCATATAGAAAACATCTTTAGATTTTCGGAGAATCTTCTCTGCTGATTCCGTTAAAAACAGATCAAGTTCTAAACGTGTTTTGCCATATTGTAGTTTTGTTGATGGGGATGGATTAGATTGGAATTTCTCTGAAGCTTTATAGAATGCTGTTTCTAGTTTTTTGTGAAGCTGTCTCTTTTGTTTATAGAAATGAGAATCTTGACTTATACAGATCTAACCTCTAATATATGGTTTAAGAGCTTCCCAGTAAGTTAGAGGGTTTATATCATTAGTGTTATTGTTTGCAATATAACCTTTAATAGCTTTCTCAATGATCTGTCTATATGAAGGCTGTGCTAGCAATACCGTCATTTATATACCATGTTTTATGATTCGGTCGAGGGATCAATGAGGAAAGGAATGTTAGCATTATATTATGATCAGATCATGCACATGGTATGATAGTAGAGTCTAAGATATATGCTGAAATATTGACATTAATAAAAAGATGGTCTATGCGGGAGAATTGTATCTAATAGGGAATGTTGATTAAGTAGTTGTTGATACGAACAGCGTTGAGTGCAACTTGGAATTGGGGATTTATCTAGGAATGGACAAATGACGTGATTAGAGTCTCCACCCATTATAAGTGTGCCGCGTTTGTGAGTCTCTATGACAGAGAACAAATGGGAAAGGAAGGATAGTGGATTTTTATTTGGGGCATAGTATGAAACTATAGTAGTTTTGGTATCTTGTAAAAAGCCTGTCAATATAATGTATCGACCTTCAGGGTCTGTATAAAGTGTGAATGGCATTGTATGATGGAATGCAATTAAAACACCTCTGTTTAGTTTCTGCTGATGAAGTATAAACGTGTCTCTTGAAGACAGACCACGTGTGCTTTAAGTTTCGAGAAAGATCGAAAAGCTTTAGTTCTTTTTGGGGGTGAGTTTAGGCCCTGTACATTAATGCCCCGTACACACGGTCGGATTTTCCGATGGAAAATGTCCGATCAGAGCATGTTGTCGGAAATTCCGACCGTGTGTGGGCTCCATCAGACATTTTCCATCGGATTTTCCGACACACAAAGTTGGAGAGCAGGAGATAAAATTTTCCGACAACAAAATCCGATCGCGTCAATTCCGACCGTGTGTGGCCTGTTCCGACGCACAAAGTGCCACGCATGCTCAGAAGAAATTCCAAGACGGAACAGCTCGTTCTGGTAAACTTAGCGTTCGCAATGGATACAGCACTTTCGTCACGCTGCAATGTTAAAAATGGTTTAATACAGCGCACTCTCTTCTTCTTTATAATGTGACAAGAATTAAGTAGTTTTGCTGCTCATATTCACACACACTTCTCACAAAGTTTTATTTTGGTTTTTTTATTGGGATTCCCTGAATATATTGTTATTAGTTGTCACATCTGACAGAATTTTTTTTTTTTATTTAATTTTTTGGGGATTTTACGCCTTTTTTTTTTATTTAATGTTTGGATTTTTTCAAAGGCTGATCTTTGTTCAATGTTATTTTTATTTTTACTCCAGAATATTTTTGTGTGTGTTTTGTGTGTGAAGTTACCCCAACACCATTGATATCTTTTATTATTTAATCTCAAGGAGATTGTTTGGTGTTGGTGTCCCTTGTTAATTTCACATTGTATATTTGAAATGTACCTGAATCCTCACAAACCAACTGTCATTTTTGAAGTAAAACACATAGGAGAGTATAATTCAAAACAAAAATCCTTTATTAAGGGCTCAGAACCAAACAAAGAGGAAGGCAACACTGGATCAACAGGAGAAATTAGCGAAGCCTGGGACCCCCACGGCAGACATCAATTCTTGAACATCAAAATTGGTGGCCTGAGGAGTCCATATGTAAGGGAGGGCAGTCTGGTACAGAATACGCAGAGATCCGGATAGCAGCAGATGACATCTGTGTCCCCAGGCTGTGGTACCACAAGAGGCTGCATTTTTTGGCCGACCAGACTGGATCCAGGGTCCTCACTTTCTGGTCTTCCTTTCACGCTTCATTCCGGGCTGTGGCTGTGCAGTTGGAGATGTGGCAGGAGGAGGAGTAGGACCTGGAGGAGGACTGTGAGGACCTGGAGGAGAGGGAGGATGAGGAGGAGGACCTGGAGGAGGAGGACCATTGCAAAGGTGTGTCTGAGCTGTCATTTGGCCCCTCATACCTTTGTTAAGAGCCTCCAATATGAGCGCCTCACACAAGACTTGTTGGCCCTCCTCCATCCTCTGCATTTTATAGGCAATGATGGCAGCAATGTCCTCCTCCACGGTCTGTCGTGCTCCCAGGACCTCTGTAGCCCTCCAAAAGATTCCTCCGGTAGCCTCCTCTAGGGCACTCCTCCTACTGCCACTTTCTCTTTCCAGGGGGGGTGGAGGGACCTGCAGATCAGCCAGCCGGCTCGGCCCGGCCACCTCCTGGCTGAGACTTCCCTGTGTATGAAAAAGGGACATGGTTTTAGTTTTTGCTTCATCAATCACAATCCTAAATTAGTACTCCAAACTAACATCTAGTTAACATCATTGATTGGACAAGCAGAAATATTTAGAGGAATGCTATACCTGGCTCAATCTGGGCTCCTCCACATGTGGCCTGGAAGGCCCAGGTTGGGCGTCAGAAGCCTCAGCTGGAGGGGAAGGAAGCGTGGAAGGAAGACTGGAGAGGGATGGCCTGGGTTCAGTCTGGCCTGCCAGAAAATGCAGCCTGTCGTAGTACAACATCCTGGGGACATAGATGTCATCTGCTGCTCCGGATCTCTGTGAATCCAGGACTTTCTTGCGCTCCCTTAGATATGTACTCCTCAGGCCACCAATGAAGATCTTTAAATAGGTGATGTCTGCCGTGGGGATCACCTGCTTCACAATTTCACACAATTGCACCAGTGCTGCCTTCCTCTTTGCTTGGTTTTTGTAATGGGGGTGTTTAATCTCCCACAGACAGGGCAGTTCCCTTAAGATATCTATGAAAACTGACATGAAGTCATTGTCTTTCACTAAGATATCCATGTTCAGTGCAAGACACAACACAAGACAAAGCCTAATGTCAGACAAAACTCTCCTAATCTGGTTACAATATAGGCTTCAATGTAGAAGCAGTATAGGCACAAGTTTGTCTCTTACCTTCGTTCTTACAATCGGCGCGTCCAATGCTCCTTCCTCCGCTCACAGATCGTACGTAATACGCACGCATGTTACGCTTTATACACACTGCGCATGCGCGTAACTCTGCCCGCCCCTGACGTTCTTTCTAGTCTATTCCCCGCCCCTTTTCGTTCGGCGCAGTGGGTGAAGAGCACATGGTTAGAGCAGGTGTGTGCTAATTATAGCATTGAGGAGGAGGAGGAGGAAAGCCCGGATCCGGATACGTCCCGATCCAGAAGGAGACGTTTTAAGGCAACAAATATGTCCTTTGGGGATATGTTGGAGATGGTCGACATCATGAAGAAGTCCGACTATGACGGAAAGTATGGGCCTTACCCCAACCCCAATGTCAGAAAGGCAAAGATCATGGCGAAAGTGGTCAAAAGCCTTCACAAGAATTTCGGGGTACGAAGATCGAAAGATCAGCTCAGGAAGCGGTGGTCAGACCTGAAGTTAAGAGAGCCAGAGCAGTACCGAAAGATCTGGAGAGTGCTGCAAAAAAGTAAGTAGTTGTACTGTGTTCCTATTCTTTCTGTCTTTATTGCGTTCGTGCTGCTCCATATGCTTTTCTTAATTGTACAGTTTAAAAGGGCAACTTTAATGTTCATGGGCCCATTATTCGTTCGTATCAAACATTTTTCTTTTGGCCTCTAAAACACCATTGTTTAGGCCATATGCATTTTCCAAAATTTTTTTTGGGCCTACTTGGATGCCAAATATTTGTTTGTGTAGATGGGTTTGTTACTAGAATGAAATGCCAACTAGATTCTGTGTAAGGAGAGGACACTGAGCAGCTGTTTTCACATCTGGACACTGGAGCACTAGTGTGGGACACAAGAACACCATTTTTATTAGGGGGGCCACACAGGTGCTCCAGTGTATACTATAGGGGGGTCTCCATCTGTGAAGCTTGTACTAAACAGCTAGAGTATTGCAGCTTGACAAAGGCCAATAAAAAAAATACATCTTGGAACTCGGCTAAAATAGACACTTGTACCCCACTTCCAAGCAATGTTTCCAAAGGCCAATAAAAAAAATACATCTTGGAACTCGGCTAAAATAGACACTTGTACCCCACTTCCAAGCAATGTTTCCTATTTATAGTTCTGCCATCAAATATCTGTGTGCTAATTATACCATTTTTGTTTTACATAGGGGAGAAAAGACTCGGAGGACACCCCTCATCCGAGGAGACCAGAGACCCCCCACCTCTGGAAGAAGGTGAAATACCACCAACCCAAGCTGAGCAGGAGGAAGAAGAAGATGTGGTGGAGATTGGCACCACAACAGGTGAGTGTCTGCGACCACAGGCTCAGGTAAACGAGATGGATGGTGGCAGATTTTTGAGACCTGTTTTTGTTTTGTTTCTCTCTTTTTAGGTGATCGTGATGTTGTGGATCCAGAACGTTTCACATCAGAAAGTGCCCAGATCCTGATCGGGGAGATCATGGGGTGTAATGTCGAACTGCAAAACACAGCAAAAAATCAATGATGTTATTAAAAAAAATAATAACATCATTGATGTTTTGGGGCGAATTTAAAACCCCACAAAATCACTTTTTGGATTGTGGTCCAGTCTTTTAAATTTTTTTGCAATGTTTTGAAAAGCCAAATTTGGAGGATGCACACAGTGTACCAACATGTGCTATCTGCCATTACGGGAGATCAATGGACGTGTTTTGGGGGTGCAACCCCTTCCTCAATTATGAAGTAGCATTGAGGAAGGGCTTGCTCCCCCAAAACACATCCCTTGATCCCCCCTGATGGCAGATAGCACATGTTAACATTCGTAAATTGGTGTGCATCTTCCAAATTTGGCTTTTCCAGGGGTGATTTCCCCCCATCTGAACGCTATATCAAACCCAGTTCCTAAATACTCATGTCTGATATTGCCTTCAGGTTTTACCTAATGTGAACTTTGTAAGTTCAAGTTTTTTGCCTTTCTTGTTGGTTTTACACAGGCCTGTTTTATCTGAAATGGACATTTCGATTTTTTGATAATGCTACTGCAAAAATTGTTATACAACAAACATGTTGGTTTGTTTTAAAAACCTTTGGTAAATGCACATGTGATTGTGCAGGTATAAAAAAGTTGCTTACTCAAGAATGTGTGGATTATTGTCTCAACACTACAATACAACACTTTTGGGGTAATGTAATTGCTGTTTTCTGCAAAAATGGGTGTTATTTCCTAAGGGCAAATCCTCTTGGCACTACAAGTGCAGTTTCAGTGCAGTTGTAAGTGCACTTGTAGTGAAATGTGTTTTTGCATTTAGGAAATAACAGCCAACAGTGCTTTGTATAAGGTTACACAATCACGACATTTTCTGGACTCAACACATTTCTGTCAGGTTCAGCTAAAACAAACACAAGCAGTAAATGTCCACCAAGAATGTCTTTTTTTTTATTATAAAAAGGCTTCACAGATTTGCTGGCATATTGATAGCACCCCTACCCGCAAAGAACTCCAGGTAGCGTAACCGGACATCACGGGCACTCAGGGAGGGCAAGCCAGGACGGCCACTTTCAAGCGCCGTCAGTGTGGTTTGATGTAGGATTCCGGCCTCAGGCCCAACTGAGCCAGCATAGTTGGCCGAATGTTTCCTTAAAAAGTTATGGAGAACACAGCACGCCAGTATAATATGGTTCAGTTTATACTCCGCCATATGGATGGATGTCAGAAATAGTCGGAACCGGCTGGCCAGGATTCCAAATGTGTTCTCCACCACTCTTCGGGCTCTGGCCAGCCGGTAATTAAAAACCCTCTGTTCCGGGGTGAGGGTCCTCATTGGGAATGGCCGCATCAGGTGGTCCCCCAGCGCAAACGCTTCATCAGCAACGAACACAAATGGGAGTCCTTCCACATTGTCCTCTGGAGCTGGCAAGTCCAAGCTGCCATTCTGGAGACGCCTGTAGAACTCCGTCTGGGCGATGACTCCACCATCGGACATCCGGCCATTCTTCCCCACGTCCACATACAAGAAGTCGTAATTAGCCGACACCACAGCTAACATCACTATACAATTAAACCCCTTGTAATTATAATAGTACGACCCCGAGTTGGGTGGTGGGATGATGTGGACGTGTTTCCCATCAATTGCCCCTCCGCAGTTAGGAAAGTCCCACCGCTCGGCAAAGTGGGAGGCCACAGTCTGCCATTCCTGTGGCGTGGAAGGAAACTGTTGAGGAAAAAACAATAAACATTACTATTTTTACTCTGAAACATGGCAAGCAGATTATACACAAACATTATGGGGCAACCTCCAGATAGCATTTACTAAGGGGAATTTAACAACGCCAAAGTATAAGGTACACCTATCATATTCCCCCTCCCCCCCCTCTCATGGGCCATTTCTAACATTATAGGGGGTGTGTGTAAATCTTGGACAGGTAACCCTCTTCACTTCATTGAGAGATGAATTCCTAAATAATGGGTATTACTTTGAACAGCCCCTCCTTAGTTACACTATTGGCAGACCACTGGACAGGTAAGAAGTGTCTGAATACAAAGATATAAATACACACTGTACACATTTGAGGCCATTTGGACATTCTGCTATTACCTATCAAGATAATAATAGGATACAAAAACTTTAAACAGTACCATTGGAAAGTATACAGGCAGGCCCTTGCACTACATGCTTTGGGGAATTCATCCATAAATCTGAGCACTAAAGAGGTGGGTATAGTGTGTATGGGTTTGGCAAAGTCAGCAGATAGATGGTTGAGGATAGATAGAGAATTGGGATCAGCTGACTTAGCAGTTGGGGGAGGGAGGGTTACTAAAAAGTATTTGGGGACACCACAAAAAAAAGCCTCTGCCACGCTGCCTGAATTTAAATCAAAAATAACATTTCCAAACATTTTAGGGGGTGTTTGGGGTAAAGCACTACTATGGAGCTGATAAAATACATTGTTAAGTGACTACATGAGGTGAATATAGGGCCAGGAGACACCATGCTGGGGAGGTTAGTGAAGGGCAAATATGTATGAAGGACCTAAAATAATAATTACATAAAAATCCAGCATGCATGAGGACAAAGGGGACATTCACAGCATATTACAAGCATGGTAATTAGGGAATGAGGACAGAAATACAATATATTAGCAAACATTCAATACAATAAAATGTGATATAAAAGGATAAAAATCTTACCTTCATATGCTCCTTCTGCAGGACCTGGATGATGGCAGAACAGGTCTCTGGGATAATGATCCCCAGAGCCTGGGGGGAGATGCCTGTCGAGAACTTGAGGTCCTGCAGGCTTCTCCCTGTCACCAAATACCGCAGGGTAGCGACCAACCTCTGCTCCGGAGTGATGGCTTGCCTCATGCAGGTATCCTGCCTGCTGATATAGGGGGTCAGCGAAGCCAACAAACGGTGAAACACGGGGTCCGTCATCCTGAGAAAGTTCCTGAAATCATCAGGATTATTCTCACGGATCTCACGGAGCAAAGGTATATGAGAGAACTGGTCACGCTGAAGCAACCAATTCTTGGTCCATGAACTCCTCCCCACCCTGTTCATGGACTAGACTTGTGTCAAGGTCAGGACCCCAACACCAAGCCCCCGCACAGCATGAACTCTACGAGGAGTACGCATACGAAACATGGTTAGAAAATGGTCGGCTGCTCAGAACGAAGTAACAGAACGCACTGAAGAACAGCAAGGCCTGTGAAGAGCGACCTGAAAAACAGCAACGAGCGGGCAAGATCGCACAGAAAACTCCGATACGAACTGACTGCACGCACTGAAGAGCAGATACAAACCCACAAGCACAAACTGAACGGCAGAAAACGATCTGAAAGCCACGAGTCTCGTCGTACGTGGTGTACGTGACCGCGTGGTTGGCGATCGGAAATTCCGACAACTTTGTGCGACCGTGTGTAGACAAAAAAAGTTTGAGCCAACATCCGTCGGAAAAAATCCTAGGATTTTGTTGTCGGAATGTCCAAACAAAGTCCGACCGTGTGTACGCCCTATAAGAGTTACAATATTTAGGGGAGCCATTGTACAATTAAAATAAGGGGGAGATATGAAAAGAATAAGTTATATCAAATTCTCCCTGGAAAATAATAAGGGGGAAACAATGAAGGGGATGCAGGAAATAAAGTAAGGGCCAATAAATGGTTAGGTAAGTTTCTATTGATATATTTAATAAATTAAGAAGTTTTGTTTTTAAACAGGAAAATAAAAAAGCTCCTAAAAGGAGCAAGTATCCAAAGGTTAGTAGTAAGTACCAACCTGTGGGTACACTTAGTCCAAAGAGTGTCCAAACTGTTTGTTGAGCACTCGAGGAAGTATCGGAGGTGCAGTGACTATCTCCGGGACTACGATGACCATCATGTAAAATAATTTGAAAATAAACATTTAATAATCAAGTCTTAGATGACTAAAAATTTGAGGTACTAATAAATATCTATTTTAGATCAATGACCTTGTTTATAAAATTATAATAGTGTTACATATTAAACGATATTTAGAATAAAAACAATATTCTGAATATGGAATCTAGGTATTAAACTCATACCGTACCATAGTAAATAGAGTGAGAACAAGTCATCCCACTTACCATGAAGATAAAGTGTTACCTTATATAAGTTAATTAGAGTGTAGAAATAACTAAACCACTATAATAACTATATTCTATTTAAATAGGTAGAGACTTAGATCTCTTAATACACAAATAGAATAAATAAACATAGATAAATAGCTTTAAGAGGTAATCAATCTCAAATAGTAAAATATTAAGCAAATTTGGACTTATCTAAACTCTGTAGACACTCTGAGTGGAATTAATTATGGATTTTATCCAGAATTACTCATCTAAGGGATATGTTTGTTAGGATAGTATTGTTTATATTCATACCATCAAGAGATAATTTCAGCTAGAATAGTTTATATGTTATCAAGTATAAATACACATATATTAATTCACTGGTTCAATGCCTGAAGTATATGAAGTGGAATGATTTTATTTATGGGTTCTAGAAATAATAAATTGTATTAATAATAAATCTATGAATCTTTATAGGAACTATAACTTTGTCCATAGTTTTATAATATTGTTATGTAAAATTCACATCTGGAGTAAAAAACAACATTCCAGATATGATAGACAACAACTGAGTATTCTATTTATAGCATAGGAAATAGAATGGGAGTAAACCATCCCTTCCCCTATGAAAGATGGTATGGTATTTTATATTAAATAGTTGGAGTCCAGAACAACTGGATTACTAAATAACCAAATTTCATTTAATTAAACAAGGATTTAAATCCTTTAGTGCATATTTAAAATACTAAAAGATAGAGAGATATGATCTCAAATAATAATAATAATAAAAAAATAATAAGTAGATCTGGGTATATCCACACTCCATACGCAAACTAAATATAATCAAATATGGATTATATCCAGATCCATTTGCTTAAGGAGCATGTGTTTTAGAGTAGTATTTTTCATATACATACTATTTAACCACTTAAGGACCAGCCTTGTTTGGGAATTTAGGTGTTTACATGTTTAAAACAGGTTTTTTTGCTAGAAAATTACTTAGAACCCCCAAACATTATATATTGTTTTTTTTTCTAACACCCTAGAGAATAAAATGGCGGTCATTGCAATACTTTTTTTCACACCATATTTGCACATCGGTCTTACAAGCGTGCTTTTTTGGAAAAAAATCAATTTTTTTGAATAAAAAAATAAGACAACAGTAAAGTTAGCCAAATTTTTTTCTATATTGTGAAAGATAATGTTACGCTGAGTAAATTGATACCCAACATGTCACGCTTCAAATATGCGCCTGCTCGTGGAATGGCGTCAAACTTTTACCCTCAAAAATCTCCATAGGCGACATTTAAAAAATTCTACAGGTTGCATGTTTTGCATTACAGAGGAGGTCTAGGGCTAGAATTATTGCTCTCGCGCAAGCTCGTCGGGACGGGGGGTTTTCAAAAAAAATTTTTTTAATTTTTATTATTTATTTTACATGATTTTATTTATTTTTACACTGTTTTTTTTTTTTAAAAATGTGTAAACATCCCTTGTAATAGAAAAAAGCATGACAGGACCTCTTAAATATGAGATCTGGGGTCAAAAAGACCTCAGATCTCATATTTACACTAAAATGCAATAAAAGAAAAAAAAGTCATTTAAAAAAATGACATTGAAAAAAATGTGCCTTTAAGACGTATGGGCGGAAGTGACGTTTTGATGTCGCTTCCGCCCTGTAATGTCATGGAGACGAGTGGGCGCCACCTTATCCTCACTCGTCTCCAGGCACAGCAAGGAGACAGACACGATCGCCCCAGCCGCTACCGACGGCTCCGGTAAGCGTCGGAGGGCACCGGATCGTGGCGGGAGGGGGGGCCTCTCCCGCCACCGATAAAAGTGATCCTGTAGCGAATCCGCCACAGAGACAACTTTTATCCGAAAGCTGACCGCCGCACGAAAACGGGGATACCGGGGTTATGGCAGCTAGCTGCTGCCATAACAACGATATCCGCCGGCAAACTTTGGACGTACATCGGCGTGCGGTGGTCGGCAAGTGGTTAAGAAAAAAAAAAATAAATAAATATATATATTTTTTTTTAATTAATAAAAATAAATTAATTAAAAAATATATTGTACCTAGTGCAACATATATATTTATAGGTACAAACACATATATTGTGTTTTAGAATAGTATTTTCCATATTCATACTTATTTAATAAAAAACTTTACCCAGTGTAATATATATATATATATATATATATATATATAATGTAATATATACATTTATAGGTATAAACATTCATTCAAAATTCATTTCATTAGTTTATTGGTTCAGTGTCTGAGGTAGGTGATGCAAAACGGCTTCTCTTATGAGCACTTGAAGAAGCAGGTTGCTCTGGAGTGTCCTTTTGGGGTGTTGGGGAACCAGAATTTGCCCGTCGCTTGGATCCTTCTCTAGTTGCCTCAGGTGTTGACAAGATCTAGGATTGTAGAAAGTAATTCATTAGCAATTTTACAAGTGTAGGTAGTTCCTTTGTATGTAAAACGAATTGCAAAAGGAAAAGTCCAGCGGTATGTGATATGGTGATATTGGAGGACCTGTAAATGAGGTTTCATTTCTTTTATCTTCAAAAATGTCTGTTGAGAGAGGTCTTGATAAATTTGGTACCGATGACCCTGAAATATTAAGGATTCTTTGTTGCAGGCTGCATCCAGTAATTGTTCCTTTGTTCGGAAGTAATGTAATTTAATAATTATATCCCTGGGGGACCATTATCTTTCCTTAGTTTTAGGGACCTGTGTATTCTGTCCATTTCTTTTTTTTTAAATCAGAAAGGTGTTTATTGAACAAATTCACATAGCTTCCATTGTACAGACATCATGCAACAACATATATTCATGTAAATATTGCATAGTACATTCCACTCATCATTTGTTACCGAAAATCTTGTATCATTCCAATGCTCTACTACTTTACAATCAGCAATCATTTACAGAACCTCATGAGCCCCCACCGGGGCACTGCAACAGTCTGGACATTACCAGCTCCCTAGGACTCAGTCCAGGGGTATCTAACCATGGTGCCCAAATCTTCTCAAATCTATTGGAACTGCCTCTGTGTTGATAAATATATTTTTCCATAATCAGGGTGTTATCCATATGCGTTATCCAAGATTTCACTGATGGCGGCGAGGCCGATTTCCAGCCAAGTAGTATAAGTTTGCGTGCCTGGAACAGTGCCCTAGTAAGTGCTAGTCTAGTCATCTCTTCCGGCACAATATCTTCTAGGGCTCCTAAAATACAGTGAATTGGATCAAGGGGAATAGTGGTCTGGAACACTTGATTAAGTGTTCCAATAACCTCACTCCAATACCTATGGAGTTTTGGGCATCTCCATAGTAGGTGAATGAGATCACCTTGATGTCGCTCACATCTGCTACATATAGGATCAGGCCTCTTACCCATATTGTGAAGTTTAAGTGGGGTGTAATGCACTCTAAGTACAATATATAGTTGGGATACCTTTTGGGCCACATTGAGAGAACATATATTAATGGATTGCAGAATTTCTTCCCATTGATCTCCCGTAATTGGGCCTATGTCCTGCTCCCATAGGGACGGTGCCTTAGTTGGGTGCGCTTTCAAAAGTTGCATCAATAGCATTTGATAGCAATATGAGATAAATCCTTTAGTTTCTGTACTGGACTGTATCAAATGGAAAATAGGGGTGGGTGACAGTGTCCAGGGAGCAGCTTTTCCCTGTGTGTCCACCGCATGCTTGAGCTGGATATAAGAATAGTACATAGTGTTTGGGAGGTTGTATTTATTTTGTAGCTCTGAAAACGTCAGCAGCTTGCCATTTCTAAATATGTGGGATAAAAGGATAATACCAAATGAGCGCCATTTGGGACCCTGTTGCAGCTTTGCTAGCTCGACGTACGAAAGATTCCCCCATATTGGGCTGTATTCCGTAAATCCTGTCACTTCCTGTAGCTGCCTTCCCTTGTTCCAGATTTTCTGTATTAAAGTAAGAGTGGGTGTTAGTTTATTGGACTTGTGAAACAGCTGAGCCTCCAGACCTAGTGGGATTGTTTCCGCTCCTGTCCCAATCAGCATTAACTGCGCCGATGAGCCAGCAGGGTCTCGGTTCATAGATCCAACCAAGTGTTGCATCTGAGCTGCTATATAGTACAGCCAAGGGTTGGGTACTGCCAGCCCTCCGCTGTCCTTAGGATTTTGTAGCTGTTCCAGCTTGATTCTAGGTGTGCCTGAATTCCACAGCAACTTCCGGAAAAGAGTGTTGACCACCCTAAAGATCTTTAGGTGTATCACTACTGGGGAGTTGTGTAAAAAATAGAGTAGCTGCGGCATTAGAATCATTTTTATTAAATTTGCTTTGCCCGCCAGTGACAGTTTGAGCCTGTTCCATGTGTTGATTTTGTCCCTAAATCTGGATAACAGGGGGTGTATGTTTAGTGGGCAATATTCCGCAAGTTTAGGTGAAATTTGTATGCCCAGATATTTAAATGATGACGTTACTGGAACCGAGCAGGAATCCGGTAAATTCACCTCTCCCCCCTCGTCCAGCAACATCAAAGCCGACTTAGACCAATTAATTGTCAGGCCAGAAAAATGGCCGAACCCAGTTATGATTCTTGTCACCTCCACCAAAGACATTGTGGTGTCCCCCAGGAAAAGCATCATGTCGTCAGCGTACAGCATAATCTTTTCATGGAGGTTCCCATATTTAAAGCCCGTGATCCCCTGATTGGCCCTTACTGCAGCCGCCAATGGCTCAATGGCGATGGCAAAGAGCAGGGGAGACAGGGGGCATCCCTGCCTTGTGCCCCTGCCCAAAGCAAACGCATGAGACATCCTACCTGACATCCTGATAGTCGCCTTTGGGGAGGCATACAGCAGTTTGACCCATGCTATAAAGCGACTTCCAAACCCAAGCTTTGACAGTACCGCCCATAGATATCTCCAGCCCACACTATCAAACGCCTTATTGGCGTCCAGGGAGAGCAGAGCCCTGCTCCCTTTATTATCTGACTGCAGCTGCATATTTAAAAATAGGCGTCTGAGGTTGGTGGCAGTGGATTTTTGCGGCATAAACCCGGCCTGATCGGGATGTATTATGGAGTCAATGATCCGATTGACCCTAAGCGCCAGGGCCTTAGCCAGGATTTTAACATCACTTTGCAGTAGTGAAATAGGCCTGTATGAGCCCGGGTCAACCGGATCCTTCCCAGGTTTCAATAATAAAATTATATTAGCTCTAGTCATGGAGATTGGCAAACTGCCTTCTTTAAGCGAGTCGTTGAACACTTCCAGAAGGTGTGGCATTATCCACTCGCCATACTGGGCAAAAACCTCCATGGGGATACCATCCTCTCCTGGAGCCTTACACGTAGGAAAGGAACATGCCGCATGTTGTAACTCTTCCAGTGTCAGGGGAGCTTCCAGTGATTGCCTAGCCCCCTCAGATAGAGAGGGCAGATCAATCCCTGAAAGGTATACCTCTAGCTCGTTATCTGTGTATTCATCCCTCGCACTATAAAGATCTTTGTAAAAGGATGCTAGCTCTGATAAAACTTGATCCAGGCCATTGACCACCTTTCCACCGGCTGTTCGAATCGCCCCAACCGCTGGAGACAGTTGCTGGGACTTGGCTATTTTTGCCAATAACCGTCCCGTTTTTTCCCCCTCTTCATAAAATGCCTGTTTGCTAAAGAACCTTTTGCGTTCTGCGGCGGAGGTTCTCAAGCGGTCCAGTGAATCTTGGGCCGAAATCCAAGCCTCCCTCGCAGACTCTGTAGGGTCAGTAACATATGCAAGCTCCAGCTGGCGCACCTGATCCCCAACCTGCTCCAATAGTGCTGAGGAATTTCTCTTGACCGTGGCTATTTCGGCAATAAATACTCCCCTAAGGTAGGCCTTAAAGGCTTCCCAGGTTTGAATTTTACCTGTTAAATGCTTATGAGAGTTAAAGAATGTTTCTATTTGATTAGGAATTCGCTCTGGGGAGTTAAACAATTTCAGCCAAAAGGCGTTGAGCTTCCATGGCGCCCTAGGTAATGAGGTTGGGGGTTGAGCGGCCAGCCATACAGCCACAGGTGAATGGTCAGATATTCCACGAGGGAAGTACTCTATCTTAGAGATATATTCTAGCAAGTTGGGGGTGCCTATACTAAGGTCTATACGGTACAGGGATCCGTGGGTTTTAGAAAAGCATGAAAACTGCTTTACATTAGGGTTGCGTATGCGCCAAAAATCGGTCCAACCTAATTCCAGAACTAGGCGGCTGAGTGCTGTACCCCTACCACCCCTAGGAGAATGGACTGGGGGATGCCTATCCAATTTAGGGTCTAGATAGCAGTTAAAGTCTCCCATGATCAGCAGTGGGACATCAGGTTTGCCAGCCAGGTACATCAGCAACAACTGTAGCACCTCCCGTGAAAACGGGGGTGGAATATATATAAAGGCTATAATCAATGTTAAGGTATACAACTTGCAGTAAATGAATACATATCTACCAGCACCATCCACCAGCGAGTCCAGCTCCTGGTATGTCAAAGCTTTGTGTATCAGTACACTCACCCCGCGGGAATAGGCGGTGTGAGTGGAGTGATAGGACTTGCCCACCCAGGCATATTGCAGGCAGTTCACATTGTCTCCCAGGAGGTGTGTCTCCTGAAGGGCAATAATGGCCGGATGGAATTTGCGCAAACCAGAGGAGATCATGGTCCTTTTTAAAGGGTCATTCACTCCGCGCACATTCCATGAAACTATGGGCGTAGATACCATTGCAAATATTCAAAAATACAATAAGAGGAGGTTCTTCTGAGAGTCAGAGCTGATCTGGTTATATGGTTACCCATGAGCATTAGAATTTGTTGCATCAAAAAGCATTTTTTCGATAAAAAGTTGTCCCAATGGAAGCTCAGTGTTCCGAAAGGATGGATACTCTTGCGCAACTGCGCGGCAAAACAGTGAAAAAAAAAAAAACCCAAAGCAAAAGTAGGAACAGATTGTGTTGAGGGCCCTGGATCCCGCCACACCGTGGCGCATACCTCCAGAACTGTCCTGAAGCTGTAGGGTATGCGATCTGTCCTGGATATTAATGCCAACAGGGCATTGAAACATTAGCCATGCATCCCATGACTTCAAGCATTTTCTACTTATTCTGCACGGTATCGTCCCCTGTGCGGGTCTGTGCTTCAAGTGAACTAAACTGGTTGTGAAAGATATAACGGTATTTCAGTGGTAGTCACTCGCTGTGTAAACAACTGGTATAGTTCCTCTTCAAACTGGTATACATAAAAGGGAAAAAAAAAATGAACGCCTTGCTTTCTCTTGCATTTCTTCTGCCATCTCTGGTTTATCTGGCTCCGTCGTCCCGGCCCTGGCGGCGCAGCGTTGCTCATTATGATCTAGCCATGTTGCAGCATCATGCGCATTTTCAAAAAAGTGGTTCTGTCCGTTAGCCGTTACTCTCAGCTTGGCTGGGAACATCATTGCATAGGATAGTTGCAGCCCCTGTAGCCTCTTTTTAACATCTGCAAATTTTGATCGCCTGCGTTGCACTTCGGTGGAAAAATCTGGGTAAAATGATATTTTAGTGCCGTTGTGTTTAATGCTGCCTTTTTCCCTGGCCAATCTCAGTATCACCTCCCGGTCCTTGTAGTTCAGGAGCCTGGCCAGCACTGATCTTGGGGGGTTCCCAGGGGGAAGAGGGCGTGGGGGTACTCTATGGGCCCTTTCCACTGTGTAGATGGGAGAGAAAGCTTCTTTACCAAAGACTTCCTGTAGCCATTCTTCAATAAAGGCAGTGGGGTCACGTCCTTCCACTTTTTCAGGGAGTCCCACTATGCGCACATTATTGCGTCGCAGGCGGTTCTCGATTTCGTCGGTTTTACTAAGGGCTTGAAAGGCATTTTGAGTGGCCATCCTGACATCTCTGTGAAGGGGGGGCAACTGGTCCTCCACGTCGCTCACCCGGCCCTCCACTGCTGTGGTTCTTTCCCTGATCTTTTGTAGATCTTGGCGCATAAGGGACACTGTTTCTTTCAGGCCTCCAAATTTCTCCTTCAAATCATCAACTGAAGCAGTGCATTTGTGCACAGGATTTCACTCAAAGAAGGTTGTACATTGTCCTCTGTGGGGGAGTCAGATTGATCAGACATGAGATCCTGCTGCAGATCTAATGGCACTGTGTCATCTAACATGCTTGTATCCTCCCTGTTAATCAGCTCAGAGGTGTACAAGGGCTGGGGGGAGTCATGCAGAGGGGAATTAGAGTGTCCGGCCAGCTTTTGAGCATAATAAAGCATGTCCCTGGATTGCTCCTTGCTTTTAGGAAGTTTGCTGGACTTACCCCCCTGTTCGGATTTCTTTTCCAGGCCGCGCTGTGCTTTAGGAGGCTGTGACCGGCCGGCGCCATCTTGGTCAGCTTGGGACTCCCAGGCCTCGGTCTCCATTCGGTTCCCCCGGGTCATCATCGGCTCCAATCGCTCAGCAATCGACACCGGGTGTCTCCAGGAGGTATCAGGCAGCTCTCTGGGGCAAAAACGGGCGATCACGGTGGTGAGGAAAGGATATAAGGCAGGATTCTCAGCGGGAGCTCCGTGCAGCAGGTCTGCTCACATGCCTCGTCAGGCCACGCCCCCCCATTCTGTCCATTTCTAGTCTTTCTATTGGGACTGATGGTACCAGTTCCTGAAATAGTGCAGTGGCTGTGGACTGTAAATCTTCAATATTTTCAGGGATTCCTCTAATACTGAGATTGGATCTCCTATTCTTATTTTCGAAATCCTCAAGGCGGGTTTGGAGGGAAGAATATTCTTCCCTGAGGCATTCCAATTCTTCAGCCTGATTAGATATTGTGGCATCCATTTCATCAGTTCTCTGTTCTAGAATAGATGTGTGCCTTCCCACCTCACGAATTTCTCTAGTTAATTTTTGTGTAATAGCGTCTGATGTATTTTGTAAGGCTTTATTTAAAATCCTCTCAAATTGGTTAATTAATTCAAAATTAGGTGAAGCCTGTTGCAGGGAATTAGACATAATCTTAATGTCATATTCTGAATCAGAGCGCTGTATGGAAACAGGCAGCTGCAGCTGTTTCTGTGAGTCTGTGAGGAGAGCAGTGCCGCCGTTTTTGAGGTAGATTTAATCAGAGAATCTTGAGCTTTCCCTGTTTTTAGTTTAGCTTTCCTTCTACTGTACATCATCTCAAAAGATGCTCAGGGGTATTAGCAAAGTACCTGTTATAAATTTAGGCAGGTTTTCAGTCCAGACCTGGGTTATTAGCGGTTTATGTCCCGGTCAGTGCGGAGCGCTCAGGCAGACATGTCTACCTCAGGTGATCTCGCGCATGTGCCTCCCCAATACAGTATTATTCCTAGTAGCTTTTCTCGCATTGCCCTGGTGAAAGAATATCTCTGATGGCTCAGTAACAAAAAAAAAATAAAACATTTTTGAGTTGATTTTGCACACATATTTATTATATAGCTATCAAACAAATGTTATCTCATAGTTCTGTCTTGTCACCATTTACAATAAATATTGTACTTCAAAACATTCCCAAGGTTTGTTCCTGACAAGCTCTTTTCAAATTCAGCATCCATTTCTTGACTTTGAGCTCCTGAAAAATAATTTTTCCAGTCTCCAACTTCCCCTAGAAACAGATTAAATATTAAAAATATAATGTTCAAATTTAAATAAATATTACTGGGGCTGAATAAAACAAATAGTACATTTCTACAATTGTATTATTACAGTGGTAATGTTAGGCTGAAGGGCCCAAAGATATAGGTCATAAGTATGAACTATACAGTTCAAATTACAAAACCTTCATAATTTACAAGTTTGTCTATGCACTCAGCAATGCAATAAGCTATTGATCTAATCTAACTGTATTACAAGCCTGCCAAGACTGCAGAGAAGCCTGCTACCTTCTTTGAAAGAAATTTTGCCCCTACGTGTCCAGCTCAAGGTGGGTGGATAATTCCTAGCATTTGTGAACTACTGACTAGACCATGTGTCAAATGAGTCATCACATTTTTATTCTCAGGGTAAAAAAATCAAATGTTTGACACCCTCTCTGTAGGGTTTTTTTTCCTCTTTACCCTGCTCCCTTTGTCCTCAGAAGTTAGTGGACTTGCATTAGGACTTTGAGGAACTCCAGGCTCAGGGGTTGTAGTGATCTTAGTACCCACAGAAAGGTTTGGAATTTGTTCATTTCTGGATTTCAAAGCCTGTAAAAATTATAAAGTTCAAGATGAAGTCAATCCAGTCAGTAGTGGTGTCCCTGCATTCCAAATTCCAAGTTCCAAATTGTTGGCACCAGCTTACCTGCCTACGAGGTTACATACAAGTATATGCTGTTTTTTTATCTACCTCTGTAAGTACCTGATCATTTTTAATAAAAGTTAACATAGCAGTTTTACACTATGTGCAGCCTCTGTTCCTTTCTATGAATGTGGGTACTGCCTGGCCTGACTTGCTGACCTATGGAGTGGCTGAGGTTTAAATTGGCAAGTCGCTGTGATCACTGGAGGCTTGTTCTCAACATGCTTGTCTGATCTCAGTTATAGGGATCAATTGTATCTTGTAAGAGCATATTGTTGCTGTGGTGGAGGGCACAATGTGTTTTTTCATCCCTTCAAGATATTTTCACCAGATTGGTGTATGACGGAATGCTTTACTTCTCTTGAACTTTTTTAGTTTCTTCAAGCACATTGAAGATTTTCACATCATTGGACTTTGATATATTTAACTTTTCACTTATCCTTTACTGCTTATTTTGGCTTTTTTGAGTTGATGCAAACCTATTATGTATATTTATTGGTTGTGACATCTAGTATTGGGATGTTTAGTGGGTGCAGCTCTGAACACATTTTTCCACATTAAGCGCATAAGAAATTATTTTTATTTATTAGAACCTGTGGAGTTGCCTGGAGAAGAGGGATGTGCATGGCTGCACTGACATCACTGACGCAGATCTCATATTAAGGGATCAGTTCATAAAGGGCCTGAAGACTGGCCCAGTCCAGAGGGCCCTGCAAGGGAGGGTTAAGGTGCAACCCACAATGTGGTGGTGGGAGCAGTTGTGTGGGAACAGGAGGAAATAGATGCAATGGTGGCAATCACCAAGATATTTGCACCTGCATACTTCAAAGAGGAGGCCCTGGCACCTTCAACCCTGTCACCCATGCAAACCTACTGACAAAACTAGTTCAAGATGTGGCTGCCTTGAAACAGGCAGTCTTGAATTCTAGACTGTATTTGTTTATCACGATGACATCATAATTTTTTCCAAGACATTTGAAGAACAAGTGAAACATCTGGATTGGGTATTCTACCATGTGTTCTCTCACTTGGCACAATACGAACTAAAAGTTAAACCCAGCAAGTGCCACATGATCAGACAAAAGATACAGAACTTGGGGCCCATTGTCAAGACCAGAGGTGTCTCCCTGACGTCAGGGAGTGTAATGGAAATTTGTAAGTTCTGTATATAATTGTATTGTATTTTGTATGTATTGCACACTGCCCTCACTGTGCACACGGCACTAATAATGTTTTCAGTAAATGTTTACATTCTTTTGAGTCCTGATTAGAATAAGCCTGCCTATGTAACGCCCCTTGTTACCATAAACGTACAATTGTAATATTAATGTGATACCTACGTAATCATGTGCATAAAAACCTTCAATTGCGTCATAATAAAGCAGAACAGTAATTTGGAAAGATGCTGAGCGTATCTTTTGTGTCTGTTCCCTACTGCAGTAGTTATTATTAATTTGGAACCACTAATCAATATGAGGATAGGAGTTGCCTATCATCAATTCAACCGAGTCAGCATGGCGAGCCAGCCAGGAGGGGATTCCAGGTGACCCTGAGTATCCGAAACGAGGAGCTTGAGACGATCCGGGAATTTCTGATAATCAGCCGGCTGAGGTAAGCCTTTTGCTTACATTTGAGTTATCAGACTTCCTTGATCGGTAAGGCATTTTCGGGACAAAGGGTACCTATTTTACTCCCCTTAATCGAACTGTATTGATTGGTGGTTATATGTTATGTTGTCCCTGTCTATTGTCCATCGGAGTGTTATAAATAAGAAAGGGAAGAATAGTACTGTTCACAGGTATATGTAGTACATCTGCTAGATAAAGTAGTTTAGAGGCAAGAGGGTATAGGCACAAGTAGAGAAGAGAGAAGACTGGCCAGTCATTATGGGCATTGAATTAAGTAAGGGAATGAAGGGTAAGAGACCCTCAAAAATGCCCAGCGCAAGAGGAGCGCTACATATGAACCAAAGGTGCGGTTCCACCTATACTGAGCCCCTAGATTAATGGTTAGAGTGGACAGGGATCCACATTGGGTAACTGGGTTACCAAAGTCCACAGGGACTAAGAATCACACAGAGTAAACAGCTAGAGAAACAGCTATCTATGTGAGCAGGATGGATCAAGGGTGACATTAACACTAGACAGAAAGGGACATTTTCATGTTAAGTTGTGGGATGAATTTGGGGTCAGGCACTACAACTATTAGAGTCAGAAACAGAGAAATGAGAATTAAAACAGAATACTTTATATGTTGTCAGAGAGGGAAGATGGGATGAGCACTCTGGCTGACCGTCTGATCATAGAAGCTAGATATAAAAGTTATTTAAACAAAATAAGGAAAGCAGAATTTAGGCAGGGAAATATTAAAGAGTTAAAAGAAAGTGAGAGAATGATATGCATGTGTTGTGTACAAATGGGAAAAATGTAAGCGATTTTAGAGAGATATTGGAGTATGCGTGTGCGAATGCTGGGACCTTTAGTTCTATTGCTTGTGTGTGTCATGTACGCAGATGTGACCCCCTCCTTTGTGCTCTCATGAAAGAAATGTGGCTGGGATGAGAGGTTAGTGATAAGCTGGAAGGACATCATGCCAATTCCAGTTTTTTAGACAAAACATTTATAACAAAATGTGCCGGGTTAACGAATCTAATGGTAAACAATGTGATCACAATTATTTTGAATCTGTTTTCCAAACATGGTAAAATGAAGGTTACATTTAACCGTGTATTACACAAATTGAATATCCTTTGATAGTGGAAACAGTGCATTTAAAAAAGGGAAATTAAGTAAAATTAATTAATAATGAGTATTAATTTCTAATATGAGTTTAACAATTATATAGATATATTGAAACTGGTTTAGACAACCTTTGGTTGGAAATGAAGTCCAGGTTATTGGGGAAATTTGTAATGAATGAGATTAGTTTAGATTAAGATAACAATTTTGTAATTTTACATTTATACAATAAGCCCTTATTGAGAGAAAAAAAGATTAAGATGAGGTTGTTATTTGGAATAAAGCTGCCATAATATTTAACAAAGCCAAGATGGATGGGATACATAAGAAGTATTTCTACAAAAATGAAATTTCAAGGTTCTTGATAATAACTTGATGTCAGTCCATGATGTGAGAGTTGTTATAAATAAAATTTAAATATAACAGACCCATCACATCAAGTCCACACACCCTGTTAGGATAGATGCCACCTGCAGCCAGTTGTTTTATAGTTTTTGATGCTTTCTGGTCCATCATACAGATTGTTGGTCTTTTTGTTTTTATTTATTTTTATTTTTGAAATCCAAAGCAGAATGTGTGGATTGTGAAATGATGTGCCCATTTTTCTTGTAAGTGCAGTGGTATAAGCAGAAGAATATTTTGGATTTATGGGCATCTCTCCATGACCGCAGGGTATTGTTATCATTTATTATAATATTGCCAGGAAGAAGTTGTCTTTTGAAACATGAAACTGGAGTTCTTATACAAACAGTGTGATAGAAAACAAGCCATTGTAATATATTTATGCAAGCTGGACCCAGTAATGAAGGGTTCACCCCGATATATCAGAGCTGTGGCTTTATGCAAAGGTGCTATTAGACAAAGTTAGATATTGTTTTGGTCAAACATTTAATTTTTAATGGTCCGACATTCTGTGCAGCAAATATACAGCTAACTAAATGTTTGTTTAATGAAAGGTTTAAAATATGAGTTTGTTTATGTACAAATCTAACAATGAAAAATGCGTACATTTATTCAAAAGAAAGGAAAAGACGCATGTGTTAAATTGATGGTGTAGGAATCAGCTGCTGTGAGCCCAGTGCGGGACACACTCCCTGAAGACCCAGATATTTAATTTTTTGTAGATTTGAGTATGCAGTTTATCACCCAGAAGGATACTCTGTATTCAAAGTCATTGGATCCTTTTTCCCCAGCTCAAGAAGCAGAGCTCCATGTTTTAGCAAAGCCTGTGAGCTATAAAAAGAGTATATATTTATATAGATAGTCGAGATATAGAGAGCTTTTGGTTCCATTTGAAGGGCCAGAAGTTTGTTTTTACTTCGGCAGGTAAACCAATCAAGCATGCCAAGTTAATTTGATCGGCTGTTTTCAGCCTTCCAGGTTCTTGCTGAGGTAGCCATATTAACTTTCACACATGGGAGCAGACCAGGTGACTAGGGATGCTGCATTTACAGCCCCGGACACTTGATGGGTCTGTGCAACTCACAGATTCCACCCTAGTTCTGGCCCAGTATAGCTGGGATTAATAATTCAACTTTAAGGACCCCAGAACGAGAAGAACAAGTGGTCCACAGGGGGCAACTTCTTATGAAACAGGACTTTGGAAAAGGTGATCATTTATGTCTGCCAGCCACTCTTTTCCCTTCAGCTTGACACATGGACCGTGTCATCAGTCACAAGCAGTTATGGCTGCCTTAGTAAATGAGCATGGGATAGAGCCAGGGTTCACCACAGTTGTTTTACTAACATACCACTTCTTGTTTTACCTGTTACCAAAGGTGTTACCAAAAGCTGAACATCCCTCCCAGAGATTACATAAAAGATATATCCAGATGCCCAAGTCAGGATCTTACGAGTATGCATTTTGTCTGTATGGACATGTTTTTTGGATGTCCAGTGGCAAATGCTACTGCAAAGGCCACAGTAAAAAGTGTTATCAGAAGTAGTTTGTAAGTACAGAGTGCCAGAAAGTACAGAGAGTAACAGAGGAAATCATTTTTTATAGGAGAGTCCTTAATAGAAGTTTTGGGGTTTTATTTTTACACCCCTTACTGTCTACAATGTAGCGGACAAAGTAGAGTAAGAAACTAGAAACCTTTTGCCTGAATGTTTGATTTGTTTCCCTCTTGTGATCACAGTCTAGGGTACTTTTTGATTAAATTACTTTAATTGTAAGGGATATATATATATATTTGAAAAGTAGTTTAGCCATGTTGAAGTCATATCTTGTCTTTTGTACGTCTTCCATTTTATGTAGAATTGTCTGTGTTTACATATGCTGATAAGTCAGCATGCCAACAATTAAGCTAGAAGGCCATTCTGGCCACAGGAGTGTACAGCCAGTACTCTGTAAATATGTCTTATCAATCATTTGTTTTTCACAATGAAAAGTCATTTTGTAATGAAAAAGTTGCTCAGCTATTATTTTCTCCACAATGGAGTTTTTTGCCTCTTTGGCTAGGACTACCTCCACCTAAGCATGTGGAGGTTCCAGGTTAAAGGTGATAGCAGGTATGGTTAGTGATCAAAATATTGATCAAAAGAGGGGAGACTGTAATGGAAATTTGTAAGTTCTGTATATAATTGTATTGTATTTTGTATGTATTGCACACTGCCCTCACTGTGCACACGGCACTAATAATGTTTTCAGTAAATGTTTACATTCTTTTGAGTCCTGATTAGAATAAGCCTGCCTATGTAACGCCCCTTGTTACCATAAACGTACAATTGTAATATTAATGTGATACCTACGTAATCATGTGCATAAAAACCTTCAATTGCGTCATAATAAAGCAGAACAGTAATTTGGAAAGATGCTGAGCGTATCTTTTGTGTCTGTTCCCTACTGCAGTAGTTATTATTAATTTGGAACCACTAATCAATATGAGGATAGGAGTTGCCTATCATCAATTCAACCGAGTCAGGGAGACACCTCTGGTCTTGACAATGGGCCCCAAGTCTCCCTGACCCCAGTGGCATCACTAGGGTTGGTGTCACCCGGTGGGGAAAAAATTGGTGTCACCCCCCTCCACCAACTATAGTCTTCCCTCAGTACAGACCCCCCCTCAGTACAGACCCCCCCTCCACTAACTACAGACCCCCCTCCATTAAGTACAGACCCCCCTCACTCAGTAAAGAACCCCCACTAAGTACAGAACCCCCTCCCGCAGTACAGACCCCCCTACATCAGTATAGACCCTCCTCAGTGCAGACCCCCCCTCCATCAGTGCTGATCACCCCCCTCAGTGCAGACACCCCCTCCATCAGTGCAGACCCCCATCAGTGCAGACCCCCCTCAATGCAGACCACCCCCCCTCCATCAGTGCAGACCACACCAACCTCAGTGCAGACCCCCCTCCATCAGTGCAGACCCCCAAGTGCAGAGTGCAGACCCCCCCTCAATCAGTGCAGACCCCTCCTCCATCAGTGCATACCCTCCGTCAGTGCAGACCCCCTCCATCAGTGCAGACCCCCCTCAGTGCAGACCCCCCTCCATCAGTGCAGCCCTACCTCAGTGCAGACATTAAACTTTACAGACCTCAGAACAGCACGGGTTACAGCGGCATGTCCTTTGGACTCCCTCCTCCCTCTCACACGGTGGAGTAAATGTAAACAGAGGAGGAGGAGGCGGTTTCAGTCCGCTCTGCTGTGTGAGACAGCCGGCAAGACACGAAAGATCAGTATAGGGGGTGAACACCACATGGCATTAGCGGTATCGCTGCCCACAGGTGTCACCCCTCTGGCGGGTGTCACCCGGTGCGGTCCGCCCCCCCTAGCGACACCACTGCCCCTTACCACACTCAAAGCAATGGCACCTGTGAATGATTCATGAAACCTGTGAATAGTTCAATCCCACCCTACTGTGAATGCTGCGGACCCTAGAGCTCAGTTACAATGATTGGTGGTAACAACACGTGGGAGCCATAATATTGGCCTACAAAAACATGGCTCAAATCCACAGGTCATGCGCATGATGTTCAAATGGTATGGTCGAATTCCTTTGGACCTCCTGTTGGGGACACCGGGATTACCTCCCGTTCAGAACGCCTAGTTCCTGGGTAAAGGAACAGTGGGGGTGGATGGAAAGCCAAGCAGATGTTTTTGGACAAGCACAGGACATGGCTCCTGAACCTGTCTGCGACCGGGGGACTGGGTGTTGATAAAGAATGCCAACCCAGAGAAGCAAGCTAGAGCGCACCACATATCTGGTGGTAGGGCAGCCTTTCCCACCTACCCCTGTCTATGATCTGGTCTCAGAGAGGCCTGACCCTGTGAAGAAGCGACAGAATCAAAATATGCTAAAACCCGTTGATGGCTGGGAGGCATTTGACGCCATGGATTTACCCCTGATGTGTAAACTTCCAACTGACTGGTACCTGCCACCCCTCATGATCAAGCCTCTGGCCTATCATAGTCCCGAGCCTGGCGACATTGAAGACGAAAGCCCCGAAACACCCCCCCCCCTAATCCAGTGCCACTGACAGTATTGACACATCCAAAGATTCAACCTGGGGACCAGGTGAGGAGAATGTGGAAGATACACCTGATCCCCTAATGCCTGAGTCACTGTCTGCAGCTGAACTCTTACTAAGCAACTTTACAGAGAATCCAGAGAGCTGGCACTATTTGTAGTCTAACTGCAGGCAGCTGCCTGCAAGATATTCTGTCTATGTTGTTTAAATTGTTTAAAAAGGAACAAATCAGTTTTTAACCCTCCCAATGTGGACACTAAACACTTTGAAGTATTCAAGAGTATGGTTTTGAGTGATTTGGATTTGATGAAGGTTAGGAAAATTAAAGACCCCTCCTTTGTTAAAAAGGGAATCGCCTCTTTAGAGTCCAAAAAAGATGTGATTATCCGGTGGTCTGGTAGTGATGAATAAACAATACTACAAAGAGGAAATGTGCCGCCTTTTGGAAGATACTAATACTTATAAGTTACTCAAAAGCGACCCTATTTTTGAATTTAAAGAAGACTTGGGTCTTTTAGTTCAGAAGGGCCTTAAACGGAAAGTGCTTACTAAAAAAGAAGCAGATTATTTAGATCCTAGTGTTTGCAGGACCCCTATAATTTATTTTTTGCCGAAAGTCCACAAAAACACATTACAGCCACCTGGGCGACCAATAGTCAATGGCATAGATTCAGTGTCAGCGCGATTAGGCCAGTATATTGATTTTTCTCTTAAACCAAGCGTCTCAGAGGATAAGTCTTTTCTTAGAGACACTAAACAGTTTATTCAGATTCTGGAAGGTGTCCCATGTATGTTTGACAGCTTGCATTGTTATGGTCCAAATTGTCTAGCAAACACAGAAAGTTTACAATGTTTAGAATTTTGTTTGACCAAAAATTATTTTTGGTACAATAAGAATTTTTATTTGCAAACTATGGGCGTGGCTATGGGGTGAAATTCACCCCCAGTGTTGCTAATTTATTTATGGCATTATGGGAGGAAGTGTTTTTCAAGATCCCCCACAACAGCTGAAATGCTACAAACGTTATATTGACGATCTCGTCATGATATGGGAAGGGGACATGTGTAGTCTGGAGACTTGTATGCTTAGATTGAATACCAATATGAATAATATTTCCCTTTTGTGGAACATAGATTCTCAACAGATTGTGTTCCTTGATCTGGAGATTTTCAAGGATGGAGATTCATTTAAGACACGGAATCATTTTAAGCCTTCTGGCAGAAACGGCTACATTCCGTTGGATAGCTGCCGTCACAAAAGTTGGCTTTGTAACATTCCCAGGGGACAGTTCATTCATTTTAGATGAAACTGTACCTCTGATAGTGATTTTTTGGCTCAATCTAATGTTCTGGCAGATAGATTCCAACAAAAAGGTTATAGTAAGGATGTTATTCGGAAGGAAATAGCAAGGGTTGGCTCTCTGAATAGGACCAACCTCATTGCTGACTCCAATAATAAAAAGGAAGTTAAATATGAATTCAAAATCATATTGGATTACAATATTCAACACAAACAGTTCAAAAAAATAGTGGTAAAACATTGGGAAGTTTTAAGAAAGGATAAGGTCCTGGGAGCTGTCCTTTCCCTATGCCCTTTATTTATTTACAAAAGGGCTCCCACACTGAGGGATGTTATAGCCTCAGGGGTTATTGACCCTCCCGTTTTCAAAGAAAACAGGATTTTTTAGTTTTTAACAGATTTTTATTTTCCACTAAGAAATCTTATACAATTAAAAACCCTATCACGTGTGGTACTGTTGGTATGGTCTACATGCTGGAATGCAATTGTGGGTTCCAGTATGTGGGCCATACCTCACGTGCTCTTGGGGTTCGGATGGGTGAGTAGGTAAACAACCTAAAGAGGGGTCTTAGGTCTCATAGTGTCTCCAGACCTTTTCGACAATGCCATAATAGGGATCCCAGATGTTTAAAATTCTGGGGAATTGAAAGGGTGGCCCGGCATTGGAGGGGGGAAATTATATTCGTCATATAATTCAAAGAGAATCTTATTGGATTGTGGAAACTAAGGTTTTGACACCTGAAGGGTTAAACGTCGACTTTGATCTTAACTGCTTAATTTCTGACAAATAAATTCCCCCTCTTCAGTTTTCTACTAATTTTATAATAATTTTATAATAATTTTTTTATGTTTTATATGTGTTTACATATATATATTTTTAATCATTAAATTTTAAGGTATGGATTTTAGTATAATTTTTTATCTCTTATTATATTAATTTTAAAGGTATATATGCATTTATTTTTTATTCTTAATGTATGGGTAATGATTTGATGGTTATTGATTTTGAAGGACAGCATCGGGTGATTTTAATATTGAATTTACAAATGTGATATTATTGGCATCCTCATGAAGGCAGTGTTCTAGCTATATAGGTTTTCATTTAGAATTTTATACATTTTCTTTATGTGTAGAAATACACGGAAAGTTCTAATTATGTAGAAATTGAAGCTTAGATAAGATGATAGTCTTAAAAGCGTCTTGGCCTTTTGGCTAAGATCAAGTGTAGTATCTGTTCTTATCAGTTTCCAGAGGAGACGCTGTGCTACTCTCGTTGGGAAGGACCAGCAATTTCAATGGTGTTATAGTGCCTGGAAAGGTGGTTTCAGCAGGGACTATGCCATGCTGCCCGACAGATACTGGGGGCTAGCCGATGGTTGAGTCTGAGCCTTCCGGAAGGGTGCTCCTGGTGAGGATGGGTGCTGCATCTGGGTCTGGCTGGAGGGACGGGTCCCTGGCCTTCTGGCCTAGCTTGTGGTAGCTCTAGCTACAGGCAGTTATTCGGGAGAGAAAACATACTCCTCCTTTGGGGGGGAGTGGTTAGTATTTCTCGAATGTAATTAGAAAGGAGTGATGAGAACGACGGTGGAGCCTGATGGTAAAGGGCTCTCATCAAGCTCCCTGAACTTCATGCCTTTCTGCCTGGAGTGGGGGCTGCTGTGGTCTGGGTCGTTGGTCAGGGTTGGTCCTGAAAGCCTATGGAGTATGTGCCCCTGGAGTTAAGTTTTGACAAAAGCCTGGAAACTGGTTTCTATGTAGAGCTGCATCAGATTTTGCACTCTCCAGTTTTAATATATCAACCCCTACAGTATGTGTTTTTAGAATGATCTAGTGAAGATATAGCTACAGATAAACAAGTACAACGTGCACAGGAGACTTTGTTTCATCTCCGTGTATCATCTGAGGCTAGTCACTTCTGTGGGAATATTTGAGGGTTTTCAACTACGGTAAGTACACTCCTTACTTTAAAAAGTGCCCTCCATGACTCAGAACTTAACAATTACCACTTTAGAAGAACCATGTTTTTAACTCTGCACAACCTACAATGAATTCAGTACAGGAGCCTTGCTAACTCTTTGAGAAAGTAATCCTCAAATAGTGCTTGTGGAAGTAAACTATCCAGATCACAGGGCTGTAATACCATAATGACAATCATGGACCAGTGTTTAGGGCAGAAGATTAGAGGGGCAGCACCAAGCCTCAAAATTTACAATCCTAGATAAAACTTGTTTTATTACCCTTTTCTGATAACCTCTATATATTTATGGCTAAATCTTAAAAGAGAACTAAAAGGGGAAAAGGGGTGCAGGGGGAGTTAAGAGATAAAAGAAGGCTCATTATAGTTAAGGAAGAATAAAACTACCTATACTTTCTTGTAGCCAGTATATTTGAAAAGTCGTTTTTCAATTAAAAATACAACATGCATTCAATATGCATTTTAACATTAATTTTTACTAAAAATATACAATGGCATAAGGGGTAGAGACTAGTACAGTGTGATGTCTAAATACAGCCCTGCCTTCTTAGAGATCAGAAACCCACCCACTGTGAAGTTTTAGAGCAATAACCTAATCTTAGTATACATAGTATTGGTAGTCATCTCAGTTGAAGCCTCAGCAAAGGTTAAACTTTCAGTAAAAATATTGCAGAATGTTTACCTACTTCTTTCATATCTTCAAAAGTCATCAACAAAACTGTGTCTGTGTCAAGATGTTTATTCCAAACAACAGCATGGTCAAAGTAAGAACCCCAGACAACTGAAATAACCAGAAGAAAGTGATTACAGAATTTTTTCAGAAATACTAGTGCATATAATTAAAAATATAACTAATTAATCTCAAAGAAGAGATGGTATGGGCGGAGAATGTTTCAATTAAATAGATTGATTCTTTTAAAACCTATATGCTTGGAAGTAGTTAGTACTATACACTTTTTCTATTTAAATGGCTTGTGATTTGCAAGAACTCAATTCCAGGTGCCTTGCTATTATAGCCTCAAACTGACTTGCCTGAGGTCCTGGAGATCACCGTAAAGATGTTACCCATGGGTGATATATCATTTGACCAGTGTAAACAAAATAAAAATAAAATGAGAATAATTTAAAATGAACAGCTGATGTAACATTTCCATCCCCTATGTTCCAGAGAATTGCATATGTAGCAACCCCTTGACCCCCAATGGCATTGTGGCACCTGCAGAGACACGTGTGGGCCCCAGGTCCATGGTTAAAATGAGGGACTGAAAGCCCCAGTCACTTTGTCCTTTTAAGGGTTTTACTGGTCATAACAAACAAGGAGGTGAGAGTAGATAATTTAAAGACTTCTTAGAAATAAAAATGGATGAAATTGAAATTACAACCCAAGAAAATATAACAGAATTGGAACAATTAAAAAAAGAGAATTTAATACTTCAAACTAAGCTCGAAGATTACGAAAATAGAGCCAGACGTTCAAACTTGCACATAAGGGGAATACCTGAATCTGTGACAGACCTGCAATCTACTATTACTGCTCTATTACAAGAACTAAAGCCAGATATCCCTATTGAACGTTTAGAACTGGACAGAGTACACAGAGCCCTCACAGCCAAAAAGAAAGATGGACCCCCACGTGATATAATCACAAAATTTCATTATTACAGAACGAAAGAACAAATACTAATTGCTGCAAGAGAAAAAAAGGAACTTAATTTTCAAGGACACAATTATCAAATTTTTGCTGACCTATCCCAACCTACTATTACTAAAAGACGATCCATGAAACCCCAACTAATGGAACTGCAACGCCACAACATTATGTATCAATGGGGCTTCCCCTTTTCAGTCAGATTTAACTACCAAGGTACAATTTACAGAAGCAGAATAGCAGATGAACTACAACAAACCCTTTTAAAATTAAATCTGACAGAACCCACAAGCAGCAACACTCCCACACACAGAAGAATGGCATCATCTTCACCTTCAGGCAGCACCCAGAAAATTTCAGAACAAAATGGGAATCATCATTCTCACAAAAGAGGCCGTTATGCCACATCATCCATGGACCAAGAAGATTCAATGGACTGACATCCTAATTCCTGATATCTCTTCATTTATTATACTAAGAGATGGTTGTCTATAAAAAAACCTATATTTATAACTGAATGTAACTGCATTCTGATAGTCACACACTGTGTGGGATCATGTTACATTCCAGTTATTTTCTTATTACTTCTGATTCATATAGCCTTAGAATATATAAGTGAAATAAGGAAATTCTTGTTCAGTTATATATTTTCAGGTAATAACAATAGATTTATTACTTTTTAGGACAAATATGTTCAATAATCCAGAAGTAATGGAAGCTTTTTCTTTCTTTTCTTAAAACAAATATATTATTACCTAACTAGTTCCTAGAATTATGTTTTTGTTTATTCTAATCTGAAGCAATACAACCTCAATTTTATGAGTTAACATATCTAAACAGTTACATATGAATAAAATATGTAATTGTTTACTCTAAAAGGGTTAAAATCCCAAAATAATTCAAACTATCTTCATCAATACCAAAGTTATTAACAGTACCTTTCTAACTGAATTATTTAGCCTAGGGCAAGACTAACCATATACAACCACCCTGGAATAAATAATTTCAACAAAAACTATATTCTGCACTCCAATTAATGAAACATCATTTTGATGTCTTTTGACATAGCACTTCTCTCCTGTAAGCGGAAGATCCGTGTACCCCCATTAGCCCTCCTCATTCTCCCAACCATATTATGTGGGAGTGTGACGAAGGCACTTATTCCCCTGAGAGAGATATTTATTCTCTTTCACGGGTAAATTGTGATTACTTGCAAAAAATAATTTATACAATGTATCATCTAATCTCATATGTTTTTTGTTTACTCTTTACTCCAGAATTCACTGCTTTCTTTTCTATCTATTCATCTCTTCAGTCCACACAGGTTGATCTGCGCAGTCAGCTCTGCATAACAAAAAGTAAGTCAAAACTATTTGATCTGTTGCCATGGCACCACTGAATATACTTTCCCTGAATGTTCAGGGAATAAATGTCCCTCAAAAAAGGACCAAAGCCTTCCGTACTTTCCATAACAAGAAGGCTCACATAGTATGCCTCCAAGAAACACACTTCACCAAAGATTCTACTCCAAAATATATTTCTCCTTTTTATCAACAAATTTACACGGCTTCTGCCTGTACCAAGCAAAGGGGAACTCTAATTGCATTTCACCGATCCACACCATTCACCTTATCATCAGAAATTAAAGACCCAGAAGGTAGATACCTGATACTCATGGGTTATATAATGGATACAGCAATCACGGTGATTTCCTACTACGCTCCTAACAAACAACCTACACCATTCCTCTCACATATATTACAAGTGATTAATACACACAAAATAGGAACAGTGATAATGTGTGGGGATTCGAACCAGGTCCTCCTCCCATTTCTAGATAAATCACCTTTTACACCATCCAAAATAACCTCTAGATTACCTTTTTCTCAACTTCTTTCCAAATACAATCTGGTAGATTCATTGAGAGAAAGTAACCCAATGAAAAAGAAATTCACTTATTTCTCGCACCCTCATCAAACCTTCACCAGAATAGATCATATTTTTCTAACAATAGGAATGATACCAGAAATTATTGCATCAGATATAATTCAGATTCCGTGGTCTGACCATAATGCAGTATACACTACTATAGCCTCAGCCATACCAAAAGTGCATGACCCAACGTGGTACTTACCGGACATAATGCTCAAACACCCACTACATCAGATGGCCATTGAACAAGCTTTAAAGGAATACATATCAATTAATAATACAACAGACATCTCCCCAATAACACTGTGGGAAGCTCATAAGCCTGTCTTGCGTGGTACAATACAAAGACAAATGGCACTATTTAAACGGGAACGCAAAAATCTAGCAAAAAAACTAGAACTCAATTTTAATGCAGCCTACATATCATTTCAAGATAATCCATCTCAGAGTACAAAATCTCATCTGGAAAAATCTAGATTGAAATACGATCTATTTCTCACTGAGTCAGTTGATAAATCCCTCAAACGCTCCAAACACAATTTCTACATGAATACAAACAAACCAGGTACATATTTGGCTCGGGCATTAAATTCAACTAACAAATCTTTCAAACCAATACGTTTGAAATTATCAAAAAATGTTTACACTTGTAATCCAGTTAAAATAGTCCATAAATTTCACTCACATCTCGCAACTTTATACAAGACAAACAATGAATTTAATCCTACAGAGGCTGAATCCTTCTTCTCAAAAATAACCTTACCTGAGTTATCTCAGAATCAAAAAAGCAGTTTGGATGAGCCTATAACTATAGATGAAGTTGCTAACGCCATAAAAGACCTAAAACTTAACAAAAGACCAGGCCCAGACGGCTACTCGGCTTTATACTATAAAACATTCTCAGAAATACTCTCTCCCATTCTCACTGAAACTTTCAACAAACTTCTAGATGGACATTCTTTTCGGCAAGAAACACTAATGGCAATTGTTTGTATGATCCCAAAACCCCTTTCTGATGATACTTCCTGTGTGAATTATCGGCCTATCTCCCTGTTAAACCTCGATATTAAATTATTAGCAAAAATAATAGCAAAACGCCTCAATAGCATTATAGGAAAATTAATACATAGAGATCAAGTAGGCTTCATGCCAAATAGACAGGCAGGCGATAATATACGCAGGGCAGTGTTATTGGCACATATTGCTAAAAAACGGAAAATCCCTTTATGTTTTCTATCTCTCGATATTAAGAGGGCATTTGACACAGTATCCTGGCAATATATGCAATATTCATTACAAAAATGGGGTTTTGGACCCCACTTTTTAACATGGATCAAAGCATTATATAATAAACCCAAAGCCTATATAAAATATGCTGGATACAAATCTGAAGCCTTTAACATCGAAAGAGGTACCCGACAGGGTTGCCCATTATCTCCCTTATTATTTGCCCTTATACTCGAACCCATGGCCCAATACATCAGAACAAACCAAACTATAACTGGCATTGATGTAGGAGGTATTACACACAAATTATGTATATTTGCAGACGATATATTACTTTTTCTATCATCACCACAGGTCTCTGGTCCTAACTTAATACCAGCTCTTGATGGGTTTGCAGCCCTATCCGGCCTTATGATTAATCCTAAGAAATGCCTAGTGCTTAATATTTCACTCACAAACATGGAATTGATCCCGGCTAGGGCTGCACTCCCATTCACATGGGCAGAAAAATCAATCCCATATCTTGGAATTCATTTAACAGCATCTCATTCTGACTTATTCTCAACCAATTATCCTCCTGTATTAAGACAGATCACAAATCTAATAAAACAATGGTCGCAACTTCCTTTATCCTGGATAGGGAAGATTAATGCAATCAAAATGACTATTCTACCCAAATTGCTTTATCTATTCAGAGTCCTCCCTATTCCAATTCCTTCCTATTTTTTGAGAATAGTACAAAAAAGAGCAACTTCGTTTATATGGGGCTCTTCTAAACCACGTATACCTATACACACACTACATCTTCCCAAAAATAAAGGAGGCCTGGGATACCCTAATTTTACTAACTACTACAGAGCAGCACATTTGGCCAGTCTGTCCAAATACCATGCAAAACAGGAAATCCCATTATGGGTATTTATAGAGGCTTCAGAAAATGACCCTCTATTAATATCAAATTTATTATGGCTTGATCCTAAAGACCGCTTTAAAATTCATAATCCCATAACTAAACACTTCTTATCTCTCTGGGATAAACTAAAAACCAAATATCAGTTACAATCTCCACACAATCCTCTCCTTTCTTTTATCAGAAATCCGGCCTTTTATCCGGCATGGATCTACCCAAATTCTTTTAAAGCTTGGACAACATCAGGCATTCAGACACTAAATGACTTCATAGCATCTAAATCATTCCTTTCATTCCCATCGCTTAGAGAAAAATATGATCTACCAAACTCTGAGATATTTAGATATCTCCAAATCAAAAATTTCTATACACCATTCCTAAAGGGGGATACACCATTATCCCAATTATCCATTTTTGAATCAATCTGTACAAAAGATCCATTTGCTAAAGGTACAATTTCATCACTTTATAATCAATTATATGGAGTAGCAAATCTTAAGAGACCCTCTTACGTTCAGAGGTGGGAGGAGGACCTGGGACGAACTTTAGAAGACACGGACTGGTCTAACATATGGCTCACATCTAAGTCATCTTCACCCAACATCTTAGCACTGGAGACAAATTATAAAGTCCTAACTCGCTGGTACCTTGTACCCGCTAGAGTGGCAAAATATTCACCTAATACCTCAGCTCTTTGGTTTCTAGGATGCCCAGAAATAGGCACATATTTACACATATGGTGGACGTGCCCAGTAATCCAAACCTTCTGGAAGGAAGTCTTCGTGATTGCATCTAAAATATTAAAAAAAATAATACAACCAGATCCATATTTAACTTTACTTAATCTAAAACCGGAATGGTTAACACTCTCTCAATTCAAACTTATGATCCAACTAATAACGGCTGCAAAACAAACAGTGGCCAAGGCATGGAAATCTCCTACATTGGTACTAGCAGAAACAATTCATAGAATGAATAATACAATGTCCCATGCTAAGATGGTAGCCATCGATCAAAATCAAATTCCAAAATTTGAAAAACTTTGGCATCCTTGGATAAAACAACAGTTCCTGTCAAACTTCAATGACTCTGTCCTGTTGCCATGGTAACAGATTAAATGACTTACAGAGACACCCATTCTAAGGCTTCAAAGAGAACTAAAAAGAATAATAAACTGACGAGCGGGACAACCTTGTGGACCATACCTCTACCTTTCAACCCTTTTTCTTCTTTCTCTTTCCTTTTCTCCACCTTACGATTAAAGCTCATTATCAGAATTTATTTGACCTATATACACTCTACTTGTAAACAATATGTATAGTAGGTATAAATCATTTAAATACCTACAAAAGTAACTAAGGAAATGATATATATCTTTAATTTAGGTTTACGTGAACCCAATGTTTAATATTTGAAATTTCATGATATTTACCTATATAAACCCTACTGTAAAACAATGAGCTTACTTTATAGATCCTTGTAAACTTACTTTATGTATCTTTATAACATTGTATACTCAATAAACTTCTTTTGACAAGGAAAATAATTATCAGAAGAGTTGTCCAAGAGCCAAGGACCACTTGTGGAGAGCTTCAGAAAGACCTGGAATTTGCAGGTACAATTGTTTCAAAGAAAACATTAAGTAATGCACTCAACCACCATGGCCGGTATTCCGCTCACTACGCAAGACTCCATTGCTAAAGAAAAAGCATGTTTAAGCTCATTTAAAGTTTGCTGCACAACATTTAGACGAGCCTGTGAAATACTGGGAGAATATAGTCTGGTTAGATGAGATAAAAATGTAACTCTTTGGATGCCATGATACACACCATGTTTGGAGGTCAAATGGCACTGCACATCACCCCAAAGACACCCCCATACCAATAGTGAAGTTTGGAGGTGGAAACATCATGGTGTGGGGCTGTTTTTCAGCATACAATACTGGCAAACTTTATATCATTTAAGGAAGGATGAATGTAAAAATGTACCAAGACTTTCTTGATAAAAATCTGCTGCAATCTACCAAGATGATGAAGAAGAAATGAGGGCGGACATTTCAGTAAGACAATGATTCCGAACGCAAAGCCAAGGAAACTCTCAATTGGTTTCAAAGAAAGAAAATAAAGCTGCTAGAATGGCCCAGCCAATCGCCTAACTTGAATACAATAGAAAATCTATGGAAAGAACTAAAGATCCGAGTTCATAAAAAAGGCCCGTGGAACCATCAGGATTTTAAGACTATTTGTGCGGAAGAATGGGCCAACATCACACCCGAGCAATGCATGCAAGTTTCTCCATACCGGAGGCATCTTGAAGCTCTCATTACCAACAAAGGATTTTGTACAAAGTATGAAATACATGTTTGGTTAGCGTGTTTAATACCTTTTCCTTGTGTCATTACATTTTATTACACATAACATAATTTCTGAACATATTTGTTTTGGTTTCTTTGTATGTATGAATTGCATGGGTTGTTTGAAAATGTAATGCTAAGGGGGCAGGAGGCGGAGCCTAGCGGAGCAGACATGCATTGTTAGAGCTCCACACCGCTGAGGAAAGAAGAGAAGGACAAAGCGGAGCCTGCAGGCTCAAAAGGTATCCATTTGAACCTTTTTGCCCCAGGGAACAAACTGTGAAAGTTTGGGGAGGAAATATGGTACTGGGAGGAAACCGTGGCAGAAATAAAAATCACCTCACAAAGAGCTCACAGGCACTCACTGCAGCTGAAGCAGCTCCAGTCACCTCACAAGATACAGCATCAGGGCGCTCTCACAGACAGAAAATGTCACAGCAAGACTCTCCATTTGAGTCAGATACAGAACAAATCCTCTCACAAACTTCTCCACAAGCCTCCTCAGTATCCCCAGTAATATTATTACAATTTGAAAAGATGCTTCATAAGGCTTTAAAACAAACCTCAGATCAAATAACAAAAAGCCTAACCAAAGAAATAAGAGAGCTGGGAAACCGCACCGCAGCCTTAGAAATAAAAATGGATGAAATTGAAATTACAACCCAAGAAAATATAACAGAATTGGAACAATTAAAAAAAGAGAATTTAATACTTCAAACTAAGCTCGAAGATTACGAAAATAGAGCCAGACGTTCAAACTTGCGCATAAGGGGAATACCTGAATCTGTGACAGACCTGCAATCTACTATTACTGCTCTATTACAAGAACTAAAGCCAGATATCCCTATTGAACGTTTAGAACTGGACAGAGTACACAGAGCCCTCACAGCCAAAAAGAAAGATGGACCCCCACGTGATATAATCACAAAATTTCATTATTACAGAACGAAAGAACAAATACTAATTGCTGCAAGAGAAAAAAAGGAACTTAATTTTCAAGGACACAATTATCACATTTTTGCTGACCTATCCCAACTTACTATTACTAAAAGACGATCCATGAAACCCCAACTAATGGAACTGCAACGCCACAACATTATGTATCAATGGGGCTTCCCCTTTTCAGTCAGATTTAACTACCAAGGTACAATTTACAGAAGCAGATCAGCAGATGAACTACAACAAACCCTTTTAAAATTAAATCTGACAGAACCCACAAGCAGCAACACTCCCACACGCAGAAGAATGGCATCATCTTCACCTTCAGGCAGCACCCAGAAAATTACAGAACAAAATGGGAATCATCATTCTCACAAAAGAGGCCGTTATGCCACATCATCCATGGACCAAGAAGATTCAATGGACTGACATCCTAATTCCTGATATCTCTTCATTTATTATACTAAGAGATGGTTCTCTATATAAAACCTATATTTATAACTGAATGTAACTGCATTCTGATAGTCACACACTGTGTGGGATCATGTTACATTCCAGTTATTTTCTTATTACTTCTGATTCATATAGCCTTAGAATATATAAGTGAAATAAGGAAATTCTTGTTCAGTTATATATTTTCAGGTAATAACAATAGATTTATTACTTTTTAGGACAAATATGTTCAATAATCCAGAAGTAATGGAAGCTTTTTCTTTCTTTTCTTAAAACAAATATATTATTACCTAACTAGTTCCTAGAATTATGTTTTTGTTTATTCTAATCTGAAGCAATACAACCTCAATTTTATGAGTTAACATATCTAAACAGTTACATATGAATAAAATATGTACCGTATTTATCGGCATATAACACGCACAGGCGTATAACACGCACATTCATTTTAAGAGGGAAGTTTCAGGAAAAAAACTTAAATTTTAAATAAGGAACTTTTGAAGCAAAATAAGGGTCAGTGCCCATCTGCAGCCTCACCATTGCCATTAATGCAGCCTGATCAATGCCCACCTGCAGCCTTATAAGTGCCATCAATGCAGCCTTATTAGTCCACATCAATGCAGCCTCACCATTGCCATCAATGCAGCAGCCTCACCATTGCCATCAATGCAGCAGCCTCACCATTGCCATCTATTGACTTCTTATTACAGGGGCCACCAAGTAAACAGGAGATTCTCACTGTATGTAATCTGAAGGCACTCATCCCCCGCCCATTGCCTCCGAGGCAGCTGAAATTGAAGTATTGGCGTATAACACGCACACGCTATTTGCACCCGATTTTCATGGTAAAAAAGTGAGTGTTATACGCCAATAAATACAGTAATTGTTTACTCTAAAAGGGTTAAAATCCCAAAATAATTCAAACTATCTTCATCAATACCAAAGTTATTAACAGTACCTTTCTAACTGAATTATTTAGCCTAGGGCAAGACTAACCATATACAACCACCCTGGAATAAATAATTTCAACAAAAACTATATTCTGCACTCCAATTAATGAAACATCATTTTGATGTCTTTTGACATAGCACTTCTCTCCTGTAAGCGGAAAAGATCCGTGTACCCCCATTAGCCCTCCTCATTCTCCCAACCATATTATGTGGGAGTGTGACGAAGGCACTTATTCCCCTGAGAGAGATATTTATTCTCTTTCACGGGTAAATTGTGATTACTTGCAAAAAATAATTTATACAATGTATCATCTAATCTCATATGTTTTTTGTTTACTCTTTACTCCAGAATTCACTGCTTTCTTTTCTATCTATTCATCTCTTCAGTCCACACAGGTTGATCTGCGCAGTCAGCTCTGCATAACAAAAAGTCAAAACTATTTGATCTGTTGCCATGGCACCACTGAATATACTTTCCCTGAATGTTCAGGGAATAAATGTCCCTCAAAAAAGGACCAAAGCCTTCCGTACTTTCCATAACAAGAAGGCTCACATAGTATGCCTCCAAGAAACACACTTCACCAAAGATTCTACTCCAAAATATATTTCTCCTTTTTATCAACAAATTTACACGGCTTCTGCCTGTACCAAGCAAAGGGGAACTCTAATTGCATTTCACTGATCCACACCATTCACCTTATCATCAGAAATTAAAGACCCAGAAGGTAGATACCTGATACTCATGGGTTATATAATGGATACAGCAATCACGGTGATTTCCTACTACGCTCCTAACAAACAACCTACACCATTCCTCTCACATATATTACAAGTGATTAATACACACAAAATAGGAACAGTGATAATGTGTGGGGATTCGAACCAGGTCCTCCTCCCATTTCTAGATAAATCACCTTTTACACCATCCAAAATAACCTCTAGATTACCTTTTTCTCAACTTCTTTCCAAATACAATCTGGTAGATTCATGGAGAGAAAGTAACCCAATGAAAAAGAAATTCACTTATTTCTCGCACCCTCATCAAACCTTCACCAGAATAGATCATATTTTTCTAACAATAGGAATGATACCAGAAATTATTGCATCAGATATAATTCAGATTCCGTGGTCTGACCATAATGCAGTATACACTACTATAGCCTCAGCCATACCAAAAGCGCATGACCCAACGTGGTACTTACCGGACATAATGCTCAAACACCCACTACATCAGATGGCCATTGAACAAGCTTTAAAGGAATACATATCAATTAATAATACAACAGACATCTCCCCAATAACACTGTGGGAAGCTCATAAGCCTGTCTTGCGTGGTACAATACAAAGACAAATGGCACTATTTAAACGGGAACGCAAAAATCTAGCAAAAAAACTAGAACTCAATTTTAATGCAGCCTACATATCATTTCAAGATAATCCATCTCAGAGTACAAAATCTCATCTGGAAAAATCTAGATTGGAATACGATCTATTTCTCACTGAGTCAGTTGATAAATCCCTCAAACGCTCCAAACACAATTTCTACATGAATACAAACAAACCAGGTACATATTTGGCTCGGGCATTAAATTCAACTAACAAATCTTTCAAACCAATACGTTTGAAATTATCAAAAAATGTTTACACTTGTAATCCAGTTAAAATAGTCCATAAATTTCACTCACATCTCGCAACTTTATACAAGACAAACAATGAATTTAATCCTACAGAGGCTGAATCCTTCTTCTCAAAAATAACCTTACCTGAGTTATCTCAGAATCAAAAAAGCAGTTTGGATGAGCCTATAACTATAGATGAAGTTGCTAACGCCATAAAAGACCTAAAACTTAACAAAAGACCAGGCCCAGACGGCTACTCGGCTTTATACTATAAAACATTCTCAGAAACACTCTCTCTCATTCTCACTGAAACTTTTAACAAACTTCTAGATGGACATTCTTTTCGGCAAGAAACACTAATGGCAATTGTTTGTATGATCCCAAAACCCCTTTCTGATGATACTTCCTGTGTGAATTATCGGCCTATCTCTCTGTTAAACCTCGATATTAAATTATTAGCAAAAATAATAGCAAAACGCCTCAATAGCATTATAGGAAAATTAATACATAGAGATCAAGTAGGCTTCATGCCAAATAGACAGGCAGGCGATAATATACGCAGGGCAGTGTTATTGGCACATATTGCTAAAAAACGGAAAATCCCTTTATGTTTTCTATCTCTCGATATTAAGAGGGCATTTGACACAGTATCCTGGCAATATATGCAATATTCATTACAAAAATGGGGTTTTGGACCCCACTTTTTAACATGGATCAAAGCATTATATAATAAACCCAAAGCCTATATAAAATATGCTGGATACAAATCTGAAGCCTTTAATATCGAAAGAGGTACCCGACAGGGTTGCCCATTATCTCCCTTATTATTTGCCCTTATACTCGAACCCATGGCCCAATACATCAGAACAAACCAAACTATAACTGGCATTGAAGTAGGAGGTATTACACACAAATTATGTATATTTGCAGACGATATATTACTTTTTCTATCATCACCACAGGTCTCTGGTCCTAACTTAATACCAGCTCTTGATGAATTTGCAGCCCTATCCGGCCTTATGATTAATCCTAAGAAATGCCTAGTGCTTAATATTTCACTCACAAACATGGAATTGATCCCGGCTAGGGCTGCACTCCCATTCACATGGGCAGAAAAATCAATCCCATATCTTGGAATTCATTTAACAGCATCTCATTCTGACTTATTCTCAACCAATAAAACAATGGTCGCAACTTCCTTTATCCTGGATAGGGAAGATTAATGCAATCAAAATGACTATTCTACCCAAATTGCTTTATCTATTCAGAGTCCTCCCTATTCCAATTCCTTCCTATTTTTTGAGAATAGTACAAAAAAGAGCAACTTCGTTTATATGGGGCTCTTCTAAACCACGTATACCTATACACACACTACATCTTCCCAAAAATAAAGGAGGCCTGGGATACCCTAATTTTACTAACTACTACAGAGCAGCACATTTGGCCAGTCTGTCCAAATACCATGCAAAACAGGAAATCCCATTATGGGTATTTATAGAGGCTTCAGAAAATGACCCTCTATTAATATCAAATTTATTATGGCTTGATCCTAAAGACCGCTTTAAAATTCATAATCCCATAACCAAACACTTCTTATCTCTCTGGGATAAACTAAAAACCAAATATCAGTTACAATCTCCACGCAATCCTCTCCTTTCTTTTATCAGAAATCCGGCCTTTTATCCGGCATGGATCTACCCAAATTCTTTTAAAGCTTGGACAACATCAGGCATTCAGACACTAAATGACTTCATAGCATCTAAATCATTCCTTTCATTCCCATCGCTTAGAGAAAAATATGATCTACCAAACTCTGAGATATTTAGATATCTCCAAATCAAAAATTTCTATACACCATTCCTAAAGGGGGATACACCATTATCCCAATTATCCATTTTTGAATCAATCTGTACAAAAGATCCATTTGCTAAAGGTACAATTTCATCACTTTATAATCAATTATATGGAGTAGCAAATCTTAAGAGACCCTCTTACGTTCAGAGGTGGGAGGAGGACCTGGGACGAACTTTAGAAGACACGGACTGGTCTAACATATGGCTCACATCTAAGTCATCTTCACCCAACATCTTAGCACTGGAGACAAATTATAAAGTCCTAACTCGCTGGTACCTTGTACCCGCTAGAGTGGCAAAATATTCACCTAATACCTCAGCTCTTTGTTTTCGAGGATGCCCAGAAATAGGCACATATTTACACATATGGTGGATGTGCCCAGTAATCCAAACCTTCTGGAAGGAAGTCTTCGTGATTGCATCTAAAATATTTAAAAAAATAATACAACCAGATCCATATTTAACTTTACTTAATCTAAAACCGGAATGGTTAACACTCTCTCAATTCAAACTTATGATCCAACTAATAACGGCTGCAAAACAAACAGTGGCCAAGGCATGGAAATCTCCTACATTGGTACTAGCAGAAACAATTCACAGAATGAATAATACAATGTCCCATGCTAAGATGGTAGCCATCGATCAAAATCAAATTCCAAAATTTGAAAAACTTTGGCATCCTTGGATAAAACAACAGTTCCTGTCAAACTTCAATGACTCTGTCCTGTTGCCATGGTAACAGATTAAATGACTTACAGAGACACCCATTCTAAGGCTTCAAAGAGAACTAAAAAGAATAATAAACTGACGAGCGGGACAACCTTGTGGACCATACCTCTACCTTTCAACCCTTTTTCTTCTTTCTCTTTCCTTTTCTCCACCTTACGATTAAAGCTCATTATCAGAATTTATTTGACCTATATACACTCTACTTGTAAACAATATGTATAGTAGGTATAAATCATTTAAATACCTACAAAAGTAACTAAGGAAATGATATATATCTTTAATTTAGGTTTACGTGAACCCAATGTTTAATATTTGAAATTTCATGATATTTACCTATATAAACCCTACTGTAAAACAATGAGCTTACTTTATAGATCCTTGTAAACTTACTTTATGTATCTTTATAACATTGTATACTCAATAAACTTCTTTTGACAAGGAAAATGTAATGCTAATAACACCTTTAGAAATATATTCACCTAGAAAAATGGTGACGTGTTCAATACTTATTTTACCCACTGTATGTCTCATTTGAGGGATTACTGCATTACTAATAGCCAGCCAGAGTGTAAAGAATAAGGAAGACTGCTCCTATCAGTGGAGGTAAGTAAACACCCAGGTCGGGGGAGTGGGTGAAGGGTTCAATTTAGGACAGCTTATGGAGCTGGGGGTTAATAATTAACTGTAAACTTGTTCTTCAGGCCATATACACTTTTTGGTCATTAGAATGGTATGGTGTATTGAGAATACTGCTTCTTGAGTTGGGAAAATACATTTATAGGTCTTAATTCCTGCTGGGAATACATATAACACACATAGTCTTGCACTACTAAGAAGTAGAAGTAATTCCTAGAGCTAATGAAAGTAGACATCTGGTTGTTGTTAGCACACTTCTTATCCATGCCCCACTCTTTTATACAACACTAGTTGATACAAATTGCACATACCTCAAATTTATCGGGGAATTTGAATTCTATCATTGGAATGATGGCAGATGGGTGTTTATTGTGCACTGCATGAACAATGCTATGTAAAAGCATTGTAGTCCAGTTTGAGCCTAAAAATACCACGAAGAAGAAGAGACAATGCATATAATATGAACAAAATGCAATTATACATTTACTATGAACTTTAAAAACCCAAAGCTATCCACATTTATAGTATGTATACAATATCTGTAAAGTGGCAATCATACTGTAAAAACACCATATATATATATATATATATATATATACAGTATATATATATATATATATATATATATATATATATATATATATATATACACACACATACACACACAGGTTTGTTCTTAAAGTGATTTTAAAATCAGAAGGTTTTTTATCTTAATGTAGTGGTCATCAACCTCAGGGCCCACTAACAGGCCAGGTTTTATGTATTACCTTGGGGAGATGCAGACTAGAATACTGCAATCACTGAGCAGCATATGATATCACCTGTGATGTATTTCAGTTATCTTGCAAACCTGGCCTGTTAGTGGGACCTGAGGACAGGGTTGATGACCATTGTCTTAATGCATTATATGCATTAAGATAAAAAGCCTTCTGTGTACAACAGCCCCCCTAATACTTACCTGAGCCCCATCTCTGTCCAGCGATGTCCACAAGTGCCTCGGCCGTCTGGGACTCTCCCTCCTGATTGGCCGAGACCATATGCCGCACACTGCATCAAATTGGTCTGCATGGCTGTCATCCCAGAAGGAAGCCTCTTCTAAAGATGATGCACAAGAAAGCCTGCAAACAGTTTGCTGAAAACAAGCAGACTAAGGACATGGATTACTGGAACCATGTACTGTGGTCTGATGAGACCAAGATAAACCTTGTCCTGTGTGTCTGGCGGCAACCAGGTGAGGAGTACAAAGACAAGTGTGTCTTGCCTACAGTCAAGCATGGTGGTGGGAGTGTCATAGTCTTGGGCTGCACGAGTGCTGCCAGCACTGGGGAGCTACAGTTCATTGAGGGAACCATGAATGCCAACATGTACTGTGACATACTGAAGCAGAGCATGATCCCCACCCTTCGGAGACTGGCCACACAAAAAATTTACACTTTGGGCCCAATTTGGACATTCTCACGTGTACTCACTTGTTGCCAGCGGTTTAGACATTAATTAATGAGTTATTTTGAGGGGACAGCAAATTTACACTGTTATACAAGCTGTACACTCACTACTATATATATTTATATATATATATATATATATATATATATATATATATATATATATATATATATATATATATATATATATACACACACACACACACACACCATATATTTGCTGCCCTTCCTGAATCCAGAGACTGCCATGGCAGTGAGAGTGGAGGTCAATCAATAAACATCCATTCACTGATCATCTCTGCACCAAATGAAGTCAAATGTGATGAGCTTCTCGTCATATCCATTTTCAGAGCTGTCAGTATCTGGCTAATGTCATTGAAGAAGCTGATCAAGCATGATCTGTGCTTGATCAACTTCACTGGGTCAAGGGGTGACCTTAAAGGTCTAATAGATCCCTGATGTCTCTCTAAAAAGGACCTGTCATGCTATCACATAGGGTCTGGAAAGCCCTGTATGCGATAGTAATAAAATTAAGTGAAATTTTTTTTTTGTTGTTTTTTTTAAACGTTATGCATAAACAATAATAACAAAAAAAATTGTTCCCTTAACACGTGTTGGGTGTGCCTGTGTACAAAAAAATATATCAGCAATCACTGCACGTGCAAGAGTGAGAGTAGTAATTTCAGTGCCATCATTCATGGGTAACTCTAAACAAATGACCTGTAAGGGCTTTTAAAGTAATACCTATGTACAAATGTGGATATCATCGACGCATGCAAATTAGCTTGACATGGTTGATATCCATTTACTTGATATAAGCTCATCTTTTTATGTTAAGAAAAACACTGGGTAATATTTTGTGTATGTGTGCACTAAAATAACTTAAAGGCTAAGTTCATCTTTTGAAAAAAAAAACATTTTTCTGTAGGTAAAAAAAATGTGCATTTATTATCTTTTTCCTAAGGAGCCTGCAGAGCATTGCACCCGTGATTATTATTATTATTATTTAGGGTACTTATATAGCGCTGTCAATATACATTGTACATTCACATCGGTCCCTACCCTCAAGGAGCTTACAATCTAAGGTCCCTAACTCACATTCATATACTAGGGCCAATTTAGACAGAAGCCAATTAACCTACCAGCATGTCTTTGGTGATCAGCAGATTTCAGCATTCTCAAGCTCCTGCAGACTCTCATGATAACTGGCTGCCCGTACATCATACAGGCAGTTCCTGTAGCAGGAAGAATCAATGAACTGCCAAAGCACTCACAAGCGCCCATGTAGATTATTGAGAACCGCATTTTATTGTCCAGAGGCTCTGCTTTTTAAATGCTTAGTTTGTTCTTAATTATTCTTCAGGCCTAAAATGTACATTTAATTATGTTCACAGAAGAAAAAAAAATGCAAAAATGGCTCTGGTGGTGAAAGGATTGGACAAATAGCATTTTTCTCCATTTCTCTGCCCATTTCTCTGCATATTATAAAAATAGATTTAGGGGATTAAAAAAAAAAAAAAACAGTAAAAGTCCCACATATGCTAGAAAAAAACAGTGGGAAAATGATTTTGGTATATGAAGCAGTTAAAAGTTATTGTTGAGTAAACCTTCGCATATCAAAAATGAGTAAACTGCTACATACAAAAACTTCCATTTGGTTATAAATGGGTTATTATGTTGCTAGTTCCCGTAAAGTTAAATCTGAACCAATTCTATTACATTTTTACTTACCACACTTAGGATAAGCTGCCAACATAACATCATCCTCACGTGTCTCAAATGTTTCCAAAGCTTTAAATGTGTCCATGTCACATGTTGCAGTTGGATACAACACTCCATCATACGTAAAAATTAACTCATCCTTTGGGATATTTTTAGAAGTCTCAAATGCTTTTGTGACCTCTTGGAGAAATTGTGTCATGTCTGCCATTATAATGGAGTTGAGACTTCAAAACTTGAAATGCTGGAGCTCTAGATATCGGACTGCTGTGTTTTCTTCCCATTCCTTGGTTTTACGTAAAGGAGCTGAGAAGTATAGGGAGGGAGTAGCCTGAAGCAGATCAGATTACCTAATTTTGATTACATTGTGAGATTTTAGTATCAAATGAGGACAGGAAATAGTAGGCTTAGTCCGTACAAAGGGTAATGTAGACAGGATCAAAACAAAGTTTCCATTTATTTACAGCTCATCCCTTGTGCTTGTTTTTGCATAACGATTTTTATTTAAGAGAAAAAGTAACATACAGAGATTTTGAACAGTAGTTGTATGGTTACCAATTGGTAATACAGATTCACGTTATAAGTGAGATTAATTTAACAATGCATAAACCTTGAGAACATTGGTACAGTTCCGAATCATTCTACGGGTCCATGTGGACAACATCTATGAGCAACAAGTAACTCAAACAAAAAAGTTGTTTAGAGGTCTATTTGTTTATGGATATAGTGGTCATGGTCATTGCTTTCTAAGAGGTAAGTGCGCATAAAGGAATCGGTTGTGGTGTAGGTTAGATCCATCGCTGGGTGAGATTCGTAAACGATCTGGTTCATGTTGAATGCGATGAGATGGGCTTAAGTGGTGTATGCATGGTGGACTTTTGAGAATGGCTTAGTCAGGGGAGTAGGGGAGGGGAGGAGGAAAGTGTGAGGTTGGGAAGTGTAGGGGATGGAAATGAAAAGAGTGGAAGAGAGAGAAAGAAAAAAAAAGAAAAAACAATAGGGGGGAGGGAAAGGGTAGTTGGTCGTCTCCTACTTCCCTCTCTATCAGCTAACCTAACATGTGTCACTCCTAAGAGTTTGTGTGTGTCTCAGAGGGGGACACCCCTAATTGGATAGGATCAAGGGAACAGTTTATGTGATATTATGGGGGTATTGTAATTATTGGGAGTCAGAAAGTTGGCTAGGATGGTTCTATTATTGGCTGGGCGCATTGTGCAGCCGGGACAATTCTGTGGTCGACTTGAAGTGTTTCCAGCATTCCCATTTGGTTCCAATTTTTTGGGGGGCATCTTGTGCGATGTGAATTAATTCTTCCATTTCCACGACCTTGTCAATTCCGTTGAACCATTCCTTGATTGAGGGGGGGGGGGGCAGAGCCTCAGTATATGCTGCATTGATCAAATGCAGTTATGCCTAGTTATTTATGGTAGGTTTTGTGTGGAAGGGGTGAGTGGTGCAATAGGAATTGAGCTGGAGATAGTTCCAAGTCATAGGTTGTCACATGAGAATTAATGCGGCAAACTTCCTGCCAAAAGTTTTGGATGTGTGGGTAGGACCACCAAATATGTAATATTGTGACTCGGTCTGTTTGGCATCTCCAGCAAGATTCTGGCATCGTGTGTTAAACTTTGTGTAAAAGGGATGGGATACGGTACCTGCGGGATTGGATTTTTTTATCCATTCTCTTGAGTGGAGACATTTACAGAACCTTTGTGTAAATTGAGGTATATTTGTTCCCATTCTTCTTGTGATAGGGTCAGGGAAAGGTCTCTTTCCCAGGTTTTACATGCTTTAGTATCATTAGGATGGTAATCCATGTGGAGAAGTGAGTGCATGGTGGATATAAGAAGATGTTGTGGGGATTTTTGTATGCAGAGTATTTTAAAAGGTGTTAGTCGTCTTGAGCCGAAATCGTTTTTGTCTAGGGATTTGACATAGTGTGTGAGCAGTAAAAAACGTCCAGGTGGGGATGGGTGGTTTGTCCATTCGGGTAGGTGAGAGATCGATAAATATTACCATGTTCGTAAAAATGATGGGCTACGATTTAGTCTTCCGACCAATAGTCTTTTATGAATGGTGATTCATACCCGGGGGGAAGTCTGGGTTCATTCTAATTGGGGTTAGCGGGCCTGGGGTGGTTGATAAAGAGGTGTGGGTGCAAACTTTGTGAAAGCATTGTATGGTGGGGCCAATTAATGGGTGTGATTGTAGTTATTATTATTATACAGGATTTATATAGCGCCAACAGTTTGCGCAGCACTTTACAACATGGGGTAAACAGTACAGTTACAATACAATTCAACACAGGAGGGATCAGAAGGCCCTGCTCATTAGAGCTTACATTCTAGAAGTAAGGGTCAAGTGGAACAAAAGGTTGTAACTGTGCGGAATGAGCTGATGGAAGTGGTAGAAGATTAGTTGGAGACGTGATAGGCTTTCCTGAAGAGATGTTTTTACTGGGATCGCCTGAAGGTAGCAAGAGTAGGGGATAGCTGGACTAGCGGAGGTAGTGAGTTCCAGAGGATGGGAGAGGCTCTGGAGAAATCCTGGAGACGAGCATGGGAGGAGGAGACGAGAGAGCTTGAGAGTAGGAGGTCTTGAGAAGAGCAGAGAGGACGATTTGGGTGATATTTGGAGCCATGATTGGTGATAAAGCTCGGGGCAGAGTTGTGAATGACTTTGTATGTTGTGGTTAGTATTTTTAATTTAATTCGCTGGGTGATTGGGAGCCAGTGTAGGGATTGGAGGAGAGGGTTGGCAGACACTGAGCGGTTGGTAAGGTGTATAAGTCTGGCAGCAGCATTCATGATAGACTGAAGAGGGGATAGCCTATGGGGAGGCAGGCCAATGAGAAGGGAGTTGCAATAGTCAAGGCGAGAGATAACAAGGGAGTGAATGAGGAGCTTGGAGTACCATAGGAAGCTCTGGAAAAGTCCTGGAGGCGAGCATGGGAGGAGGTGATGAGGGAGCTAGAGAGCAGGAGGTCTTGAGAAGAACGAAGAGAACGATTAGGTTGGTATTTAGAGACTAGGTCAGTGATGTAGCTGGGGTTAGAGCTGTGGATGGCTTTGTAAGTAGTTGTTAGTATTTTGAATTTAATTTGTTGTGTGAGCGGGAGCCAGTGAAGGGATTGACAGAGAGGAGCAGCAGACACAGAGCGATTGGTAAGGTGGATGAGTCTGGCAGCAGCATTCATGATGAATTGAAGGGGGATAGACTATGTAGAGGTAAGCCAATGAGGAGGGAGTTGCAGTAGTCGAGGCAAGAGATGACCAGGGAGTGAATTAAGAGCTTTGTTGTGTTGTTGGTTAGAAAGGGGCGTATTTTGGAGATGTTGCGGAGGCTGAGGCGGCAAGATTTGGACAGTGATTGGACGTGGGGCTTAAAGGAGAGTTCAGAGTCCAGGATTACACTTAGGACCTTAGCATATGAGGATTGGCTTATAGTTGTGCCATTGATTTTGACAGAGAGATCAGGAGAAGAGGCACAAGGGGGAGGAAAAATTATAAGTTCAGTTTTGGATAGATTAAGTTTGAAGAAGTGGTGTGACATCAAGACTGATATATCTGATGGTAAATTAGTGATACGTGAGGAGACTGGAGGAGTGAGCTGAGGGGTAGAGAAATAGATTTGCGTGTCGTCAGCGTAGAGATGGTATTGGAAGCCATGGGAGGCTATCAGCTGACCCAGGGAGGAGGTGTAGATTGAAAATAGGAGAGGTCTGAGAACAGAACCTCGGGGGACCCCAACAGAGAAAGGAAGAGGAGTAGGTAGAATTGTAAGTAACGCTAAAGGTGCGATTGGATAAGTAGGAAAAGAACCAGCGAAGAGTACATTCACGGAGACCAGAGGCGTGGTGTTTTTTGAGGAGGAGGGGGTGGTGAACCATATCAAAGGCAGCAGAGGGGTCCAGAAGTGGGAGTACAGAATATGGTTTTGGCCGTTAGTAGATCGTTTGTTAGTTTTAGCAGAGCATAAAGAAAAGAAGGACAGAGCAGTTTCTGTGGAGTTTCTGTGGAGTGTTGAGGATGAAATCCAGACTGAAGGGGATCAAGAAGGCTGATATCAGCAAGGTGGTTGCTCAGTCGGTTGTAGGCCAGGCATTCAAGGAGTTTGGATAAAAAGGGGAGCAAGGAGATGGGGTGTAGGTTGTTAAGATTGGATGGGTCCAGTGAGGGCTTTTTAAGTATGGGGCTGACAAGCACTTGTTTTAGAGAGTTGGGGAAGATACCAGAAGAGAGGGAGAAATTGAAGATGTGGGTTAGAGAGTGTAGAATAGAGCTGGAGGGTGAACGTAGCATTTGATGGGAACAGGATCCAGAGGGCAGGTGGTAAGATGGGTGTTAGCAATTAGTTTAGCAACCTCATCTATAGTGGTGGGGTTGAAAGAGGGAGGTAATGATTGTAGCTGCGGGCATGAAGTGTAATGTGTGGAGGGTATCTGAGCAGTAGAGATCTCCTCACAAATTGTATCAATCTTCTGTTTGAAGTGATTGGCAATCTCCTGTGCTGTGAGTGAGTAGATGGGTGGAGGCAGTGGAGGACGAAGTAGAGAGTTGAAGGTAGAGAGGAGTTGACGGGGACGGGATGATAAGATGTTAATGAGAGAGATGAAATAGGTCTGCTTGGCAGTGAGGAGGCAGGTTTTTTTTCTTTTTTTTTGGAGGGCAGATTTATACTGGCTGAAATCTTTCTGGGACTTTGTCTTATGCCACAGGCACTCAAGAGCACAGCTGTGTTTTTTCAGACTTCTAGTGTCATCTGTTTACCAAGGGTGAAGGGGACAGGGCCTGATTCTGTGTGTAGTGAGGGGGGCCAGTGTGTCCAGTGAGGCTAGAAGTGAAGTGTTGTGGACAGAAGTGGCTAGGTTAGTGCAGGACAGGGGTGCGACTTTGTCATAGAGGTGGTCATTAGCAAAGTAGAGAAGAGAAGGGTTGATAGTTGGAGAGGTTGCACAGAGTGCATAGGTGGGAGCCATTGTTTCAGGTCAAAGGAGGAGGTTAGATTGAGAAGTTTGGAAGTAGCAGGAGTGTTAGTATTAGTAGGGATGTTGAAGTCCCCAAGAATGATAGTGGGGATTTCAGAAGAGAGAAAGTAGGGTAGCCAGGCAGAGAAGTCATCAAGAAAGGTTGATACCGGTCCAGGGGGCAGGTCGATCACAGCTATCCTTAGAGAAACTAGGGAGAAGAGACGAATGCAGTGTGCCTCAAATGAGGAGCATGACAGAGAGGGAGGTGGATGAAGTACCTGAAAGGTGCTATATGGGGCTAAAAGTCTTCCAACACCCCCTCCTTTGCGTCCACTGGGTCTGGGGGGGTGAGTCCACAGAAGACTACTGTGGGATAGGGCAGCAGAAGACGCAGTGTCAGATTCATGAAGCCAGGCTGGTAGATTAAATGAGTTAGCGATAAAGAGATCATGGAGAGAGGTGAGTTTGTTACAGACAGAGCGGGCATTCCAAAGGGTGCAAGAGAAAGGGAGTCTGGTCTTGGGAAGATGAGAAATGGGAACTAGATTGTGTTCATTGCGACTGCAGCCAGAGGGTGTAGGGTGTAGTTCAGGTGGGATATGGCATTCTAGTCCTTGCATTGTTTTTGGCAAGTAGCAAGGAAATAAGCCTGCTGTTATGAGTGCTAACTAAATATTTTAATGCTGGATAAGCACTAAGAACAAAAGCAAAATTCAGTAAAGCTGGCCCTTTATACAGCAGAACAATACAGTAGATAACTTGCAGGTGATGAGACCACTGCAGACTCATCTCTCCTCCAGCCTGGCTCTTAGTTTTGCTTCACACCTACGTGCTGTGGTAATACACATACAACAGTAAGGTGACCAGATTTTCAAAATGAAATCTGGGGCCATTTTTTTTTTTTCTGGCAAATGGTAAACTATTGTATGAGCATATTTTCCTCAAATTATATATGCAGTGTATGTGGTATGTGTTTATAGAATGATTTTTCTACCTGTCAGTACCACCGCATGAGTGCCCATCAGTGCCACCGCATGAGTGTCCCTTAGTGCCGCTTATCAGTGCTGCCTATCAGTGCCACTGCATGAGTGTCCATCAGTGCCGCCTATCAGTGCCACCACATGAGTGCCCAGTAGTGCCACCTAGCAGTGCCACTGCCTGTCAGTGCCGCCTATCAGTGCCACCGCATGAGTGCCATCAGTGATGCATATCAGTGCCACTGCCTGTCAGTGCCGCCCATCAGTGCCACTGCTTGTCAGTGCTTATCAGTGCCATCTGTCAGTGCCACCGCATGAGTGCCTATGAGTTCTGCCTATCAGTGCCCATCAGTGCAGCCTGTCAGTGCCACCGCATGAGTGCCTATCAGTGCCACTGTCTGTCAGTGCCACCTATCAGTGACACTGCCTGTTAGTGCCCATCAGTGCCGCCTGTCATTGCCACGGCATGAGCGCCCACCAGTGAAGGAGAAAAATTACTTATTAAAATGTTATAATAGAAACTCATCTCTTTCTTGTGCTTGTGGCCATTACACTCTGTAGCTCCATGCAATCCTGCCCTCTGGACTACAATACCCATAATTCTTTGCAGTACAGGAAGGAGGGGAAGGAATGCTGTGCTCTGTTCTCTCCCCTATGTATTGCTACTGCCAGGAGAGTGATTGGATGAGGGAGCAGAGGTAGGAGGAGAGGGGCGGGATGCTGGGAGAGGGGGCGGTCATGTGTCCCCGGGATCGTGGCCGGTGTCTTGCCGAGAAAGTTCCCCCAGCGGATAAGGACCCCCTGTACTGCGCATGCGCTGCACTTGCGCAGTATGAACGACTATGGAGCTGCCGAAAATAGACGAAGATGAACAGCTGATCATCAGCTGTACACGGCGCCTGCGCACTACAATCTATCCTATGTCCACGTTAAAGCCCCACCATCCAAGTGGACATAGAGTTAGAATAATAATATGCCGAGCGCAGCGAAGCCGTGCCCGAAGCGTGGCGAGCGTAGCGAGCCCGCAAGGGGCCTGTTACAAAGTCTTTTTTATTCAAATAGTCTTGACACGCAGGCGCCGTGTACAGCTGACTCAGGTGTTAAGCTTTGGCTCTTTTCGGCGGCTCCCTTGTTGTTCCTACTGCGCAAGCGCTGCGCCTGCGTGGGACAGGGGGGTCGTTATCCACCGAGGGGAACTTTCTCGAAAGAACACCAGTTCTTCTAGCTGACATATGGAGAGGAGGAGTGGTGGCTACAAGTAGCACACAGTCAGGCTGGAGCCGCTCCAGCGCCTCCTCTCCAGCTACTTTGCGAGTACTACTGCAATAGCGAGTCACAGACCTGGCTCCTCTCACAGCCAATGTGGCCCCCGTCCACTGGGAAACTGCCTGCCCAGGATCGTCACGGCAAAAGTGGGGACCATGCACTCAGTCTGGGGACTGTCCCTGGAAATTGGGGACGTCTGGTCACCATATACAACAGGGCTGTGCAACGTGGTGCCATTATTTCGAATCACACCCCAACTTACTAAAGGACATCATCTCTGATGTATGCCCATTACAGTGTACCATTTTACATCAGATAATAGTTCAGGATGAATTGCAAATTCCCACCTCATACCATACTGATATGACCCTTTGGTTATCGAATTGCTGAAATTACTCCTGACTGGTCTTGATAGATAACATGGATAAGATATGTTCTCAGCACACATCAGTTTTCTCTATTGGATGGTCACATTTTGGGACCTCGAAGGGACCCTTCATCTGGCATGCGCATTTTCTGGTCAGTCATGGTATGTTCGCAGCCTATTAAAATAAACAGCATCAGTTAATGTACATTAACACAACATACATTAACACGTCAGGAAGGTATGAATGGGACCGTAGGGCCCATTCACATTTGACTGCAGTGGAACACAGCTCACGCATTTTTTTTGTATTGCGTTAGGCAACCAAAATTACTGTGCTGTAATGCTCCTCCACATAGAAAAAAATAGACCTTGCTGCATTTTCTTGCCCAGCACACTACCATACATTATATGTGCTGTGGTGGGCTGTAAAGCAGCTCTGTTCTGGACATAGATGGATGTGCCATTCAAAATAAAAGATAGTACAATGCACCAATGTGTGCATGGTGTTCTAATGGTGTAATGGTGGTAATGGGGGTGATTTACGAAAGGCAAATCCACTTTGCACTGCAAGTGCACTTGGAAGTGCAGTAGCTCTAAATCTAAGGGGTAGATCTGAAATGAGTGGAAGCTCTGCTGATTTTATCATCCATCATGTGCAAGCTAAAATGCTGTTTTTTATTTTCCTTGCATGTCCCCCTCGGATCTACAGCGACTTTACTTTCAAGTGCACTTACAGTGCAAAGTGGAATTTCCTTTAGTAAATAACCCCCAATGTGTGTGTGTTTTACCACATGTTGTGCAATGCAGTAGTGTGAATGGGCCCTTATGGACATAGAGACTTTACTTGCAAATAGGCACCTGTCAGGTGCTAATATCCTAGGTAGAGTTCCTCACCTCAGGAACCACCAGAACCTAGGCAGCCTAGACCCCGTTAACTGCTATTTCTGGGATGCTACATGTTATTTTAGGAAACCACTAATTACAGCAAGAGAAACACATGGGATTGTTAGATTAGTCACTATACAGCCAAAAGGCTCGATTGTAGACTTGTGTATCAGTATGGTTTTTTTTATAATCTGCTTTGATTTTTTCTACAAAGCACTGATGTTCCTCTTATAATGAGGTTGATTTCCTAAATGAGTAGAGACTTTTTACTTAATGCAGATCTTCACCAAGTTATCCTCCACTCCAACCCTCCCCCACTCAGCTACATACATATCTCTCTTATTTGTTTACCTTTTTACCTCTTTTGTGCGAAGGTTTTGGTGCTGTCCCCATCTTTCCTTCTCACCTAGGCGAATGACGTGCAGCACTCCCAGTGTCTCTTTGGATATGAGTTCAGCTGTACCTATTGTTGTGGGCATGAACATGTTGAAGGACTTATCTTGCTGGCTGGCCAAATTTGAGCATTTCAGCCGGCGTGCATAGGGCTGTGGTTTGCAAGCTGTGTGACTCAACATGATAGAAGCCTATGAAGCTCACCAGAGGGCAGGCAGGAAAAAACTCAAACAGGTGGGGGTTGTCCCTACACTCCCCAAACAAAAACTACTCCTGGCACCCCTTCAGGAAGTGGTTTGCTCTCTTCCTATAAATAAGAAAGGAATGTGGGACTGTAAATGGGGCAATTAACTTGTGGAGGTAGAGTGGTTAGTAAACATTGTTTATTAGTAATAATAGTATGAAACAAGTAAAAAAGTATTTTCATATATATACACATGCACATGCACACATGGCATGGCCATGATGGATACAAATGTTTCAGCTTGGCAGCACATGAGAAGTATTGGATATTGATAAAAAGGTATAAATACAAATATGTAACATGTCATAGAAAAGGCATTTGGCAATAAGGTAAAAAATATCAATCTTGAGCATGATTAATTGTAGATATAATACAGGATATTTCCTATTAACGGGCATGGGTACACCATATGCAACAGAGCTGCTATAGAAACAAACAAAAATACATATCCGCATAGATAGTTACATAGTACTCAATTTTTTTTTTTTAACAGAAGATTTTATTGAACAAATCAGCATTACAATACAATAAATTAGTACAGTCAGTGCGATGAGAATAGTGACAACAAGGTAAATAGTACTCAATTAATTTTGAATGTATGTATGGGCCAGTAACTAGATCGTGAGCCAGACTTGGCTGGGCACCCCATGGAAACTCGACGCGCATTTCATGGCTATATGCCATTCATCAGGAGTTGGGTACAGAAATAAACTGTAAATAAAAATGGATATGTAGTATAAGTTCATATATTCTACCCATAAGGGGAGAAAAAACCTCATGGGGAGAAAGAGATCTATACTCACAGTTTGGCTAAAGCACAGTGCTGGGCTAGCATCAAGAGAGATGGGACCCCAAATGGGTTGTCTGTTCCGGAGCTGAGGCAAGGGACCCCGCCCCAGCCAAGAAAACATCCACATAGAATGCTCGATCACCACAACACGTTCCACATGTGTGAGGATGTTTGCAAATGTGTTCTGAAAAAAATGATATATAAATGTGAAAAATATGTAAAAATGGAAAAATGTGGAAAGTGAAAAAACGTGTGTTTAATATGAAGAGAAAAAAAATATATTAAAAAAGTGTTATATATATTCTAATATAAATAGGTATATTGCATGTGTGAGGATAAAAATGAAAAGAAAAAGGTACATAATTTACATGTGTGTATCCAGTGAATGAGCTGTGTGTGCTACCTCTCGGGTGTAAAACACATAGTGAAATGGTAAGGCAATCAAGCTCACCTGCTTATGTAATCCAGGTGTGGGGCGGGTCCCCGAATGGATTTACTCGAATGCCCTTTGGGCTAAGTACTGCCCCCAGCACATTTAAGCGCTTAATGGGGAGATGCCTGAAAGACTTCAACTTTAAGATCGTTCTAGCCTACTTGGACGATATCATCATTTTCTTCAAGACCTTTGAGGACCATACTAAGCACTTGGACCAGGTGTTCACCTGCCTAGCACTGTATGGATTGAAAAACAAGCCCAGTAAATTGTGCTTAATGAGACAGAGAATCCAGTATCTGGGGCATACTGTAGAAGCTGGGGGGAGTCTCCCTAGACCCAGCTAAGGTACAGGCTATACAGGACTGGCATCCCCAAAGACTGCCCACCATCCAAGCCCAGTAACACCACTCCAAACAATAGGCCTTTGAAATGCTTAAACAAAAGTTGACTTTGGCAGCCTTATTGGCCTATGCAGGCTACTCCAAGACCTTCTGTGCGTATACAGATGGGAGTTTATAAGGCCTGGGAGTTGTACTGACTCAGGTACAAGACAGCTGTGAATGGGTGATCTGCAACTGCAGCCTGAAGCCCACTGAAAAGAACCCTCATAATTACAGCTCCTTCAAAATTTAAGTTGTGGGCCATCATCGAGAAAGTTTGCAGAGTACCTTCACAGGGGTGGACATAGAGGTCTTCACGGACAACAACCCCCTTGCTTTCTTGGATACAGCACAACTAGGGGCAATGTAGCAAAGGGGGGTTGCTGCCTGGCACGGTTCAAGTGTAAGATCCACCACAAGCCTGGAAAGCTTAACTGGCATTCTGACGCTCTGTCTCACTATCCGGTGGAACGCCCAGGGGAGAATGTTGACTCTAGCTGAGAGGACATCGAAGTAGCCCCTGTCCTGCCCACAGCAGCCATCTCGTGCTCCCTCAAGGAGCAAAACACGCCCCCCCCAAGGCAGAACCTACTGAAATCTACAACTGCAAGGAATGTGCACTGATTCAACAGGAGGAAACAAGATATACCTGTGCTCAGATTCCAGTAGCTTGTACATGCATATAATCTACCAGGTGCTAAAGTGGTGTGACCACATTAACACAAAAAACTGGCTGAACCCTCTGCACACTGCTATAACCTTTAATGGAAACTTTGCACTAAAAATATGGATATTTAGTTCATACATATTGCAATACATATTTAAGCTGGCCAACTGCGTCAAAGTAATCAATCTTTATCCAGTTCTACTCTGCTTTGCCACTGCAAATGCTACTGTGGACACAATGCCAATCTGGGGCACACAGACACAAAATGGGGGACAGCTACATGGTTTAGGTCTGGCCCCTGACCTGCAATACAATGGAAACAAGATACACCTGTGCTCACCCATGACGCAGTTGGCCAGCTTAAATATGTATTGCAATATGTGTGAATTAAATATCCCTATTTTTTTATTGCAGAGTTTGCTTGAAAGGGTATAGCAGTGTGCAGAGGGTTCATCCAGTATTTTTAGATTCAACAAAAGGATCCCGATGATGTGGGTGCAGCGCTTCCTTTCTCAGCAGCGCAAGCTGTCCTCCTTTGAGTGTCAGAGACTGTCCAACACAGCCTGAGAAATCCTGAGATTTCCTGTGCTTTATTGCCAGTCACCCAGTCCTACCAAACAGCGAGATATCCTACAAATTGTGAAAAACAAGATATTTGGGGGCACACCCTAAAAGATGCATTAAAGATGGTGCAGCAATAAGACCATACAACAGAACAAAATATTACAGCGCACACATGGAAAAAAGACATTGACCTCCTGCAGGGCTATTTAAAACACCTAAAAAAAATATAGGGATTTGGTCACACCATATTGTTATATGGTGCTTAAACCCACTTCCTGCGACAAAGTACTCCATGATTAGTTGGTTCTACACTATCCATAGACTGGGAAATCCTGCTTCTCTGAACCATACACTCCTCTATATGGGAGAACTAAAGGTCTCCACCCATGACACAGGTGGACACTAATGAGAGGCACTGATGAGGGAGTGGGGTGCTCCTGCCCAAAAGGATTTGGTTAAAATCCATACAATAGACAGACAAGATATTTCGGGGGCACACCCTAAAAGATGCAGGATGCAGGATCTCCCAGTCTATGGATAGTGTAGGACCCACTAATCATGGGGTAATTTGTTGCAGTAAGTGTGCTTAAGCACCATGTAACAATATGGTGTGACCAAATCCCCATATTTTTTTATAATGTTTTTTGAAAATGTCTAGGTGTTTTAAATAGCCCTACAGGAGGTAAATGTATTTTTTGCATGTGCGCGCTGTAATATTTTGTTCTGTTGTATGGTCTTATGGCTGCACCATCTTTAATGCATCTTTTAGGGTGTGCCCCCCAAATATCTTGTTTGTCTATTGTATGGATTTTGACCAAATTCTTTTGGGCAGGAGCACCCCACTCCCTCATCAGTGTTTCTCATTAGTGTCCACCTGTGTCATGGGTGGAGACCTTTAGTTCTCCCATATAGAGGAGTGCATGGCTCCCATGGTTCAGAGAAGTTCTCTCTGGTGCTGTCATCAGAGGGAAGCGCCAAACTCAATTCTGTACCAGAAACTGCACACAGGACCAGAGAACTGGACCCAGAAAAGAACCCTTCAAAAAGACCAATGAACCAGGAAAGGCATTAACTCCTACCCACGCCAGGACAGCACCTAACTAACTATTTCAACCTTCCCACATGCACACCGATGCAGAATGCTGCTCAAAAAACAATAGCAACTAGTCATTAGTATAGGCAACTCACTGTATGTTCATTATTACTGCTGAATGAAAACGCTGAATGAGTGCATCGTTTTTATTATATTTATTCATTTGCCTTTTATCACCTGGTGAATTGGTGAGAAAGGGATATTTTACAATCTTTTGATAAACTTGAAGTGACTTCAAAACGAGGGATCATGTATCAAATGTTATTGTTAATTATTGGTAAATGAATATATTGCTTAAGAAGGATAAAGAGAAAAGAAAAACCAAACAGGTCCAGTGGCTTTGAGAAAAAGGTAATAAAAAACTTTGTACAGAGGTTAGTTCACCTAATAGGAAGATTATAGAGAGCACTGAGAGTTTATGGCTATTGCACACTTTACTTTATATTGCACTTAAAAACAGAACTATGCACCTACTTAGCCCCTTAGTGTCTGAAGATAAAACAAATCATAGTGCCTGACTGCTGCTTTACAACTTTGACATGTGTTAGTAAAACTGTATATATCATTGCAACTACTTAGTACATCAATTATACTTTGCTCTTTTCAGGATATTGCCATTGTCATTACCCAATAACAAACAAAAAAACTCATAATAAATTTTGGCGATACCATATACAGTATGTATACATTACATAATCTGAAATATTTTATCTACTTTTTATTTTTTTTACACGCAGATATTTTATTTCTTTGGCTGGGAGAAAAGGATAAATTGGGGGGGAATATATCAAAACTTTGGCAGACAGAATCTGGAGCAGCTGTACATGACGAACAGTCAGCTTCTATCTTCAGCTTGTTCAGTTAAGCTTTGAAAATAAAATATAGAAGCTGATTGGTACGTATTTACCTCAGAAGAAGTATCACTTTCAGGATGCCGCATATAGATGTAAGTAGGGCCGTCTTTAAGGCAGGGCAAAAGGGGCAGCTGCCCTGGGCCCTGTCATTGTTGTGGGGCCCAAAGCAGCTGCCTCATACTTGCCAACTATCCCAGTTTAAATTTCCTTGTCCTTTGAAGTTTTAGTCCCGTGTTGTGTCCCGATATCTCAGTGTGAAGTGCTGGTACTAATGCTGTCCAGCTCTCCCTTATTGTTGTATACAGATGACTCACCTGCAGACCCTGTGTTTACATGTAAATAACCGGCATTCATAAGTAAATAGCTGCGGTCGGTGGTATTGACATGTAAATAAAGGCGGCATTCATATGTATATAATACTTCCCTGCAGTGAGGAGATGATGTGCTGTAACCTCTAGCAACCAATCAGTGTGCAGTAATACTGTACAGTAATCTCTAACAACTAATTAACAAGCAGAAATCTTTTGCTGTAACCTCTAGCAACTAATCAGTGAGTCGTAATGTGTGCTGTAACCTCTAGCAACCAGTCAATAAGCAGTAATGATATGCTGTAACCGCTGGCAACCAATCGCAATTGCTGCTTGATCTGATACAGTTAATTGATTTTAAGTCTAGCTGCTATTTATTGCATGTCTCAGAGCAGGTGGAGAGTGAAATTGCATGGGGGGGGCAAGAAAATTTTTGCCCAGGGTCCAATCAATATTAAAGACGGCCCTGGATGTAATGCCAGGGGCAATGTGTTGAAGTGCATATACTGTAAACCCTAACAATGAACTCCTCTTATTTGTTTCCTTTTTGGTCTGATAAATATACTATTGAAAGTGTTTTGTTATATCTTTTGGACAAGTGCAACATTTAAAAAAACTGTTGATTTTGCCAGTATTCTTACGAGTTGATAATTTCCTGTGCTACCTGTTCTTCAGATGGGGTTATGACGATAAGGAGGAGGAGAGAACAGGTGAGCACTGTGTTTTTTCTAATCCATCAGAAATTAAGTAGGCAGGGCTGCCACCATGTGCTAAGGATTTCAGAACTAAAATACACTCCTTTCTCAATTCATAGAGTGACACAGACACTCTTTAGAACTGTGCCTCGCATACGTCTGACAAATGTTGGTGCATATGAGAGATTCATGTACTGATCAGAAAGAAGTACATACCTATACATGGGGGCATGGGTTTCCCAAATTTTAAGAACTACTATTTGGGTCACGTGACACATTTTCCCCAAATATTGCATGCAATATTGAAAATGTCAATTCACCATCCCTTTATTTACCTCAAAAAGCAAAAATGCTAAGTAAATACTGCATACAACAAAACAGGATTATAGTCAATGCACTAAGAGCCCTTTCACACTGGGGCGGTTTGCAGGCATTATTGCGCTAAAAATAGCGCCTGCAAACCGACCTAAAACTGCCTCTACTGTTTCTTCAGTGTGAAAGCCTGAGGGCTTTCACACTGAAGTGGTGCGCTGGCAGGAGAGAAAAAAAAAACTCCTGCAAACCGCATCTTTGGAGCGGTGAAGGAGCGGTGTATTCACCGCTCCTAAACCGATCCTGCCCATTGAAATCAATGGGGCAGTGCGGCTATACCGCGGCTATACCATGGCTATATCGGCGCTATGCGAGCGGTTTTAACCCTTTTTCGGACGCCAGCGGGGATTAAAACTGCACCGCTAGTGGCCGAATACTGCCGCGAAAACGACGGTAAAGCAGCGCTAAAAATAGCACTGTTTTACCGCCGACGCCCCCACCGCCCCAGTGTGAAAGGGGCCTAAAGGAAATAAATAAATGCATGCCTTGAATAAGTAGTGGTCCAGGCATGCAATACTGAAGAAATGGAAACATATAATATCCAATCTGAAATAGTCTCTACCTTTTTGGAACAGTAGTCTCTCAACAGTAATGCATAGAAACAAACATACTGTATCGATAAAAACCCAGAAATGTAACATTAGTGAAATATATTTATTTTCTTCTATAATTTCACCAGGTTTTCAGTGACATTGTTGTGTATATACAAACATATACATCATTTGCTACAAATGTTACAAATGTTTAGGCATTCTCATGTTTATTCCTTTTGTTTGTATTGGTATGACACAAAAAAGTGGAGAAACAAAAAGCTAAATCTGACACATTCCATGCAAAGCTCCAAAAATATACTGGACAAAATTATTGGCATCTTCTCAAAATTGTAAGAAATAATTGCATTTAAAGTTTATGATGCTCCTGTAATTTGCAATTAAACTCACCTGTATCAAGTGACAGGTGCTAACAATATAGAAATCACACCACCAACCAGTTAAAATGGCGAAAAAGTGGCTTAACCTTTCTGTTGTGTGTCTCTGTGTGCCACACGGAGCATGAAGAAGAGAAAGAGCAGCAAAGAATTGTCTGAGGATTTGTGAAACAGCATGGACAATCTCAAGGTTAAAAGTCCATCTCCAGAGGATTGTTCAAATGGTGGATAAAGAACCTTGATCAACTTCCAGACAAATTAAAGCTGATCTTCAGGCAGAGGGTACAACTGTGTCAGCTTGCACTATACGTCACAATCTGAATGAAAAGGGACGCTATGGTTGGAGACCCAGGTGCACCCCACTGCTGACACAGAAACATAAAAAAACCAGGTTGGAGGTTCACTGATGTTTTGGGGTTGCTTTGCTGGTTCAGGCACTGGATGTGCATGGCATTATAAAATCTGAAGACTACCAAAGAATTCTGGGGTGCAATGTTGAGCCCAGTGTCAGAAAGTTGGGTCTACATCAGAGGTCATGGGTCTTAAAGCAGGACAATGACCCAAATCACACGTCAAAAAGCACCCAGAAATGGTTTAAAATGTCCATACCATACCTCACAACTTTTTGGGATGGGAAAGAGGGAACCCTATTAGCAAAACTATGTATGGTAATACACACCCCTTGCCATGCCCCCTTAAAGGAGAATTACCGTATTTATCGGCGTATAACACGCACTTTTTTCCCCTTAAAATCAGGGGAAAGTCACAGGTGCGTGTTATAGGCCGATCCCCTGCGATCCCGAGCTGTCAAAATATCAAAATCGCCGACCGCGATTTGAAAATGGCGCCGCCGGCGCCGAAATACACAGAGCCGGTCCTCGGCTCTTTCCGGCGGCTCTCGTTTACTTTCGGTTTCACTCGTAGTCCCGAGCGGAGCTATCCGAACCTACTCGGATAGCTCCGCTCGGGACTACGAGTGGAACCGAAAGTGAACGAGACCCGCCGGAAAGAGCCGAGGACCGGCTCTGTGTATTTCGGCGCCGGCGGCGCCATTTTCAAATCACGGTCGGCGATTTTGAAGCCCAGCAAGCAGGAACAGGGGATCGAAGGCTGCACTGGGGCAAGGCTGCACTGGGGAAGGCTGCACTGGGGCAAGGCTGCACTGGGGAAGGCTGCACTGACAAGGCTGCACTGGGGAAGGCTGCACTGGGGAAGGCTGCACTGACATGGCTGCACTGACATGGCTGCACTGACATGGCTGCACTGAGAAGGCTGCACTGAGAAGGCTGCACTGAGAAGGCTGCACTGAGAAGGCTGCACTGGGGAAGGCTGCACTGACAAGGCTGCACTGACATGGCTGCACTGACATGGCTGCACTGGGGAAGGCTGCACTGACAAGGCTGCACTGACAAGGCTGCACTGAGATGGCTGCACTGACATGGCTGCACTGGGGCAAGGCTGCACTGAGAAGGCTGCAATGATGGGCATTTAAATGTAAGTTTTTTTCCCTTCAACTTCCCTCCTAAAAGTTTTTTTTCCTTAAAATTCCCTCCTAAATTGGGGTGCGTGTTATACGCCGGTGCGTGTTATACGCCGATAAATACGGTATACAAAAACAGATTAGTTAAACCCAAAAGTGCTTTTTTTTTTTTTACCACCACCATTCCTTTATACTGGCTTTTGAAATTTACAAATGCAGCAATTTAGAAACTTGATGAAAGGTGTAGCAGTGTGAAACACTTTTTAAAAGATAAATAGCGCATTTTGTATACAACTATACAGATCACACCACAGGCACAAATGAGGAGGAATTCGCACATCGGCCACCCCACCTGTACGCACTCAGCCCCCTCACACTTGTACGCACTCAGCCCTGCTCACACCTGTACGCACTCAGCCCCCCTCACACCTGTACGCACTCAACCCCCCTCACACCTGTACGCACTTAGCCCCTTCACACCTGTATGCACTCAGCCCCCTCACACCTGTATGCACTCAGCCCCCCTCACGCCTGTACACACTCAGCTCCTTCACACCTGTATGCACTCAGCCCTATCACACCTGTATGCACTCAGCACCCCTCACACCTGTACACACTCAGTCCCCCTCACACCTGTACACACTCAGCCTCCCTCACACCTGTACACACTCAGCCCCCCTCCCATCTGTACACACTCAGCACCCCTCACAGATGTACGCACTCAGCACCGCTCACACCTGTATGCACTCAGCACCCCTCACACCTGTATGCACTCAGCCCCCCTCACACCTGTAAGCACACTCAGCCCCCCTCACACCTGTATGAACTCAGCCCCCTCACACCTGTATGCACTCAGCCCCCCTCACACGTGTACGCACTCAGCACCCCTCACACCTGTATGCACTCAGCACCCCTCACACCTGTATGCACGCATACCCCCTCATACCTGTAAGCACACTCAGCCCCCCTCACACCTGTATGCACTCAACCCCCTCACACCTGTATGCAGTCAGCAGCCCCTCACATCTGCATATATGTCAGCCCCCCTCACACCTGTACGCACTCAGCACCCCCTCACATCTGCATATATGTCAGCCCCCCTCACACCTGTACGCACTCAGCCCCCACACACCTGTATGCACTCAGTCTCCCTCACACCTGTATGCACTCAGCACCCCCCTCACACCTGTATGCACTCAGCCCCCTCACACCTGTACACACTCAGCACCCCCCACACCTGTATGCACTCAGCACCCCCCTCACACCTGTATGCACTCAGCCCCCCTCACACGTGTACGTACTCAGCACCCCTCACACCTGTATGCACTCAGCACCCCTCACACCTGTATGCACACATCCCCCCTCACACCTGTAAGCACACTCAGCCCCCCTCACACCTGTATGCACTCAACCCCCTCACACCTGTATGCAGTCAGCAGCCCCTCACATCTGCATATATGTCAGCCCCCCTCACACCTGTACGCACTCAGCACCCCCTCACATCTGCATATATGTCAGCCCCCCTCACACCTGTACGCACTCAGCCCCCACACACCTGTATGCACTCAGTCTCCCTCACACCTGTATGCACTCAGCACCCCCCTCACACCTGTATGCACTCAGCCCCCTCACACCTGTACACACTCAGCACCCCCCACACCTGTATGCACTCAGCACCCCCCTCACACCTGTATGCACTCAGCCCCCTCACACCTGTACACACTCAGCACCCCTCACACCTGTATGCACTCAGCACCCCCCTCACACCTGTATGCACTCAGCCCCCTCACACCTGTACACACTCAGCACCCCCCCACACCTGTATGCACTCAGCACCCCCCCTCACCTGTATGCATCAGCCCCTCTTCTCACACCTGTATATGTCAGCCCCCTTCCTCACACCTGTACGCACTCAGGCCCTCTCCTCACACCTATACGCACTCAGCACCCCACCCTCACTTCTGCATATATGTCAGCCCCCTCACTCTTGTAGCAGTCAGCCGCCCTCCTCACACCTGTACGCACGCACCCCCCTGCTCACACCTGTACGCACTCAGCCACCCGCCCAATCCTGTATATATGTCAGTCCCCCTTGCTCCTGTATATATGTCAACCCCCCTCACTCCTGTATATATGTAAGCCCCCTTCACTCCTGTACAGGGCTGGTGCAAGGATTTTTGACGCCCTAGGCGAAACCTCATTTTGCCCCCCCTCCCCTTGGCTCTGCCCCTGACTTCACCCACTTTTCCCTGCCCATGTATACAGTGGAGGTGGCTGAGCAGAGATTTTTGCGGTGTCTCGCCACTATTTCTTCAGCCGTGGTCCACAGGCCAGCACCTGCGCCTCTGGCCTGAAGACAAATAGTGGCGACACCAGCTCGCTTCCTCACACCAGCCTTGGTCCACAGGTGTATAGACAGGCTAGGGTAGTATAAAGACAGGCTAGTATAGTATATGGACAGGCTAGGATAGTATATGGACAGGCTAGGATAGTATATAGACAGGGTGGTATATAGACAGGGTGGTATACAGACAGGCCAGGGTGGTAGATAGACAGGGTGTATGTAGACAGGGTGGTATGTAGACAGGGTGGTATATAGACAGGGTGGTATATATGGACAGGGTGGTGTATATGGACAGGGTGGTATATGGACAGGGTGGTATATAGACAGAGTGGTATATGGACAGGGTGGTATATGGACAGGGTGGTATGTAGACAGGGTGGTATATGAACAGGATGGTATATAGACAGGGTGGTATATGGACAGGGTGGTATATGGACAGGGTGGTATATAGACAGGGTGGTATGTGGACAGGGTGTTATATAGACAGGGTGGTATGTAGACAGGGTGGTATGTGGACAGGGTGGTATGTAGACAGGGTGGTATGTAGACAGGGTGGTATGAGGACAGGGTGGTATATAGACAGGGTGGTATATGAACAGGATGGTATATAGACAGGGGGGTGTATGAACAGGGTGGTATATGAACAGGGTGGTATGTGGACAGGGTGGTACTGTATATAGACAGGGTGATATTTTGGCAGGGTGGTATATGGACAGGGTGGTATATGGAAATGGTGGTATATAGACAGGGTGGTATATGAACAGGGTGGTGTGTAGACAAGGTGGTATATAGACAGGGTGGTATATGAACAGGATGGTATATAGACAGGGGGGTGTATGAACAGGGTGGTATGTGGACAGGGTGGTATATTGGCAGGGTAGTATATAGACAGGGTGGTATATGGACAGGGTGGTATATAGACAGGGTGGTATATGGACATGGTGGTATATGAACAGGGTGGTATGTAGACAGGGTGGTATATAGACAGGGTGGTATATATGGACAGGGTGGTGTATATGAACAGGGCGGTATGTAGACAGGGTGGTATATAGACATGGTGGTATATATGGACAGGGTGGTGTATATGAACAGGGTGGTATATGGATAGGCCAGGCCCTATTCTAGTGGGGGAGAGGGGGAGAGAATGAGGGAGAGGAGGAGGAAGAGAGGTGTAAGGAAAAGAGGAGGGGAAGGGTAGAGAGAGAAAAAGAAAGGGGGAGGGGGGAAGAAGGTGCAAAGCACAAAGTGGTGGGAACAGAGAAGGGGGGTTGTTCTGGGGATGGAAGTCACAGTCACCAATTATGTCTCTCCCATTCAGCCTGGTGTCCCTCAGGGCTGTGGAATCTATTGTTTAAAAAGAGCAAGTGCATGGCATGCATGTGGATGGAGTGTGGGCGGGGTTGGGCGGGCACAAATGGGAGGCGGTGTATCGGATTGGAGAAGCAGCAGAGTGAGGGCGGGGTTAGGAGGACAGTGGAGATAGGACACAGCCCGACTCCTGTGTAAGCTGGCTTTCCCCGCTCTCACTGTGTGACTATGACAGGATGCCAGAGGCTGTGAAGCGCCGGAGATAGAGGTATTGCTGCTCTCCATCTCCACACTACAATTTATTGTGCCTGGGGGAGAAGATGTTCCTCCCCCAGCTGCCCACACATACTCCAGCTGTGCTTGTTTATCCTTATCACTGCCCAGCTCATCCTCTGGCTTGTCACCCTGCATCCCGCAATAGAGCGGCACTCTGCTTGGTGCTGCGGGTGTGTAATTGCAGGGAGCGTCACACAGACACACTTTGTCAGCAATGATTTTACCGCCCCTCCTATCCTGCCGCCCTAGGCAGCTGCCTGTTCTGCCTAATGGTTACGCCGGCCCTGCTCCTGTATATATGTCAGCCCCCCTCACTCCTGTGTATATGTCAGCACCCCCTCACTCCTGTATATATGTCAGCCCCCCTCACTCCTGTGTATATGTCAGCTCCATCCTCAGTCCTGTATATATGTCAGGCCCCTCATTCCTGTACTGTATATATGTCAGACTCCCTTTACACCTGTGTATTTGTCAGCCCCCTCACTCCTGTATATATGTCAGACCCCCTCATACCTGTGCATATATATGTCAGCCCCCCTTACTCCTGTATATATGTCAGCTCCCCCTCACACCTGTATATATATCAGCCCCCCTTACACCTGTATATATCTCAGCCCCCCACATATACACATCTGTAAACACACAAAGCTCTGGTCCCTCCCTGTATACAAACAGCTCCCATCCTTTTCCTTCACAGCCCCTACTTGTAAATGAGGTCTTCCTACCTAGTCCCAGCTTTTGTTTTCACAAAGCTAACATGTTGCTGAGACACAGAAGAGCTGTAGCCGATCACAGTACATAGCACAGACAGCTCACACGAGGGGTGCACATGCACATAGAAGCCAGAGGTGGCAGTCATTAGCTCTATGTCTGAGCTCAGTAAAACAGAGCAGCAGAAGCTGCTGAGATCCTTTCTGTACTGCACAACATGGCTCCCCTTCACCCGTTCCTGCCTTCTCCTGGCCCTCCGGATGCTCGGGCCCCTTACAATTGTCAGGGACAGTCCCTCTAAATCAGGGACAGGTGAGAGTGTCTAATCCCTTGTTAGAACACATGTAGTGGGAATAATTTAAAGTTTCACAAATATCTTTAGAGAAAGCTTTGGCGAAAATATTCACAAGACAGAATCAGATTAGAAATAGAAAAATATCAGTGGTGGAACTACGAGGGTTGCAAAGGTCACACTTGCAACTTGGCCCTGGCATTCTGCCACCATGGAGGGCCCCAAGACAGCAGGAAGGGGACTGCTGCAGAACAGACCATGCTGGCTGCAGCAATAGGCTGAGCAATGGTACACTAGGTGCCCCAGGTCATGGCCCTGGCACTTAGCAATGCCTCTGTTTTCCCATAGCGTCCTCTCTTCCTAAAATGTGATAAGGTGGTCAGGAAATTAGATGCCTAATTTATGCATAATTTATGTTCCTTGAAAGCCCAAAGTGCTCTGGGGATTGTGTGTCTCTCTATGCATCTAGGCTGTAAAAAAAGTCTCACACATATTCGGAAGGTATAGCAGAATGTGTTTTGGGGTGTAATTATAAGTATGCCTATGCTGTGTGAGAAATAACTTGTTAAAATGGCAACTTTGTAAAAAAAAAAAAATGATTACATGTTTTCATTTCCAAAAAAGTTGTGACCAAAAAATTACAACTTCAAAACATTCATCATGCCTCTTACTAAATACCATGGACTGTCTACTTTTCAAAAAGGGGTCATTTGGAGGTTATTTGTATTGTCCTGGCATTTTAAGGTCTCGAGAAATGCCAGGATAATACATGCCAGGAGAAATCAATACATCAGGATTAATCAATTTTCAGATATGTATACCATAGTTTGTAGACTCTATAACTTTCACACAGACTAAATAATGTACACTGATTTGGTTTATATTTACCAAAGATATGTAGCATAATACATTTTGGCCTAAATTTATAAAAAAGGATTTTTTTTTTGCAAAATTACAAACAGAAACTATGAAAAAGGTGTTTTTTTAATCAACATTTTCAGTATTTTGTTTGTGCAAAAAATAAAAAAACCCAGTGGTAATTAAGTACCACCAAGAAAAAAGGTCTATCTGTCTAAAAATAAAGATTTCATTTGAGTACAGTGTTGCATGACAACATATACAGCAATCTGAAACTTGGCATTGGTAGGAAGGGGGTGAAAGTGTCTGGTATTAAAGTGGTTAAAGGGTTAAAACATGGAGAAATTTGTTCCAGAGGTGTACTAAATATGTGTTTTAGTTTTTTATGCCTTGATATAACTGCACAGCACTTGTTTTATTTGTGCTGTGAGAACTATAATAATGTTAGAGAGAGAATGTAGTTTCACATGACAGTAAAAACATACTGTACCTTGAATTTTGCAGAGTCACAATGACAGGACGACCTTTTGACCAGTGTACACACCCAGTCAAGCTGCGCTGATATCTTACATATGTGTTTTTCCTGCTATGCTTGAGTGATCTTTAGTATAAGCTGGATATACAAAGGAATACACACAAAGTTAAGTATGTATCATTTATGCAGTATATTATAAATAAATCATTACACATCCTAAAAAAAATACTATTATCATTTTTGTTTTATTTTTACAGCCCTCAGTACAGTGACAAGGACATATGCAACCATTTTGGGAGGTACAATCAGTACACAGACATCGCTACAATTCACAAAAAGTGAAAATATAACATATGTAAACTATACACATTCAAGGTCAATGTGGGGATCATAGGAAGGGAAATGAGAGGTATGAAGGGAAGCAGGATGTCACCTTAAGGTAGTCACTGTCTAGTAGATTTAGGCAAATGGTTCAGGCCAAGCAAAAAATCGACCCAAACATCGCCTGTTTGCCCATTCGGCAAACGCCCGAATTTGCAGGGCTTTCACTGGGTGCATTCTGAGCCCTGATTGGGCAAAACTTTGCCCAGTCAGGGCACACTGAATAGCTGGTTGTTAAGGAGCGGTCCTGGAAGCCGACCGTGGGGTCCTTAACAATGGATGAGTCATCAGCTGTCAATGAGCTTCCCCGCTGAGAGCTGAATAAAAGAAAAACATTATAAATAAATAAGTGAAAAAAAAACGGTGTTGGGGGGTCTCCCCCAATCCATACCAGGCCCTTTGGGTCTGGTATGCCCCCCCTCACCAAATTTCTATGTTAGATGCACCAAGTCCTGCCAACAAGGCAGGAGTACAGAAGAGGGATGATTTTGATGATTTTTTGTTTTATATAAGTGAGTTCATAATATATTGTAGTTTACTCAATTGCTGGGACAAAAGCGGGAGGGGTAGGGTCCTAAAGAAGTAGAGTTTGTGGGGCAAAAGGAAAATCTTTTGCCAGGGTAATCCATCCAGCCCAGGAGAATTTAACTTGCTTCATGTCTCTTGAGATGTGTTATGCAGCTTTTTGACTAATCTGTTGTAGTTTATAGAAAGAATGTTGCTAGAAGGCGCAGTCAGTGGTACATCTAAATATGAAAGAGAATTGTTTGGTGCTGAGGAGAACGTGGGGTCCCCTTCAAAATCTATACCAGACCCTTCAGGTCTGGTATGGATTTTAAGGGGAACCCCGCGCCAAAATTTAAAAAAAAAAACGGCGTGGGGTCCCCCCAAAAATCCATACCAGACCCTTATTCGAGCACGCAACCTGGCAGGCCGCAGGAGAAGAGGGGGGACGAGAGAGTGCCCCCCCCGAACTGTACCAGGCCACATGCCCTCAACATTGGGAGGTTGCTTTGGGGTAGCCCCCCAAAACACCTTGTCTCCATGTTGATGAGGACAAGGGCCTCATCCCCACAACCCTGGTTGGTGGTTGTGGGGGTCTGCGGGCGGGGGGCTTATCGGAATCTGGAAGCCCCCTTTAACAAGGGGAGCCCCAGATCCCGGCCCTCCCCCCCTGTGTGAAATGGTAAGGGGGTACAAAAGTACCCCTACCATTTCACTAAAAACTGTCAAAAATGTTAAAAATGACAAGAGACAGTTTTTGACAATTCCTTTATTTAAATGCTTCTTCTTTCTTCTATCTTCTATCTTCCTTCGGTTTCTTCCTCCATCTTCTTCTTCTTCTGGGTCTTCTGGTTCTTCCTTCGGTGTTCTTGTCCGGCATCTCCTCCGCGGCGTCGGCGTCTTCTTCCCTTCTTCTCCTCGGGCCGCTCCGCATCCATGATGGCATGGAGGGAGGCTCCCACTCTTCTCTTCATCTTCTTCTCTTCATCTTCTCCTCGGACCGCTCCGCTTCCATGCTGGCATGGAGGGAGGCTCCCGCTGTGTGACGCTTCTCCTCTTCTGACGGTTCTTAAATAACGGTGGGCAGGGCCACCCGGTGACCCCGCCCCCCTCTGACGCACGGTGACTTGACGGGACTTCCAATGCCACAGGGAAGTCCCGTCAGTCACCGTGCGTCAGAGGGGGGCGGGGTCACCGGATGGCCCCGCCCCCGTTATTTAAGAACCGTCAGAAGAGGAGAAGCGTCACACAGCGGGAGCCTCCCTCCATGCCAGCATGGAAGCGGAGCGGTCCGAGGAGAAGACGGGAAGAAGACGCTGACGCCACGGAGGAGATGTCAGATGAGAACATGGAGGAAGAACCAGAAACCCAGAAGAACCAGAAGAAGAAGAAGATGGAGGAAGAAACCGAAGGAAGATAGAAGAAAGAAGAAGCATTTAAATAAAGGAATTGTCAAAAACTGTCTCTTGTCATTTTTAACATTTTTGACAGTTTTTTAGTGAAATCTACCATTTCACACAGGGGGGAGGGCCGGGATCTGGGGGTCCCCTTGTTAAAGGGGGCTTCCAGATTCCGATAAGCCCCCGCCCGCAGACCTCCACAACCACCGGCCAGGGTTGTGGGGATGAGGCCCTTGTCCTCATCAACATGGGGACAAGGTGTTTTGGGGGGCTACACCAAAGCACCCTCCCAATGTTGAGGGCATGTGGCCTGGTACGGTTCAGGAGGGGGGTGCTCTCTCGTCCCCCCCTCTTTTCCTGCAGCCTGCCAGGTTGCGTGCTCAAATAAGGGTCTGGTATGGATTTTTGGGGGGACCCTACGCCGTTTTTAAAAAAAAATTTGGCGCGGGGTTCCCCTTAAAATCCATACCGGACCTGAAGGGTCTGGTATAGATTTTGAGGGGGACTCCATGCCATTTTTTTTTTTCTTTTATTTTGGCCGGGGTTCCCCTTAATATCTATACCAGACCTGAAGGGCTTGGTATGGAATTTAGGGGGACCCCCCACGTCATTTTTTTTTTAAATTTTGGTTCGGGGTTCCCCTGTGGGGAATTCCCATGCCGTTTTTATCAATGAACTTTTATGTGTATTGTCAGACCGGCAATTCATTAAGTAGAGTAGTTTAAATGTCTTCTTTTTCCTTTGAAATGTCATTTTGCTGTCAGACTGTGCTAAACACGGGAAACATGCGCCCCTTTACAGGCATACTATAGACACCCCCCAGGTACGAAATTTAAAGGGATATTACACTTTTATTGTTTCACTTTAAGCATTATTAAAATCACTGCTCCCGAAAGAACGGACGTTTTAAAAACTTTTTTTTGCATTGATCCATGTCCCCTGGGGCAGGACCCAGGTCCCCAAACACTTTTTATGACAATACCATGCATATAAGCCTTTAAAATTAGCACTTTTGATTTCTCCCATAGACTTTTAAAGGGTGTTCCGCGGCATTTGAATTTGCCACGAACACCCCAAATTGTTCGCTGTTTGGCGAACTTGCGAACAGCTGATGTTCGAGTCCTCCAAGCCAACCAGGATGCTTGAGATGTTATAGTTGGATCTTATTGACACTGTGTTAGGAACCCTAAATCAGACTGAGACAGAAGAGCAGTAAAAATCACACTATTTAATAAAAAGTTAAAATGATATAAACAGAGCAAACGTAGTCAAAACATAACCAGAGTTCGGTAACCAGAACGGGTAGTCAGAACAAACCAGAGAAACAGGAGTCCAGAGATCAGCGAAGTCGGTTGCAACAAACAGGATCAGGAACCAGAAAGGAAGTCATCCAAGCAACAGTCTTTCACAGGAAAACACAGCAGAAAGTGTTCGGATATGTTGTCCAAGGCAAAGGCACAGAAGATCTGACCCATGCAGTTTAAATAGCTAGCAGAGCTAGCTAACGAGCAGGAAATGAAGACCAGGTGAGTCACTCTGGAGTGAAGAGCGCTGGCAATTACCTGACAGCTAAGCACAGAGCTCTTAGAAGGAAGGGCTGAGCCCAGCCCTGACAGTACCCCCTCCACAACGACCCCTCCCCCTCAGAGTATCACCAGGTTTGAGGGGAAAATGTCTATGTAAAGCACGATAGAGGACAGGGGCATGTACATCCAAGGATGAGACCCAAGAGCGTTTCTCCGGACCGTACACTTTCCAATGAGCCAGGTACTGTATGCGCCCACAGAACCTACAGGAATCAATTATAGATTGTATCTCACACTACTCATGGTTCTCAACCTGAACTGGGTGAGGACGGGGTACCAAGGTGGTAAAGCGGTTACATATCAAAGGTTTAATATGGAGACATGAAATACATTTGAAATACACATATTAGAATGAAGATCTAAAGTGTAAGCCACTGGGTTAATCCTACAGAGAATACGGAAAAGCCCAATAAACAGGGGTGCTAGTTTTAATGAGGGAACACGGAGTCTGATGTTGTGAGATGACAGCCAGACCCTGTCCCCAACTTGGTAGGAATGCACAGGTGTTTGCGGTCAGTATGGAGTCTGTACCTATCATTGGCACGACGCAAGGACTCTTGGACCTGTACCCAAGTGGAACTAAGACTACGGAGATACTCCTCCAATGCAGGAATGTTCCGAGGAACAAATGAGTCAGGCAACATGGATGGTTGGAAACCATAATTCGCCATTAAGGGAGACAATCTGGAAGCAGTATTGATGGCACTATTGTGAGCAAACTCCGCCCAAGGTAAGAGGTCTGACCAGTTGTTATGGTGGTCAGAAATGTAGCAACATAAAAACTGCTCCAAGGACTGGTTGGCTCGTTGTGCGGCCCCATTGGATTGCGGGTGATACGAAGAGGAGAAGGAAAGCTGAATTCCTAACTGTTCACAAAAGGCTCGCCAAGCCTGGACACAAACTGGATACCCCTGTCTGAGATAATAACCTTGGGTAGCCCATGTAAGTGAAAGATCTCCCAAGCAAAAATGGAAGCCAGTTCTTTGGATGTGGGCAACTTCTTAAGTGGAATACAATGTGACATTTTCGAGAACCGGTCAAACACCATAAAGATAACTTTGTTGCCCTGAGAGTTGGGTAACTCCACAATGAAATCTATAGACAGGTGGGTCCAAGGCCTCTCTCCATTGGGTATGGGTTGTAGGAGGCCCACTGGAAGGTGTCATGGTGTCTTACTCTGAGCACACAAGGAACAAGCAGCTACGAAGGCGATTATATCAGCGCGTAGACTAGGTCACAAGAATTGTTTGGGAAATAGCCCAAATGAGTTGATTCTTCCCTGGGTGGCCAGCAGGCTTGGGAGAATGGTAATTCTGGAGCACGGCAGTATGGAGACTCTCAGGGACAAAGCAGCGGTCACAAGGTTTCTCAGGAGGAGAATGGATCTGAGCAGCAAGAATTCTGTCACCCAAAGGTGAAGCGAGACTGGCACGAACTGTAGCCATAATACGATCAGGAGGAAACACAGGAACAGGTACCGACTCCATCTTGGAAGTGAAGGAAAACTGTTGCGACAATGAATAAGCCCTTACATTCTTAGTATCGGGTAAGAATAAAACTATGTAATTGAAGCTTGACAAGAAAAGAGCCCATCTTGCACTTATGGGAGAGAGGCGTTTAGCCTCAGACAAGAATGTGAGATTCTTATGGTCAGTCAGAATAAGAACCGGCACAGTGGTACCTACGAGGAGATGCCTCCATACTTTAAGACCTAAAATGATCGCTAACAACTCTCTGTCCCCGATCTCATAATTGCATTCCGCAGGAGACAATTTCTTGGAAAAGTAGCCACAAGGATGCATAGCGCTCTCAGAGGTAAGACATTGAGACAGCAGGGCACCAACTCCAGTGTCAGAAGCATCAATCTCAAGGATGAAGGGTACCGTAGGATCAAGATGTATCAACACAGAAGCAGAAACAAAGGCAGCCTGTAGACTCTCAAAGGCATTAATGGAATCTGGAGACCAATTCTGTAGGTTACTGTCCTTTTTGGTCATATCAGTCAGGGGTTACGAATAAACTTCTGATAATTGGCAAAGCCAAGAAAAAGTTGCAATGGACGTAAACCCACGGGTCAGGGCCACTGTAGAACTGCCAAAAATTTCTCTGGGTCCATCAAAAAACCAGCAGTGGAAATGACATAACCCAGGAATTTAACCTGTTCATGATGAAACTCGCACTTCTCCAATTTACAATACAGGTTATTATCTCTCAACCTCTGAAGCATACAGCAGACATATGTGTGGTGGCTCTCTAGGAAATTGGAAAATATGAGGATATCGTCAAGATAAACCACCACACATAGCAGCAACAAATCTCAGAGGACATCGTTGATAAATTCCTGGAAAACTGCCGGAGCGTTGCAAAGACCAAACGGCATTACAAGGTATTCATAATGGCCAGTTCTGGTATTAAACGCAGTTTTCCATTCGTCGCCCTCCTTGATCCTCACGAGATTGCACGCCCCTCTCAAATCAAGCTTTGCGAAAACCGTTGCTCCCTTGAGGCGGTCAAATAACTCCGTAATCAATGGAATTGGATAAGCATTCTTAATTGTGAAGTGATTGAGACCCCTATAATCAATACAAGGTCTCAGTTCACCACTTTTCTTTTTCACAAAGAAGAAACCAGTACCAGCAGGAGGCGAGGATTGAATGAATCCTCGAGAAAGTGAAGAGGTGCACAAGACCTTAGCCACTTTCTGAAAACATGTCTTCATGCATTGTGGTGACCAGGAAAGAACCTCAGCACAAAGCCAATCAAAAGAGGGGTTGTGCCTCTGTAACCAAGGATAACCAATAACCACTGGTAAATGAGGTTAGGAAATTACTTGGAACTGGATTATCTCATGGTGAAGAGCCCTTATGGCCATGGTCAATAGAGCAGTCTCATGAGTCAGGCTGTAGAGGTCTCCCCTCAATAGCCTCAATGGCAAGTGGAGTGGCACGAAGCTGCAGAGGAATCAAGTGCTTAGACACAAAGGCACCATCAATGAACAGGCATGCAGCCCCAGAGTCGATTAGAGCATGTATCTTGATGGACGACTCAGACCAAGAAAGGGTCACCCGAACCAGGGGCTTATCCTTCTGGATAACTGGGGATGAAACAATGCCACCTAAAGCCTGTCCCCTACAGGTCCTCAGGTCCAAGCGTTCTCCCGGATGGGTAGGACAAGACTTCAGGAAGTGACGTGCCTGGCCACAATAAAGGTACAATCTCTCCCTCCTCCTAAAGGCCCTTTCATCTGCAGAGAGACGTGTGAAGCCCAATTGCATGGGTTCTACCTCACTGGCAGACTTGGTACCAGGAAGTATGGGAGGTGAGGGAGGCACGGGTGGGACTGCAAAGCTCGGAGCAAAGAGTACAGGAGGCTTCCACGAGTGCTCCTTAAAGGAAGGTCTCTTTCAGAGTCTGGAGTCAATGAGAACAGCAATTGTGATCAACTTCTCCAAATCAGTGGGTATGTCTTGGGCTGCTATCTCTTTGATGGTATCCAAGAGACCATGAAAAAAAGCAGCCATGAGGACCTCATTGTTTCAAGCAACCTTTGCTGCCAGTACGGAAGTACTGACAGCAAAGTATGGAAGGGTACGGAATTCAATGGCGTAATCAGCAATAGTTCTTGTACTCTGCTTGATGGACATAAGGTTCTTGGCAGCAGAGGTGGAGCATGAGGGAACTTCAAATAACCTTTTAAAGGAAGCCACAAACTCAGGGAAACTCAGAGTAACTCAGGATGACAGGGTTTTGCGTCTCCCATAGAGGGTTTGCCCAGACCAAGGCTCTCTGAGAAAGCAAAGAAGCCTACTTTGCTTCTATCCGTGGGAAACGCCTGGGGCAGCATCTCAAATTAAATCCCAACCTGGTTGAGAAACCCTCTGCATTGAACTGGATTGTCCCCAAATCGCTGGGGAAGCAGAGCGGAACCAGACATACCTCTTATAGAGGTAATATTCGAGGCGGGTGCCTACACAGAGACTGGAGAATCAGCAGGAACCATGAATCAGACTGAGACAGAAGTGCAATAAAAATCACACTAATAAAAAGGTAAAATGGTATAAACAGAGCAAATGTAGTCAAAACATAGCCAGAGTTTGGTAACCAGGACGGGTAGTCAGAACAAGCCAGAGAAACAGGAGTCCGGAGATCAGTGAAGTCGAGTGCAGCAAACAGGATCAGGAACCAGTAGGGAAGCCAGCCAAGCAAAAGTCTTTCACAGGAAAACACAGCAGAGAGAGTCTGGATATGTTGACCAAGGTGAAGACACAGAAGATCTGATCCACGCAGTTTAAATAGCTTGTAGAGCTAGCTGACGGCCAGGAAATGAAGACCAGGTGAGTCACTGTGGAGTGAAGAGTGCTGGCAATTAACTGACAGCTGAGCACAGAGCTCTGAGAAGGAAGGGCTGAGCCCAGCCCTGACACACTGCCAGGGGTTCCATGACTAGGGCAAATATAAGTAGGGGAAAGTGGGCACCCTTGACAGTGCCATTGGTGATGTCAAAGGGGTCAGATAAAAACCTGGAGGTCCAAACTCTGGCACTGGGGAAAGTACAGGTGATACTCGAAAAATTAGAATATCGTGCAAAAGTTCATTTATTTCACTAATGCAACTTAAAAGGTGAAACTAATATATGAGATAGACTCATTACATGCAAAGCAAGACAGTTCAAGCTGTAATTTGTCATAATTGTGATGATTATGGCTTACAGCTCATGAAAACCCCAAATCTCAGAAAATTAGAATATTGTGAAAATGTGCAATGTTCTAGGCTCAAAGTGTCCCACTCTAATCAGCTAATTAAGCCATAACACCTGCAAAGGGTTCCTGAGTCTTTAAATTGTCTCTCAGTCTGGTTCAGTAGGAATGACAATCAAAGACTGTTGACCTGACAGTTGTGCAGAAAAACATCATTGACATCCTCCATAAGGAGGGAAAGCCTCAAAAGGTAATTGCAAAAGAAGTTGGATGTTCCCAAAGTGCTGCATCAAAGCACATTAATAGAAAGTTATGTGGAAGGGAAAAGTGTGGAAGAAAAAGGTGCACAAGCAGGGATGACCGCAGCCTGGAGAGGATTGTCAGGAAAAGGCCATTCAAAAGTGTTGGGGACTTTCACAAGGAGTGGACTGAGGCTGGAGTCAGTGCATCAAGAGCCACCACACACAGATGGATCCTGGACATGGGCTTCAAATGTCATATTCCTCTTGTCAAGCCACTCCTGAACAACAAACAACGTCAGAAGCGTCTTACCTGGGCTAAAGAAAAACAGACCTGGTCTGTCGCTCAGTGGTCCAAAGTCCTCTTTTCTGATGAGAGCAAATTTTGCATCTCATTTGGAAACCAAGGACCCAGAGTATGGAGGAAGAATGGAGAGGCACACACTGCAAGATGCTTGAAGTCCAGTGTGAAGTTTCCACAGTCTGTGTTGATTTGGGAAACCATGTCATCTGCTGGTGTTGGTCCACTGTGCTTCATTAAGTCCAGGGTCAACGGAGCCGTCTACCAGGAGATTTTGGAGTACTTCATGCTTCCTTCCGCAGATAAGCTCTATGGGGATGCTGACTTCATTTTCCAGCAGGACTTGGCACCTGCCCACACTGCCAAAAGCACCAAAACCTGGTTCAATGACCGTGGGATTACTGTGCTTGATTGGCCAGCAAACTCCCCTGGACATCCTAGGGCCAGGTTTCTGAGGAGACCTCTGGTGGAATTCTCTTATTCCAGGTGGCTCAGCAAGCAGAGTCACTGCCAGACACAGCAGAGGTCCCAGGTTCAAGCCCAGGTCCTAACAGTACTCCCCTCCTCCCAGGATGTCCCCTGGACATCCTAGGGCCAGGTTTCTGAGGAGACCTCTGGTGGAATCACTTATTCCAGGTGGCTCAGCAAGCAGAGTCACTGCCAGACACAGCAGAGGTCCCAGGTCCTAACAGTACTTCCCTCCTCCCAGGATGTCCCCTGGACATCCTAGGGCCATGTTTCTGAGGAGACCGCTGGTGGAATTTTCTTTTATTCCAGGTGGCTCAGCAAGCAGAGTCACTGCCAGACACAGCAGAGGTCCCAGGTTCAAGCCCAGGTCCTAACAGTACTCCCCTCCTCCCAGGATGTCCCCTGGACATCCTAGGGCCAGGTTTCTGAGGAGACCTCTGGTGGAATTCTCTTGGGCGGAGCAGGACGACGCGCTGACGTCAGCTCCAGTCTGAGTGTTTTCTCCAGAGAGACGGGTCTGTCCGCATGTGTTCGGCCGACACAACGGACTTCAGGCTTGATTTTCCATTACATATGTAAGTGTGTTTTCAACATTTTTAACATTAAAGTTTTAAGGTTTTACACCATCTGAGTTTTCATTTTTATTACATGGTAAAATACAATCCGATACCGATCTGGCCCCCATGATGGTCTGAGGCACAGCCAAAGCCCAGCAGTTCAGCACGGGATTCCGACTTACCAATACAAGCTGATATGCCTTCCATCATCCTCTGTAATGGAGGATCATGTACATCTGGTAAGGAGTAACCCCTTCTACACTGGTGGTGGATCACTCAGTTTTATTTGCTAATCAACAGCTGAAGATCCTGTGTGCGGATTTTTTTTTTTTTTTAATTTCTTTACTGGTTCCGGTATCTACACGGGTGGATCTCCTCCTTTTTTTTCCACACAGTTTTGAGAGACTTCGCAAATTATATTTTCACTTCGGATTATTGATTATTGAGACTTTGTTTATACATTGTCTACATTCACTTGTTCAGCATTTTGGTTAGATTTTATTATTGGGGTCTTTGGAGCACTTTACTCACATCACTTGTCACGGATGGGACTGTGTGTACCCCATCATTAGGGATGAGCTTCGTGTTCGAGTCGAACCCATGTTCAACTCGAACATCAGCTGTTCGATCGTTCGCCGAATTGCGAACGATATGGGCCGTTCACGCCAAATTTGTGTGGCGCGTCACGGCCCATAATTCACTGCGGCATCGCAGTGCATTGCTGGCTGATGATTGGCCAAGCATGCACTATGACCCGCATGCTTGGCCAATCACAGCGCCGTCGGTAGAGAGAGCTGTAATTGGCCAAAGCCAGGGTGGCTTTGGCCAATTATGGCTCAGGGGGTTTAGAACACGCCCACACTATATAAGGCCGCCTACACGGCGGCCCTGTGTAGTGTGTTCCAGCGTGCTGAGAGATAGACAGAGAGACAGTGTCATTTCATTTGAGTTAGCTAGATTAGGCAGGACAGTCAGTGAGTTAGCTGCACTTACAGTGTATTGTGTATATATATGCATCCTAGGTGTTCCATATATATATGTACACTGTATTCAGTTTAGCTAGATCCGTTCCTGTTATCTTCCTACTGACAGGCAGGCTTGTCTTGTTACAGTATTTACAGCTACCTGAAGAAAATTGCTGGTGTTCTTTTGATCCTATTAGTACCACAGTCAGGCAGCTAGACTATTTACAGTTAGTGTAGTGCATCCTGCTCACAGTGTTCAGCTAAAACTACAAGTTAGTGTAGTGAGACCTCTGCACAGTGTTCAGCTAAAGCTACAAGTTAGTGTAGTGCGTCCTGCTCACAGTGTTCAGCTAAAACTACAAGTTAGTGTAGTGAGACCTCTGCACAGTGTTCAGCTAAAGCTACAAGTTAGTGTAGTGCGTCCTGCTCATAGTGTTCAGCTAAAACTACAAGTTAGTGTAGTGAGACCTCTGCACAGTGTTCAGCTAAAGCTACAAGTTAGTGTAGTGCGTCCTGCTCACAGTGTTCAGTTAAAACTACAAGTTAGTGTAGTGAGACCTCTGCACAGTGTTCAGCTAAAGCTACAAGTTAGTGTAGTGCGTCCTGCTCACAGTGTTCAGCTAAAGCTACAAGTTAGTGTAGTGCGTCCTGCTCACAGTGTTCAGCTAAAACTACAAGTTAATGTAGTGAGACCTCTGCACAGTGTTCGGCTAAAGCTACAAGTTAGTGTAGTGCGTCCTGCTCACAGTGTTCAGCTAAAACTACAAGTTAGTGTAGTGAGACCTCTGCACAGTGTTCAGCTAAAGCTACAAGTTTTTGTAGTGCGTCCTGCTCACAGTGTTCAGCTAAAACTACAAGTTAGTGTAGTGAGATCTCTGCACAGTGTTCAGCTAAACCTACAAGTTATTTTTTTGCGAGCTCTGCACAGTGTTCACCTAAAGCTACCTGTAGAAGGTTGGTGGTGTTCTCCTGATGCTATCACTACCGCAGGCAGCTAAATAAGCTACAAGTTAGTTTTTTGCGAGCTCTGCACAGTGTTCAGCTAAAGCTACCTGTAGAAGGTTGGTGGTGTTTTCCTGATCCTATCACTACCGCAGGCAGCTAAATAAGCTACAAGTTAGTTTTTTGCGAGCTCTGCACAGTGTTCAGCTAAAGCTACCTGTAGAAGGTTGGTGGTGTTTTCCTGATCCTATCACTACCGCAGGCAGCTAAATAAGCTACAAGTTAGTTTTTTGCAAGCTCTGCACAGTGTTCAGCTAAAGCTACCTGTAGAAGGTTGGTGGTGTTCTCATACTACAGGCAGGCAGTTGATTTTGCTAGCTGCAGTATCAGTACATATATATATATATATATATATATATATATATATATATATATATCCCAGCTTAGTGCAGCTACAGGCCATTAGTATGTCTGGAAGGCCAACAAGGAGAGGCAGACAGTCACAAGCCAATAAAAGAGGGCAAGCAGGCTCTGTGTCTAGTGCTGGTCGTGGAGACGGTGCATCCTCATCAGCACGTGGCTGTGGGACACGCTTGGCCTTTTTTTCGGCAGCTGGCCGTGTTGAGCCGCAACATGCGGAAGACTTGGTCGAGTGGATGACCAAGCCGTCCTCATCCTCCTCATCCTCTCTCACCCATGCTCAGGGTACTTTGTCTGGCAAAGCAGCGGCCTCTTCCTTTGGCTCAATGTCATCAGTGACTCCTTCCCTAGCCCCACCATGTCCTCCTGAGGAGTCCCTCGAACTGTTTATCACAGTGTTGGGTACATGCTCCAGGAGGATGCCCAGCGTTTGGAAGGCTCTGATGATGATACTGAGCTAGATGAAGGCAGTAACGTGAGCACGGACAGAGGGGGTGCCCAAGAAGGACAGCAATCTGGCAGTCATGTTCCCCCTGCTGCAGCATACTGCCAGGTTTGCTCCAGTGATGAGGAGGGAGGGGATGATGAGGTCACTGACTCAACGTGGGTGCCTGATAGGAGAGAGGAGGAGGAGGCAGCACATCACCAACGAGGCAGGATGCCCTCCAGGGGCCAGCCTAAGGGCAGCACACTGACTGCATCACACCCCCAAAGCTCCGCATGTGCAGGGTGCTGCAGTCTCTGCGCGTTAGTCAAAAAGTTCTTTGGTGTGGGCCTTTTTTGAGATGAGTGCATCAGATTGCACCGCTGCTATTTGCAACATATGTCTCAAGCGTATCTCGCGTGGCCAAAACATCTCCCGCTTGGGTACCACATGCTTGACCAGACATATGTTGACCTGCCATGCAGTTCGTTGGCAAGCGTATCTAAAAGACCCACACCAAAGAACAAAGAGGACCTCTCCTTGCTCCTCATCAGCTGAGATCTCCAACCCCACTATACCTTCAGTCCTCTCTGAGACCTGCACTGAGAGGAATTAAGGTGTAGAATTAGGTGTGTCACAGCCAAGTACTTGTGGGCAATCTGCTTTCGGTACACCAACGTCAGATTGTACCAAGCAAATTTCCCTGCCCCAGCTGCTGCACCGCCGAAAGAAGTTTGCTCCCAGCCATCCACATGCCCAGCGGTTGAATGCTAGCTTGGCAAATTTGCTAGCACTTCAACTGCTGCCTTTTCAGTTGGTAGACTCTGCCCTCTTCCGTGAGTTTGTGGAATGTGCGATTCCTCAGTGGGAGGTACCCAAACGCCACTTTTTCTCACGGAAGGCGATTCCGGCTCTCTACCGGCATGTGGAAGGCAATGTCCATGCCTCGCTGGACAGGGCGGCCAGCTACCAAGCACCTGATGCTGATGTACCCGAATTATTTTTTTTGAAATCTCAGATCCCTTCAAAGACTGCCTATGTTGATGCTGAGTGACTATCCTGAGTAATTATCCTCTTCCTCCTCAATGATCACGCTGATAGTTTGTAAGAACATTTTTGGTTCTGGGCGCTGTCACCAGTGCCTAAGGCCCAATTTTTCAGCCCCTGTTTAACAGGGGCGTGTAATTACAATTTTTGATGCAATACTTTGCAGCAGGGCTCGTTCCTGCGTTCCAACTAGAGTATCTGTGAGGGGTTGCAGTGTTGTGGCACCAGCACCAGTGCCTAAGGCCCAATTTTTCAGCCCCTGTTCAACAGGGGCATGTAATTACAATTCTTGATCTAATATTTCACAGCAGGGCCCGTTTCTGTGCCCACCAAGAGCGAGTGAGGACTTACAGTGTTTTGGCACCAGCACCACCACCACCACCAAAGGCCCAATTTTTCAGCCCCTGTTCAACAGGGCCATGTAATTACAATTCTTGATCTAATATTTCACAGCAGGGCCCTGTGAGGGCTTACAGTGTGGTGGCCACAACAACACCTAAGGCCCAAATTTCTGTTGAGTATATAGGGCAGGCCCCTACTTTCAAACATCCAACTTACAAACGACTTCTAATTGCAAATGGAAGGAGACAACAGGAAGTGAGATGAAATCTACCCCTAGGAAGGGAAATTCTCTCCTGTATGAGTTAATATGGGAAAAACATTTCTTCTTTCCACTGATGCTTTATTACCAATCCTTGTTTCACAAAAAAACCCAAATTTTCAAAAAACATTTGTCATTGGGACAAAAAGTGAGGTGAAATCTTCTGAAGAGGAGCACAGACATCAAAACAAATGTCACAGGGGTGATAACCCTTCCCTATGTTTTCCAAAAAGCTTAAAAAAGATTTTTTGGCTGGAGCTAAACACGTTAAGAATGTACCCGTTCAAAATGACAAACAGATTCCACTTAACAACAAACCTACAGTCCCTGTCTGGTTTGCACCGCCTGTATACTGCTGTTCAGAGTATATAGGGCCTGGTGGCCCCACACCTTTCCTTTTTTTAATTTGGGTGCGGGGTTCCCCTTAATATCCATACAAGACCCAAAGGGCCTGGTAGTGGACTGGGGGGTACCCATGCCATTTGTCTCACTGATTTTCATCCATATTGCCAGGACCCAACATTACATTAAACCCGCAAGCAGTTTTAAATGACATTTTTTCCTTTAAAAATGACATTATGTGCAGGGACTGTTCTAAGCACGGGAAACACGCGCCACTTTACAGGCATACTATAGACACCCCCCAGGTACGATATTTAACGGAATATTTCACTTTTTTTTTTTTTTACTTTAAGCATCATTAAAATCACTGCTCCCGAAAAAACGTCCGTTTTTAAAAGTTTTTTAGGCATTGATACATGTCCCCTGGGGCAGGACCCGGGTCCCCAAACACTTTTTAGGACAATGCCATGCAAATAAGCCTTTAAAATGAGCACTTTTGATTTAGAACGTTCAAGTCCCATAGACGTCAATGGGGTTCTAACGTTCTTTTGAATTTTCGGTCCGTTCACAGGATCTGGTGCGAACCGAACCGGGGGGTGTTCGGCTCATCCCTACCCATCATCTCTATGAGGTTAAAGTAGTGATTTATTAATCCTCAAGAGACCAGCTAGCGTGATTCAAGTTTTTCTATTATATTTGTTGTATGTGTGTCATATACTTTTGAATTGCAGCTCTTATAGTCACAGTTTATGATTTATTCCTTAGCGCAGTTTTCTTTTTCTTTTTTCTTGGCCAGCAAACTCGCCTGACCTTAACCCCATAGAGAATCTATGGGGCATTGCCAAGAGAAAGACGAGAGACATGAGACCGAACAATGCAGAAGAGCTGAAGGCCGCTATTGAAGCATCCTGGTCTTCCATAACATCTCAGCAGTGCCACAGGCTGATAGCTTACATGCCACGCCGCATTGAGGCAGTAATTGCTGCAAAAGGGGCCCAAACCAAGTACTGAGTACCTATGCATGCCTATACATTTTAGAGGTCCAATATTGTTCTATGTACAATCCTTGTTTTATTGATTGCATGTAATATTCTAATTTTCTGAGATTGTGAATTTGGGGTTTGCATGAGCTGTAAGTCATAATCATCACAATTATGACAAATCACAGCTTGAACTATCTTGCTTTGCATGTAATGAGTCTATCTCATATATTAGTTTCACCTTTTAAGTTGCATTAGTGAAATAAATGAACTTTTGCACGATATTCTAATTTTTCGAGTATCACCTGTATAAAGACCCAAAATCGCTGAGAGGATAGAGGCACTAAAGCCATATTTTAACAGAACCTCTTTTAGATAGTTTCGGTGCACCCTGTCGAAAGCCTTCTCTGCATCAATAGTAAAAGAGCAGAGAAGGCCGTCAGCTGCACTCTGCCCTATGAATCAGGTCTATAAAGCAACAGGTTCCGTCAGAGGCCTGACGTCCCTCCACAAACCCTACTTGATCTTTGTGGATAAGCACTGGAACATATTGGGAAATCCTGGAGGCTAGTAATGTTGCAAACATTTTAATATCTACGTTCAGAAGTGAAATGGGTCAATAGTTAGCTGGGTTATCTGTGGTTTTGCCAGGTTTGGGAATTGTCACTATAAGGGCTTCTAGTGATTCTTTAGGGATTTTGCCAGAATTTGCAAAGGAAGAAAATGCTTTTAGAAGATGGGGTGACAGCAAATCTTTGGTCTTATAATATTCGTTACAAAACTGGGCCGGCAGCTTTGTGTAGAGGGAGTTTAGAGATTACTTTAAGAATTTCTTCAGTTGTGAAGGGTCTAGAAAGATCGTTTAGTTGGTTGGGTTGGAGAGTGGGCAAGTTGTTCGATGATAAGAAGCTCTGAATGGCTGCTTGGGTAAGATGAGGCTCTACAGGGGAAACTTTCAAATTATACAATTAAGCATAAAATTCACTGAATCTATTGCCAATATCTTGGGGGGTAGAGAGTTTTTTGCCTTGAGAGTCTAGCAAGAAGGAGATTTTGGATTGTGCCATCTTACTTTTATATTGTCTTGCCAATATTGCGCCTGGCTTATTACCCTGGGCATACAAGGTGGTATGCAGTCTTTTGACATAATAGTCAAAGTTGGCGTGTAGCAAGGAGTGTAGTTGAATCCTTAATTTATGCAATTCCTTCTCATCTTGGGGGTTGGAAATAGATTTGTGGGAGCACTCAACGACTCTAATATCCTAAAGTAGTTTAAAGATGGCTTGTTTACGGGTCCTATTCTCCTGTGCACCAAATTTGATTAGAAGCCCTCTAATGAAAGCATCATCGGATCCAGATCCAGAATTAACCTTGAAAAACTGTTGAATCTCAGACCTGATCTTTTCCTGGTAAGATGGGTGGGAAAGAAGGAAGGAGTTTTACTTCCAGATTGTTTGTGGTCATTTAGATGGAAAAGCATAGAGTTCCAGTGAAACTGGAGCATGATCGGACTATGTAATCAGACCAATCTGAGTGGAGCTCACGCATTGGAGTAGATGTTTGTTGACCAGGAAGAGATCAAGTCTGGAATAAGACTTTTGCATGCATGAAAAGAACTTGTAGTCTCTCCCTGAGGCATGAAAACACAGGGGCCATAAAGATTCTCCAGTAGTGCATAAGAGGTTAGGGCAGTAGAGCGTCTTCTACAAGCATTAGTCAAGTCATGGGAGTGGTTTAGGATTGTATTAACCAATTTCCACCCGCGCTATAGCTGAATGATGGATACAGTGCGGGCTTCCAGTGCAAGGAGGACATCTCTTGGTGCACACTGTGATCACCAAGTCCTTCAGACTTGGCTGATCACAGAATCCAATGACAGCTGATCAGGAAGTAAACAGAAGCCAATTTTTTTTCCTCCTTATGATCAGCGTGAGGAGAAAGAATAAAGCCAGTAACCGGCTTCTGTTACAGGGATATCGGTCCTGATCTATGCTGCTAATCAGTGCTCATGAGTGCCATCTATCAGTGCCCACCAGTGCCACCAGTGCTGCCAATCAGTGCCCATCAGTGCTTCATCATCAGTGTCACCTACCAGTGCCGCCTACCAGTGCTTATCAGTGCCACATACCAGTGCCCATCAGTTCCACCCATCAGTACTCATCAATGCCTCCTCATCAGTACCACCTCATCGGTGCCCATCAGTGCAGCCTCATCAGTGCCCATCAGTGCAGCCTATCAGTGCCCATCAAGGTAGCCTCATCATTGCACATCAGTGAAGGAGAAAAATTACCTGTTTGCAAAATGTTCAGTCTTTTTTTGTTTCTTTAGAAAAAAATAAAAAACCCAATGGTGATTAAATACCACCAAAAGAAAGCTATATTTGTGTGAAAAAAAAAATAAAAATTGTGTTTGAGTACAGTGTTGCATGACCACGCAATTGTCATTCAAAGTGCAACAGTACTGAAAGCTGAAAATTGGCCTTGGCAGCAAGGAGGTTTAAGTGCCCAGTAGGCAAGTGGTTAAAGTCCCCATATATGATTATTTGGTTCTTGGGGTAAGGGATAAGCCTTTTTTCAGAGAATGGAAAGATTGTTTATGGTGCTCATTTGTGGCATATATAGTATACTGACTAGGACCAGAGGATGATTGTTGAAAATGGCCAAAAGAATTTAGAAAATGTTAGTCGGGTCAGATTCAACTGAGCAGAATTGTACAGAAATAGAGTCATGGCAGCAATCATTACTCCCCTCTTTTTGACCTCCGTAGAGGCAAAAAAGCAATGGGGAAATCATTTGTGTTGGCAAAGGGAGGCCTTTTTAGCAGCAAAGTGTGTCTCTTGTACACATATTATGTCTGCTTTGTGGGATAAAGCATCTTTCCACATAAGCCTGCGTTTAAATGGGCTGTTCAAACCCTTAACATTATGCATGACATGTTCATTAGAGCAGGGATGCTGCAGTATGCCCAGAAAAAGACCACACACTAACCATCCACCCAAAGACCCCATAGGGATGGCATAAACAAAGCAGGTGACATAATATAGAACAAAGTAACATCCAAAAAGCTGATTAACAAAAGATTGCAATGTAAGTAGAACAACAGATAACAGCATGGTGTGCATGGCACATTTGAAACCAGGGGAGTGGAGAAACAACTGGTGGCTATCCGCTCAGGAGATGGAGTAACTAGCCATAACTCAGGAGGACGCCTGAAGTTAAATTGCAATTGAGAGCTAGGTATTTCCAGCCATGGACAGGAGTTTGAAATTTGGGAGGAGCTGGATCCGCATTGTGTTGATGTTGTGGAGGTGCTATGGGAATGCCCTAGTTGTGAAGGAGTCTGTAACTCTTCTTTGGAGTATGCATTGATATGACTGATTTCTGATTGGGACTCTAAAACAAAGTTAATACTGCAGCTGCAGGAACAGATTCACAGGACTCAATCACTGTGTTTAAAATGTCCGTTCCGAGAAAAATTTATTATTACATGTTATTTTATACATAGATAAGAAAGGGGTGGTGTGAGATGTTATTAAAAACTAACAAATAGCAATATGTTATTAAAAGCTAACAAATAGAAATATATTATTAAAAACTAGCGAATAGAACAATTGCAAAAGTAAAACCTTGAAAAGGGAGGGGGGAGTAGAGAGCGTTTAGTAGGAGATGTGTCTGTGTGTTAGGTGAAGGTTACAGAACACATTTCAACAGTGAGAACAAAATGGATTCTCTTGTGCTTAAATGAACAGTACAATGAATGTCCATGTCATTTCCCCCCTTTTGTTTATTTGACACCATTCTTCTCCGCCTTACGTGCAGCCGATTGCTGGTAACTCCTGTTACATTGGCGCTGAGAGACGGCGTCCTGTTCAGCTCTCTCCTAGCTTTCTCACAATAATGGGTTCATCAGGGCTGGTGGTACATTTGTTGGTACAGCGGGTAGTCACACAGAGGCATAGCCTGATGAGGAAGTAAATAACAAACATGAGAAATAGGAACATCACAATGTAAGCGCCTAGTTTCTGTAACCATGTTGCTATGCCATATAAAAAATCACCAAAACCTCCTAAACCCTGAAAGGGGTTCCATCCATCTTTAGCAATATCTCTGGCCTTATTCTGTAGTTCTCTTATCTTAGCAAGATGCCCTTTAATAATGTCCTCATTATCAGAAATGTATATACAACAGTCAGTGCGAAATATCTTACACATCCCACCTTGAGCTGCAGTGAGATAATTTAGCGTTAATCTGTGCTCTAATACTACTTTTTTAAGCTGAGCCATTTATTCTGGTCCTGTTTAGATCAGTGAAATTGAGAGGCATTGCTATCATGGGTATTGTTCCTGTTTGGGGATGTAAGTGAGAACACACCCAGCAGTTGCTAGCGTTGCTATGGGTTGCATACAATTTTAACATTTGGATGAAAGGGTTATTTTTCCATGTCTCAGTTCTCACAAACAACAAAAAGAAAAGAAACATTATCATCTTTTTTTCAAAGGATATCATCACTTCAGGATTTTCTTGCAGTGACTGGCGTGAATCCAGGTGGGCTTTCCTTCCAACTTGACAGCAGGACCGGTTGTCAAAAGCACCAAATGTGGTCCGTCAAATTTTGGTTCTAGTGGCTTTCTGACGTGTCGCTTGACCACCACCCAGTCACCTGGTTGGATTCTGTGAATACCTGAAACAGAATCTGGGTCGGGGATAGATTTATAAACACCTTCATGTATTTTATTCAATGTTCTTTGCAAAATCTGAACATATTCTAACAGATTAGAGTGAGAAGCCTGCAACTGTTGGGGAAAATATAGCCCTGTTTTGGGTGGCCCTCCAAATAAAATCTCATAGGGGGACAGCCCATGTGGTTGTTTAGGGGTAGTTCGTACAGAATATAGGGCTAATGGCAAAGCCTCCACCCATCTTTTTCCTGTATCTGCTTTAATTTTTGCACATCTGTTTTTCAAAATTCCATTAAGTCTCTCAACTTTACCACTACTTTGTGGATGATAAGGTGTATGGAAAGCTTGCTGTATGTGAAGGGCTTCCATTACCTCTTTCATTACTTCCCCAGTAAAATGGGTTCCTCTGTCACTCTCAATAGTTTCAGGAACTCCATATCTACAAACTATTTCATTCAAAATTTTCTTTGCTGTTGTTTTTGCATTTCCTTTGGCTACTGGCCAGCTCTCGGGCCAACCTGAAAACATGTCAACACACACTAAAGCAAACTCATAGGTGCCTATTCTGGGCATCTGAATGTAGTCTATTTGAATTCTTTGGAAAGGGAAATCTGGCTTTGGAAAATGCCTTTGGGGAACATGAACAGGCCTCCCTGCATTGTACAGAGCACAAGTGAGACATGAAGCACAAAACCTGGCTGCAAATGCACTAAATCCAGGTGCTATCCAATAGCAGTCAGTAAGTGCCACCATCGCGCCCTTAGCAAGATGACTGACGCCATGTGCCAGCTGTGCTAAAACTGGGTACAAACTCCTGGGTAGACACCACCTGTTGTCAGCGCTCCACAGGCCCTGCTGATTTTGGGTAGCATTACATTTGATCCACTTATCCTTTTCTTCATCAGGGGCCTGGTTCTGCAACTGAATTAGAGTTTCTACATCCCACTGCTCTTGATGAGGGGAATCTGTCCCCGCTACCTGGGCAACCCCTACAGTGGGTGTGACTCCAAATGCCATAAGGGCAGCATCCTTTGCCGCTTGGTCCGCTAAAGTATTTCCTCTGGCTGTCATGTCACTTCCCCTTGCATGCCCTTTTACCTTCAAGATGGCAACTTCTGCTGGTTTTTGAAAGGCCTCAAATAGCCGCTCTATGAGTTTTGCATGTCTCACTGGCTTCCCTGCACTAGTCAGAAAGTGCCGTGCTTTCCAGATAGGCCCAAAATCGTGGGCTATTCCAAATGCATATCTGCTGTCAGTGTAAACATTTCCCCTTTGATTCTCTAGGAGATGACATGCTTTGACAACAGCACACAACTCCGCTTCCTGTGCTGACATCTGGGGTTTCAATGCTTCCTGATGTAAAATGGTGTCTGTAGTGGTTACAGCAAACCCTGTGTGTGGCTGACCATCATCAGTGTAAAATCTGGAACCATCTACAAATAAGTGTGTGTCACAATCTGATAAGGGCTCATCTTTTGCTGGTGTGACAGAGGCCCTTTCTACCTCCATAAGAGCCATACAATCATGAGAAAAACTCTCAGGTTCTACATCAGTACCATTTGTTGCATCTTCCTCATCAATTATAGGAAGAAGAGTAGCCGGATATAAAGTAACACATCGTTTGATTGTTAAATTCGATGGAGCAAAAAGAGCAGACTGGTACTTGTCAAATCTACTGGCAGACACATGTCTAGTATTTACTTGATTCATGATTTCCTGTACTGCATGTGGCACATACAGGATCAGAGCAGAATCTAGTACAAGCTCCGTTACTTTGTCTAGCAGCAAAATGCAGGCTGCTATGGCTCGCATACAGCTAGGGGAGCCTTTGATGACAGGGTCTAATGAGGCTGATACATACATCACAGGCCTCTGTTTGTCTCCATGTAGCTGGGTGAGTACACCTGCAGCAAATCCATTGACTTCATGACAGAACAACGAGAAAGTTCTAGTATAGTCAGGAAGTCCAATGGCGGGAGCTTCAGACAAAATTTTAATAAGCTCCTTCATCTGCAATTCATTGTCCCATGTGAGTTTGAAAGGGTTTCTAGTGGTAGCCTCATATAGAGGAGCCATAAGTTCTGATGCATTTGGAATCCAGTCCCTACAATATCCCACTAACCCCAGGAAGGCACGTAGTTGCCGGACATTTCTTGGCTTTTCAAAGTTTTGTAGAGTTTTAACTCGATCTGGGGTTAGGTGACGGATTCCATGTAAAATGCAGTGACCCAGGAAGATCACTTTCTCTTGGCAGTATTGTAGCTTATCTTTGCTAACTTTGTTGTTACTGTTATAGAGAAACAGGAGAAGGCTTACTGTTTCTCTGCTACAAATGTCCTTTGTATCAGAACAAATAAGCAAATCGTCTATGTACTGAAGCAAAACAGTGATTGGGTGTGAGGGGGACCATTGGTCCAATACTTGCTTTAACGCAGTATTATATTCAGAGGGGCTACTCACACAGCCTTGGGGCAATCTTGTCCATGCTAACTTTTGGGCATCATGGGTAAATGAAAAAAGGTGCCAGCAATCTGGGTGCAGGGACACCGAAAAGAAAGCATTTGCAAGATCAATCACTGTAAAGCAGGTGCTGGAGGCAGGTATTCCACTTAGTAAAGTGCGGGGGTTGGGCACGATCGGGGTATCTGCCTCTATTATATTGTTAATGGCTCTCAAATCATGCACCATGCGATATGTCACCTGCCCACCCTTCTTGTCTGGCTTCTTTGCAATTGGGAACAGGGGTGTATTGACCTGGTACTTAATTGGTACAACAACCCCTGCTGCTTTCAGTTGAGTGATTTGATCCTTTATCCCCTCAGTCTGAGCAATACTCAGTGGGTACTGTTTAATCTGTGGGAGATGGGCTCCTGGTTTAATTTTTATCATGACTGGGGTGCAATCCAGCAGACCTACATCATATTTACTGGTGGCCCATAATTCAGTGGGAATCACTTTCAATTCTGGTGGAAATGGCAGAGTGGAGTCTTGGATTAAAAATACTCCATGAGCAGAATTTAAAACTTCTCCTGATAGACTACTGATTACTTGGACTCCTGTAGGAGTGTAGTCTATGTTTGCTAAAATTTGGTTCAAAATGTCAGCTCCCAAAAGATTGGTAGGAACTGTGTCTGAAACTAACACTTTAGTGACAATTTCTGTTTGCTGTCCTAGCCTGAGTTTAAGTGGCTTGGACTCAACCAAATCAGTAGAGGTCCCGGTTAGGCCAACACCAGAGATAACATTTGTAGATAATAATCCTGGAGGTAAGTCCTCTATATTAAAAACACTTCGGCTTGCACCAGTATCAATTAAACAGGTTCATTCTGTTTCTCCTCCAGGATAGGGGAGTTCTTGTAAAAATACTTTTACTCTGGCCTCGGGACCATTGTCTCCCCTATTTAACATGATTGATACTGGCATGCCATTTTCCTATGCCTGATCCACTGCTTTTGGCAGAGAACTGGGATCAGTATGAGGGGCCTCTAAGTTCTTTTCTAGTCTACGGTCAGGAAGATGGCAGAATTTGGCTATGTGTCCTTCCCCATCACAATTGTAGCATATAATTGGTCCCCGATTGCCATGATTTCTGAAATTGCCTTTGTCTCTTCCTCTTCCTTTTCCTCTCTGCTTCCCCATGTACATTACCTTGGGTTTGCTGTCTTTTTGGTTAATCCTGTTTTCTATGGATAACAGGATAGGCAGGATGTCTCGAATAGACATATTGCCTGCCTCAGGCCTTGCTGTGAACAACTTTTCTTTCAACTGGGGTATTAAACCATCAAGAAACCTTTGTTTCATCAGTTGTGTAGATGGACTTGCAGTTTCTCCCGCCTTCTCTTCCTCTATTTTAATGCCTGCTTCCTCAGCCATATCACTTAACCGCCTCCAATAAGCCTCTGCTGCTTCCTCTTTCCCTTGCTTAGCATTCATAAATTCAGCATGTCTGGTTTGTCCATATATTTGGGGCAATTTTTCCTTCAATTTCTCACAAACCTCCCGTCCACTCATCATCTTACCTAGATTTTTGACGTCTACACTACATTCTTTAAGTATATATCCAGACATGTTGCTTCCCACTGCTTTAATAAGAAGCTGATGAATGTCAGTAGCAGAAGCCTCATATGCTTCCTGTGCAGCACTAAGTTTGTTTGCAAACCCAATTGGATTCTTTCTAGGATCTCCCAATCCCTCTAATATGGCTCTCATATCTTGGGGACTAAAAGGTACATGCCATTTAATTTGAGACTTACTGTCAACAGCATCACCTTCAAAAACTAATTGGGTTCTGACAGGGTAAACTGCAACAGATTTCTCTATGCCAGGGGCAGAAGGGCTGGCATCTCCCTTCTCTTCATCTTGCTGCCACAATTTGGAAATTATGGTTTGCTCTGGAAGTTCAGACTCTATCTCTCTTTCTCTGGCCAAAGCCTTAAGTTCAGAGAGATCTAGGTTTGCATATGTGCCTTTTGATTTATGCCAATCATCTGTTTCTAGGATACGAGCCAAATCCCTCTTTGTAGGTTGATATGGGGCTGTTAAACCTCTGCTCTCTACTATATTGCATAGCTCATCTTTTGTGTGTTCCATGTAATCTAATTCTTTTGCTTTTGTGCGTGGACCCCTTAAAGCCAAACTGGCAGCCACATAAGGTGGGGGGTCCTCCTCTACAGAGTCTTCTGGCCAAATGTAGTAAATTTGGGCAGTACTTTTATTAAATATCTCCGTCAAGCCAGTTTGATTTGCTACTTTAGCTTCTGTCTCCCATGTGCAAGCTATTCTCCACGTTCCTTCACTGCACAGTAGTGGGCCATAATCGTGCAGAAAAGTTTGCCATACTTTTAAATCAAAAGTCCCTTCAGATTTTAAAGGTTTAGCTGTTCCCTTTGTCCATTCTACCCATTTATCTAGGGGCTCAGTATAGGCAGAACCGTACCTTCGGTTCATATATTCTCTAGCGCTCATCTTGCGCTGGGCATTTTCTGAAGGCCTCTCTCCCTTCATTCCCTTAATTAATTTAATGCCCATAATGACTGGCCAGTCTTCTCTCTTCTCTGCTTGTGCCTATACCCTCTTGCCTCTAAAACAAATAGTACAGAAAATCTGCAGATTTACAAGAATAGTCTCCACTTATCTACGTGGATAGAAGGGGTTTATGACAATAGACAAAACACTCATTAAGAGACCCTCCTCGTCTCTTCTTTTCTCTGTGAGTTTTATCTGACCCTACCATGCGCCTCTGACCCAGGTCGCCCACAAGGAGTCAATGCAGGGAACTGCAGAGGATTTTCCCTATCCACACACAGTCCAACCCGTGAAGGGGGACACAAACACATTCACACACACACGTTACCCAACCAGAAAGGTCCGAGAGTGGTCTGGTTTCCTTGAGAACCGACAGATAGGATACATAGGAAAAGGCAGAAATATAGCAAGCTTAAGGGCAGCTTACCTAGCCGGCATTTGAGGTCTGCGTTTCCCGATGATCCCGATCGAAGCGCGGTTCCTTCTGGAGACTCTGCCAAACTCCTGTTATGGCTCGCCAAGACTGATATGACTGATTTCTGATTGGGACTCTAAAACAAAGTTAATACTGCAGCTGCAGGAACAGATTCACAGGACTCAATCACTGTGTTTAAAATGTCCGTTCCGAGAAAAATGTATTATTACATGTTATTTTATACATAGATAAGAAAGGGGTGGTGTGAGATGTTATTAAAAACTAACAAATAGCAATATGTTATTAAAAGCTAACAAATAGAAATATATTATTAAAAACTAGCGAATAGAACAATTGCAAAAGTAAAACCTTGAAAAGGGAGGGGGGAGTAGAGAGCGTTTAGTAGGAGATGTGACTGTGTGTTAGGTGAAGGTTACAGAACACATTTCAACAGTGAGAACAAAATGGATTCTCTTGTGCTTAAATGAACAGTACAATGAATGTCCATGTCAGCATCGGCACAATTTGATTTTGGTATGCGACTAGGAGTTTTGTGTGGTACCCCCATTGGTATACCAGGTTGCGGTCCCTGAGAACTTTAGTTATTAGGGAGAATTCCTTCTGCATCTGTGTAGTGGTGGCAGAAATATCAGCAAACAGAGCAATTTTTGAGTAACAGGAAGGGTGCGTACAGATCTAGCGACCTTCATAATTTGGTCTTTTATATGAAAAAGTGGATGTGGGCTAAAACATCTCTTGGTATGGACGCAGGCAGATGCTTAGGTTTGTAGATCCTATGTGCACGGTCAATTAAAAGATCAGATGGGGACAGAAATGGGATGAGTTTAAGGAAAATCTGCTGGAGAAATGGGACTAGATCAGAATTTTTAACCATTTCAGGTATACCCCTGAATTTGATATTATTCCATCTGGAACGATCTTCCAGATCTTCAACTTTGGCTTTTAGGTATTGGATCTCTTCTGCATGACCAGAATGTGCATCGACCAGTTCCTTAATAACAAGTGTAACTTACTCCATCTGCCTTTCAAGTTGATCAGTACGCTCTTCCACATGATCTATTCTACTATGAACTTGAGAAACTGAGGAACGGAATTCTGCCTGTATATGTTTGTGGCAAGTTCAGAGCATTGATTTTAAGAAGTGTTCAGAGACTGGGTTGCTGGTAGCTGGGACAGAGGTCAGGGAACCCAGATCATCCCCCTCCTGACTTTATTGGAGCCTTGAGGGGAGTGAGCTGACAAGTCAGCAGCTCTCTTGTGCCTGTCAGCAATCTGGGGAAATGAGCAGAGCTGTTCCCTGAGTGAGGATTCCTCCATAAGGGCTTGTGGAGAGCAGTCAGGCAGCAGGGAAGGGAGCGGCGAGCGTGCTGTGTCCCCAGGGTCGGATCCATCTTGGGACTCCATTGCCAGTTGGGAGAAGAACTCTGTCAGCTTGCGCGGGACTGGGGGCTTATATTTCTTATATATATATATTTCTGGGAACATAGCCTTAGTAGTCCCCAGTGCTGGTGGGTGTATCAGGCGCGATGCGCAGCGGTCTACTGTGCTGTAAAGCTGCTGATTATCACCCTCTGGGACAGAGCAGTTAAGCAGCCATTCAGCTGTGCAGCTAAGCCATGCGCCTCAGGATTTTTTTTAACACATCACACCTAAAACACACATAAAACGCACAGGTGTGAACCGAGCCCTAGAATAGCAAGAGGCCAAATTGTACTTTTTAAATATTTGCCCTTTTTACTAATTTGAGTTTGCACCATGTTACATAGTATGAGGCTAGAAGGACAGCAGTGACAGGACACTGCAAAGAAGCTAAAGCTAGAGCCAGTTTTATACAAAATGGAACTTTGTGTAGAATTCACCCTGGGTGGTCCCTATACTGAAATAAAATGGTAATTTCATAAGTAAACCTTGTGTTCTTTGTTAAATAAACCTAATCCAGATCCAATGCAGGTGGTATTGAGTGTTAATTGTTATATGACTTTGCCACAGTAAAGCTGACCATACATTATTTTTTTTTTTCCGTTCAGCCAGCTAGCAGGACGAAAAAAATGGAGCCAATTTTCCCATCCACACATTTGTAAGCAGGTTGGAAAATTCTAGCTAGCTACTGCCCGGCAGGGAGAGAAAGGGTTAACTTGTTTGCCTGGCTTTTTCACTTGGTGAGCTCTTCTGGAGGCAACCAGTACAAGAGGATTATATGACAGCCAGATAGTGGGAGAGTGGTACTGGCAAGGTTGGTGGGTCTCATGTATAGTGTGGGGAGTGGTTCATAGCCTACCTCCCAAGCAGTAAGTGCCACAGCAACCAGGACCAGATCTGCGTGGCGGAGATCCTAGGCATCTAGCTATATGATACAGAAGAGTTAATTATGCGCATGCATGGGGTCTGCACTGGTTTCTGGCGGGCCCCGCTCTGTCACTGGGAGATGGGTGGCGGAGTCTAGCTGGACTCGTGGAACGGAACACTGTAATGTGGTGTCTCCTTCAAAATGTTGCATCATGGGATCAGGTGTATGTATCATGGGACCAAGAGGCACCTGTATGACAGCTTCAGGTTATGATACAAAGACACCGGGGTGTACGGCTCATTTCTAAGTCATGGTGCCACCATAATGTTGATGGCACATGAATGTGTCCCAGCCATTAGGGAGCATGTACACCTGGCAAGTTTCCCCCGCCCACACATTTGAGGTGGATGGGGAAATCCTCCCCGCTGTGTCATTGTATCCTGAAAGCAGGACTCTCTTACCGTCAGAATACACTGAACAGCACTGCAGCCCATTGGTTGTATGCGCGGATCGAGCAGACATTTTCCAACATTAGTCTCCAACTCTGGTTACCAGTTGCTGAGTTGGCTGGGTAAAAGTTTGTGTATTTTGTAATTGTAAGTAGGGAGAAGAAAAGGGGGTACTACTGAAGGTATTACCAAATGTCGGACTTTATAGGCCAGGAAACAATGGAGAAGGGAATATTATGAATAAATCATCACATTTATTGAAAAAATACAAAATATACATATAATAATATGCATTTATGCAATTTGTACAGTGAGCCCTTGTGCATCTGCGCGTTTCGCCATGAGGCTTTTTCAGGACACGACCAAGGTTCAAAGACGTAACAGATAAGAGAACAAAATCCCACTATCTTGAGTTGGAGTATATTGTATATACCCACAGCCTGGAATAGGCGATGGGTTTTCAAAACTCGAAGTAATATATAAATCTTAAATTTTGTGAACAGGGGCAGAAGTAGCCTTGACTCCGAACATAAGTGAGGCCAGCAGAGTTGTACAGCGTTCGACTGTCGCCCAGGGGCACGCTTTCCTTAATATATCCTCCATGCACAGCATGTCTTTTCAGGCTCTACTAGCCATGAACAATGCATAATCCCAAAAAGGGTCTGCTGCTTTGATACATATTGTATAATATTGCTCTGCTGGCCTCACTTATGTTCGGAGTCAAGGCTACTTCTGCCTCTGTTTTAAAATTTAAGATTTATTTATTACTTTGAGTTTTGAAAACCCATTGCCTATTCCAGGCTGTGGGTATATACAACAATATACTCCAACTCAAGATAGTGAGATTTTGTTCTCTTATCTGTTACGTCTTTGAACCTTGGCCGTGTCTTGAAGAAGCCTAATGGCGAAACGTATAGACAAACAAGGGCTCACTGTACAAATTGCATAAATGCATATGTATGATGTTTTTTACTCTTTCCATTTATTATATGTATATTTTGTATTTTTTAAATAAATGTGATGATTTATTCGTAATATTCCCTTCTCCATTGTTTCCTGGCCTATAAAGTCCGACATTTGGTAGTACCTTCAGTAGTACCCCCTTTTCTTCTCCCCCTATATTACGGATGTGGCTTTTGAGTGCCCTCTCCTTTATTTATGTAATTGTAAGTAAGTTTATAAGTGTAGTTTTCCTTGATTACTGATATAAAAGCCTCCAGTTCCCCTTTTCACAACAATCAGCTTTCTTTTAGATGCTACATGCTGTATACAGTGTATGTGTTTTTCACTTCAGAGCAAAGTGTTGTGCTTGTTTTAAAGCGGTGTTCTGGCCTTCCCCTCCAAAAATTAAAAGTCAGCAGCTACCTATATACTGTAGCTGTTGACTTTTAATAATAGGACACTTACCTGTCCTGAAATCCAGCGTTGTCGGCACCTCAGCCATGTTTACATCAGCTGTCTGGTGCTGCCACCACCATTGCCAGTAAGGGAACCCGGAAGTGAAGTCTTGCAGCTTCACAACCGGGTACCTACTGTGCATGCGCGATGCGTGCTGTGCTCTCTTACTGGCCCGACAGCAGGGGAAAGAGGAGGGAGGAGGAGTAGGCTGGATTTCCTACGTACCTCACCGCGGAAAGGTCCAACAGAAGTGGGGACAGGGTACCTGGGGAGGAATCAGATAAGCGGAAGTTCCACTTTTGGGTGGAACTGCACTTTAAATTTAAACCCCCAACTGGCTTTTTAAATATATGGGTGTTTTTTTCTAGATATTGCTGTAGGACTTTCCTTGTGCCCCTTTTCAAACTGACTACTTACTAATTGTGATAAATGCCAAAGAAAATGAAGGGATTTTGACGGTGCAAATAGACTGAACATAGAAAAATAAAAAAATAAAAATTTTTAATTAAACCATTAAAAAACATACAATTTGTACATAATTCATAAAATCACAATATCGATATAGTTACAGTGGTCAAGTAGAGCATGAGTGTATATTTATTTTGGAAGATGATATAGTTGCATACCAGCCCATACTTGGGCTAGTATGCAACTATATCATCTTCCAAAATAAATATACACTCATGCTCTACTTGACCACTGTAACTATATCGATATTGTGATTTTATGAATTATGTACAAATTGTATGTTTTTTAATGGTTTAATTAAAAATTTGTTTTTTTTAATTTTTTTATGTTCAGTCTATTTGCACCGCCAAAATCCCTTCATTATCTTTGCCATTTATAACCATTTTCAGGGATGTGGTGCCTATTCAGTAGGGTGTTTTACCATTAATCGGAACCGAAACTTTTGTTTACTAATTGTGATGTTTCGCCTTAAGCTATAATCACTGTCAGTGCTGTACTAATAGAAGCTGCAGTTCAACATGCCCTAATGTTTGCACAGACTAAAAATTTCTCATCAAAGTCTCAATTCACAAAGCCACATTCGTTTTTCTTTTTACTTGTGGTGGGTATTTTATCTGATCAAAGATGTTATATTCATAAAAATAAATGCGTTATTGTAGAATCACTTTGCGCCTCAATCACTAAGGTACACAAAGCACTACAAAACACAAAAGTAGTGGGGAAAAACCATAGAGCATTGGGGGGCACTGGCATTTGGCATTAGGTGTTCTATTTTTAGTAACATGTGCAACCAACTGTATGCCAATAAGCTTCAAACCACTGCATTTTATATAGGAAAAAAAAAATATATATATATATATATATATATATATATATATATACTTTAATCTGGCTTTTATTTAATACAGTCACATAAAAACATAAGACTTGAAAAGTGATCTAATGTACCAGACTAAAATCACATTAAAAAGTGCAGTATTTTTCATAGTTTATCATATTTCCTAGTTTTGTTCCAGCAAGATACTTTTCAAAATGTGCATCCACCTCCTTGCTCTGATCTTCGGTAAAAAGACTCTTCCAGTCCCCTACTTCTCCTTTAAAAGCAATAAAGTCTAAATAGTTATTATAACTAATGAGTTGGAATCAAAATGCAATCCTATAAAAACAATTCACAAAAAATAAATACATTGCAGAATACATCTTTGAGCTTCTTAAATTAAACAAGTCAGAATTGTAACCATATTTTACACCACTGATCAGTTTGGCTTGTTCAGTTATGTTTTAGAATATTTTTACTATCTTGCAGCATAGTCACTTGAAATATTATTTGCAGACGCCATACATTTTACAAGGATACCTTTCACAACCAAGTTGTACAATGTTTGAAATGAGCGACAAAAAGGGCAATGTTCTGCTATACAGTAAACCAAATACTTTATTATTTAACCACCTCTGTACCATGCCATAGCCAAATATGCCAACAGCATGGCTCTCTTGTTCTAGGAGGGCTTCCATGGACATCCTGCCAGAACACGCCTATCACGCACCCCCTGGGGCACGCATTGGGCATGTTCTGTGACCGCTGTGTCCTTTGGACACAGCTGATCACAGATCAAGGTAAGGGGTCAATCATAGTGGCCCTTTACCATGTGATCAGCTGTGTCCAATCACAGCTGATCACATGTAAACAAATTTGACAGTTATTGGCATTCCTTTTCTCATGTGCTGTCAGTGCTTGAGGAAAGGAGAGCTGATAACCAGCCAGTCTGGCAGGGCACATATACACTGATAATCAGGGCACTGATAATCAATGCAGCTCCATCGGTGCACATTAGTGAATAAGAAAAAGTACTTATTTGCAAAATGTTATAACAAACTAAGAAACCCTTTTTTTCATTTGTTTAGGGAAAAAAGGGGAGAGAGAGAGAGAGAGAGAGAGAGAGAAGAGAGAAGAGAGAGAAAAAGAGAGAGAGAAAGAAGAGAGAGAGAAGAGGGGAGAGAGAGAGAGAGAAGAGAGAGGAGAGAGAGGGGGGGAGAGAGAGAAAGAGAGAGAGAGATCCCCCGTTCTGTCAGGGAGAAGACAGACATCTGCTGTTTCTAGAGATTAGAAACAGCAATGTCTCTCTACTCCCAGTCACTACACTGCCCCCACAGTTAGAAAAAAGTACTTACCGGTATTTGCAAAATTTGATAACAAACTAAGAAAACCTTTTTTTTCCATTTGTTTAGGGAAAAAGAGAGAGAGAGACAGAGAAAAAAGAGAGAGAGAGAGAGAAAAAAAGAGAGAAAGAGAGAGAGAAGGGGGTGAGGGAGAGGGAGAGAGAGAGAGAGAGAGAGGGGGGGGAGAGGGTGAGGGAGAGAGGGAGGGAGAGAGAGAGAGAGAGAAGAGAGAGATCTCCCATTCTGTCAGGGAGAAGACAGACATCTGCTGTTTATAGAGATTGGAAAAAGCAATGTCTCTCTACTCCCAGTCTCTACACTGCCCCTACAGTTGGAAACACCTCCCTAAGACACACTTAACCCCTTGATCGCCCCTAATGTTAACCCTTTACCTGCCAGTCACATTTATACAGTAATCAGTGGCTATTTTTAGCTCTGATCACTGTATAAATGTCAATGGTCCCAAAAAAAGTGTCAAAAGTGTCCGATTTGTCCGCCGCAATGTCGCAGTCCAGCTAAAAATCACAGATTGCCGCTATTACTAGTAAAAAAATAATAATAAAAATGCCATAAATCTAACCCCTATTTTGTAGACGCTATAACTTTTGCGTAAACGAATCAATATACTTTTTTTTGCGATTTTTTGCGGGGTTTTTTTTTACCAAAAATATGTAAAAGAATACTAATGCCAAGAATGCATAATGGCATATTGTTTTTCCTTTTTTAATTTCATGATATTTATTATAGCAAAAAGTAAAAAATATTGTGTTTTTTTTTCAAAATTGTCGCTCTTTTTTTGGTTATTTTATTTATAGCACAAAATTGCAGAGGTGATCAAATACCACCAAAAGAAAGCTCTATTTGTGGGAAAAAAAGGACGTCAATTTTGTTTGGGTACAGCATTGCACGACCGCGCAATTGTCAGTTAAAGCGACGCAGTTCCGTATCGCAAAAAATTGCCTGGTCATTAAGGGGGAAAATCCTTCCGGGGCTGAGTGGTTAAATGCCACCAAAAGAAAGCTCTTTATGTTTAAAAAAAATTTAATGAGTACACTGTTGCATGACCTCGCAAATGTCATTCAAAGTGCTACAACTCTGAAAGCTGAAAATTGGCCTGGGCAGGAAGGGGTGAAAGTGCCCAGTATTGAAGTGGTTAAATTTGGTTGTGAAAACAAGCTCTCAATATACTATTTCTAATGAACACAGTAAACAGAAAAACACTGTCTACCAATAATTCAATTTATTTTGAAAAAGAAAAGAAAATAATCCATGGAGATATACAAATTTTCAGAATACAAATAATTTTGCTTTGCATATGATTGGGTGGCTGAAGTGAACAGATTTAGTCTGTTATTATTTTTGTAACTCAAACCCAAAATAATGGATTTAGATCTGTCTTATTTTTTTGTACAACACAGGATAAAACCGTTTTAATATTTTACCTTTTTTGAAGAAAACATTCCCAAGATCTTCATGTTTGTTTGTACAACACAGGATAAATCCGTTTTAATATTTTACCTTTTCTGAAGAAAACATTCCCAAGATCTCCATGTGTGTTACTGGATTTCTCCTTCATAGAAAAAAAGGTTGTTTTTTCTTGTACCAACTTGATTTGCTCATCCTTCAGAGCTAAGCCATAGAAGTCATTTATTTTTCTCAGTGCTTTTGTGAGGTCCTTTAGACAAAAAAAAAAAGAGAAAAAAATGATAATTATATATTGTCTTTTGCATTTTTGGGTGTGGAACCAGTCAGAGCAAAGACATTTGTGGGGTCTTAAATCATGCTGAAGAACCACAAAGACATGGACTGTTGGTTGTATCCTTGTACCAACTGAACTTCAAATGCTAGCCAAAAGCTGAATGCATTGTTTTGATGGAATACATTCCTAATTAAATCTGTAAGCCATTTTAATATCTTCTATAGATGTATTGATTCTGTACACAAATATACCAGACAAATCCAGTATTCATATTTAGGTGCAAAGTAGCAGCGTTACTGCGAACAATAGACGTTTTTGGTATTACTATAGACTGTAGGGCAAACACTAACCGCTTTCATGTCTTCAAATGTAAGTACTAGGATAGTCCCATCATCAATATGTTTCTCCCACTGAAGAGTATAATCAAAGTACGATCCATAGATTACTAAAATAAAAGACAATATGTAACAGTTACAATACCATAAAAGATTGATAGTAACAATTGTTTACTAATAGAGCAAAGCATGCTTACTTTCTGTAAAAAAAAATGTAAATTTTTAGATATCTAAGCACATCAGATGAGTGAAAATCACTTTCAAAGATTACCCATTAATGGGCAAGGAAAATTAAAAACAGGATTTTTGCTTGCAAATGATTGGATGAAGCCAGTACAACTTTATTTCATTTATTAAGCTAAGTGAAAATTCACTTTTCAAAGAAACTGCCCTTAGCTTGGAGAATGAGGTGAAGTTGTACTGACTTCAATCATCCATTCATGTGCAAGCACAAATCCATTTTCTTATCTTTCTTGCACACGACGTGTTCTTTGAAAAGTGAACTTTCACTTTATTTCACCTAATTCAATACCAGGGGCAGACAACTGTGGCCCTGCAACTGTTTTGTAACTGCATGGGCATTGAAAAACTGCCAATTACAAGCATGAATCCCAGAGGCATAATGGGAAGACTGGCAGTTACTCCCAGAGGCAGAGCCATGATGGGACTTTTAGTTCAGCAACAGCTGGCCGCTCCTGCACTGGAATAAGTGAACATTCACTTTGAAAGTCAACATATCTAATCCTTTAGTAAAATCAACCCCACTGCCTCCTACATTAAAGCTTTTTGGTATTCTACCTGTAGGTTTAGCTTTAGAACCAACTGGCAATTAACAGGTAAAGGTTTTCACATTCAACTGAAAGCAGCTTATTATGCTATATCCTCTCACTATATATTCCCTTTGATAAATATTTAATAGCATTATAAACTTAAGTAATGCCAACATTTTTCAATGTATAGGGAGCACGATGCAGTTGTTCATCTAAAAATATGTACACAAGTAGACAACAAGAAAAGTGTATTGAATGTATTTATTTGTTTTGTCTGCCTTTTTTTTTAACTGCTTCAGCCTGGAAGTTTTTACCCCCTTCTTGACCAGAGCACTTTTTGAGATTTGGCACTGCGTCGCTTTAATTGACAATTGCGCGGTTGTGCAACAATACACATGAACAAAATTGACGTCTTTTTTTTTCCCGACAAATAGAGCTTTCTTTAGGTGGTATTTGATCACCTCTGCAGTTTTTATTTTTTGCGCTATAAACAAAAAAGAGCGACAATTTGGGAAAAAACGCGTTATTTTTTACTTTTCGCTATAATAAATATCCCCCAAAAATATATTAAAAAAACCTATTTTTTTCCTCAGTTTAGGCCAATATGTATTCTTCTACATATTTTTGGTAAAAAAATTGCAATACGCGTATATTGATTGGTTAGAGCAAAAGTTATAGTGTCTACAAAATAGGGGGTAGATTTATAACATTTTTATTTTTTTTAAATTTTTTTTACTAATAATGGCAGCGTTCTGCGATTTTTATCATGAATGCGACATTATGGCGGACACATCGGACAATTTTGACACATTTTTGGGACCATTAGCATTAATACAGTGATCAGTGCTATAAAAATGCATTGATTGCTGTAAAAATGTCACTGGCAGTGAAGGGGTTAACACTAGGGGCGATCAAGGGGTTAATTGTCTTCCCTAGTGTGTGTTCTAACAGAAGGGTGGAGGGGACTGACTAGGGGAGATGACAGATCACTGTTCATACTTTGTATGAACAGACGATCTGTCACTTCTCCCCTCAGAGAACCGGGATCTCTGTGTTTACACACAGAGTGTAGAAACACGAGAGTTGCGCTAGAAAATTAAATAAATGAATAAAGTGAAGTGGTGAATATGTGAACCATATATGATGAATAGGCTAATTCGCATGCACAAAATAAATGCTATAAATATAGTCTCTATGAGTAGTGGCGTCTAATAATAACCCCCCGTGCTGAAACAGAACAACAGAGTCCACATAAGACGATCTTGATCCACTCTGTGAAGAAATGTGATCCACCACTGAAAGATAGAAGGGGTAACTCCTTACCAGAAAACCATCATCCCCCACCACAGAGGATCATAGCAAGCAAAAGCAGCTGTGACTTGAAATTGGCATCAATACTAGTCTGCTAGATCTTCGGATCATCACATGGTTGGGACCGAATCAAATGGGAAGTAGACCGTGTAACAAAGATAAAAACTCCGATAGTGTAAAACCTTATGAGTTTAATAAATCGCATAAAAAAACACACTTACACAGACGTTTCAAAAGATAAGTCTTAAGTCCGGTCAGGCGGCCGCACAGACTCGGACAGACCCATCCTCTTGGAATATGAGCAGTGACTGGAGGTGACGTCAGCGCGTCGTCCTGCTCTGCCCTACGCATTTCGTAATAAGATTACGTCATCCAGGGGCACGGGCGGCGCACTGTGTCACCTCCCTAAGTACTATAGCAATGCAACCAAGCCTCGCTTTGAGCCCCGGTCAATCAATAGACAGACAGCCTCTCTCAGAATGGAACGCAAGCCTAGGAAGCAATTAGCTCTGCATAATGTTAAATAATCAGAATATATAAAAATATATATAAAAACAAAAGGAAAAAAAACGTCCACATCGGAAAAAACATCATACGGACATCGCACGTATGAATAAAAACGAATGGAGCACTAAAAGAATGCCTCTGTTAAGGATAAACCGGAAACAAAACAGAATCCATATCACGGTGACCCTCGCAGAGATTGAATGGACTAACGTATAGTAGGGTCTCACCAGATAAAGATGAAATAAAATGCTAATCATCCAGTGATAAACAATAATAGTCCATCCTACCCGTAATCTACAGCAGAGGTAACAATGGAGGAAAATAAAAATTGAAATTAAAAATACGTAATTGGTTAATGCCGCCCCACCCGTGACAGATATGTTAATGTTCCCGACAAAGTATCAAAATAAGACCCTCTATAGTGTTGGGTAGAGCTGACCACTCAGATAGATCCTGATAGACAATCTAACCCACCAACCAAAATAACAATTTACAACTGTAAAAGATTTGGTCAGTCTAAAAAAACGGAAGTTGAATATAACCAACTATGGGGCTACTGGTGTGATAATGAGTGGTGACATCTAGTGGATCATTATCAGAATACACAGCAAAAAAGCGAGGCTTGGTTGCGTTTCTATAGTACTTAGGGAGGTGAAGCAGTGCCCCTGGATGACGTAATCTTATTACAAAATGCGCAGGGTGGCGCAGGACGCCGCGCTGACGTCACCTCTAGTCACTGCTCATATTCCAAGAGGACGGGTCTGTCCGAGTCTGACCGGACTTAAGGCTTATCTTTTGAAACGTCTGTGTAAGTGTGTTTTTTTATGCGATTTATTAAACTCATAAGGTTTTACACTATCGGAGTTTTTATCTTTGTTACACGGTCTATTTCCCATTTGATTCGGTCCCAACCATGTGATGATCCGAAGATCTAGCAGACAAGTATTGATGCCAATTTCAAGTCACAGCTGCTTTTTCTTGCTATGATCACTTCACTTTATTTATTTATTTAATTTTTTAGCGCGACACTCGTGTTTCTACATTTTGGTAATATATGGTGTCATATAATTAGAGTTGCTGCTTTTCACTTTTTATCATTTGTTCAGGTTTACTACACATTTTTCAAACCTTTACATATGATTGTTTATTCACATGATGTAGCGCGGTTTTTTTTTTCCATTTTTTCTTTACACACAGAGATCCCGGCTCTCGCCGTGTTACGAACAAGCGCATGAGCCCAGCAGTCATCGAGACCACCAGGCACTCGCATCGGCTCCAGGGGCGAGTTGCGGGCGCGCGTGCTCACCCCTAGTGGCCACCAGAGGGAGCGACGTAACATAATGGCGATTCGCACAGCCGAGCCATGTTGCCGCAGCACAACTGCGGCAGCTGGTCTGCAAGCGGTTAAACTGTATTTTTAAACCTATCCAGTCAGTACCATTTCCAGTTATAAAATCCTTGAAGAACAAGTCCCAAGATTCATATGTCGGAAGCACAGGATTCTTGTTTGAGAAATGATAGAAAGACACCGCTGTATCTTTTGGATTCCGAAGGATGAGTAACATCTGCAAAAAAAAACACACAAGGCTTAATATGGTAAAAAAGTATTGTTCACTATGTTTTACTTCAGTAACCTATGCACATGATTGTCCTGAATTATCACATATATAATAATTTGATAGGTATATAAATACATTAAATATGGAGCTATTATTAAGATGAAATAATAAAGTTTATCTCAGGCCAAAAGTTTTTGCTTAGAATTGGATAGAATATGGAATTAACATAGTTGCCAACATTGAAAAAAAAATATGTGGGACACTTTTTTGGCTGTAGGCGGAGTTGTACAATAATTAGGGGGCGGGGCATTCGTTTGTAGGCGTGGCTCCGGAAAAATCCATAAGGCGTGGCGTACATGAAAAGTGGCTCCAGCAATAGGGTCACCTGTTTTAAAGTTGGGCCTACACGATCCCAGGTTCAAAACAATTCTTAAGCTTTAACCAATTTAGACTAAAACATTTTCTTTCTTTCAGGAAAAGGAAATCTATTTCAGACATTAGAGTGATGCATGACCCATCTTTGAAATTCTGGAAGGCTATGCAACTCAGTCACTTTTTTTCTAATATCACCTACCTAACCACCTACACCTATAGATGTCCTTTGAAAAACTCTGTGGACCCTTTCCATTATACCTTGTCCACTGCATATAGTCTTCTTACACATCCTGCAGATGACTTTGAACTTCCTTTTCTAACATCCCTATAAATGGGATCTCAGTTTTACTAAGTTACTTTGTCTTAAAATCATCTGTATCTAGCAGAATCAAGAAAACCCTGTATAAACTAATGAATAGATTGTACTCAGTGCCTGGACTCCTACACAGAATCTTTTACTCAGTCCCCTCAGTAAGCTGGAGGTGCAGCCACACAAGAGGCCCTTATTTCACATATTCTTGGTTCAGCCCTTTTGGGGAGACATTCAAAATTGAGTTACTGTGTCAGGAAAGGCATACTGTGCCCAGGTGCATACATGTGCACAAGTACAGAATTAAATTGAGCCATGTTCATTAACAGGTGTTTGCATGTGCACATATTTGTGCACAAGCATGCACCTGGGCACATTTAACAGTAGTAAGAAGAGCCAGCAGAACTGTAATCCTTGAAGTGTCGTTTATTGGTACATCAGAGTGACAATAAAACAATAAGCTGACACGTTTCGGCAATAGCCTTAGTTGTAGCTAGTTTGAAACAGATATGGCAAAATATATATATACTCACGTATGCAAATTCCATCTCTACATAATTGGCCTATCGGGTTAGTGTCACAGAAAATTAACATATTTAATTGATACCACCAATTATCCAAGTGGTTAGTGACTACACCTGTTTTTAGCCAGCAAGAGAAGGGGGAGAGGAAACAAAGAAATGTATTTCTTAGAAGAAGGTGAAAATGCAGACTCATGTTCAAGTAAAATACTTTGTGAACATCAGTCTGCATTTTCACCTTCTTCTGAGGAATACATTTCTCCCTTGGAGTAATATGGTCCTAATATCTCATGTAGCATTTTTTCTACACACTTCTTTTTGGCTCAACAAAATAACTTTTTATATTGCCTTTGTTTCCTCTCCCCCTTCTCTTGCTGGCTAAAAACAGGTGCTGTACACTCACTACTTTACATTGTAACAAAGTGTCATTTCTTCAGTGTTGTCACATGAAAAGATAGAACAAAATATTTTTAAAAAATGTGAGGGGTGTACTCACTTTTTTGAGATACTGTATACTCTGCATCCAGTGTAGCCTATATCTACAGTGCATTCGGTGGTGTACTGTTTCTAATACACTTCAGGTGGTGTACACGGTATCTAATACAGTGTGTATAGTTTCTACTACTTTTTTGGTGGTGTACACAGTATCTAATACAGTGTGCACAGTTTCTACTACACTTCAGATGGTGTACACAGTATACAATACAGTGCAGCCATAGTACAGTTTGGAATACAGTGCAGGCGGTGTACATAGTATCTAATACAGTGTGTACACTTTCTAATACACTTCAGGCAGTGTACACAGTATCTAATATAGTGTAGTGTGGTGTTGCAAAATAAAAAATATATCATGTCTGGAAGGCCACCAAGGAGAGGCAGACGCTCACAGGCCACTAAAAGAGGGCAAGCAGCCTCTGTATCTACAGTCAACAGTGGTGGTCGTGGACATGGTGCATCCTCTGCAGGTGACCGTGGGGCACGCGTGTCCTTTTTTTCTGCTGCTGGCCGTGTTATTGCGCCACAACATGCAGAAGAGTTGGTGGAGTGGATAACAAAGCCATAAATAACAAAGAGTAGTTTGCCTTCCAACGCAGCTGCCAAAGCAGTATATTCCACCTGCTCCTTGTCCACAGTCACTTCTTCCATAGCCCCACCATAATGCACAGAAGAGTCCCCAGAATTATTCGACCAGTGTCGGGTACATGCTGCTGGAGGATGCGCAGTGATTTGACGGCTCCGATGTTAGTTCCCAGGTTATGGAAGGGAGTAATGTGAGCCTAGGGAGATGGGGTGCCACAGAAGGACAAGAAACTGGCAGGCATGTTTCCCCAGTTTGCTCCAAGGAGGAGGAACAGCTCCAGTGAGGCAGGATGTCCTCTAGGGGGCAGCTTAAGGGCAGCCACCCTATTGCATCACACCACAGAGCTCCGCATGTGCAGGGCGCTGCTGACTCCCCGCTGACTTTTAAAAGTTCCTTGGTGTGGGCCTTTTTCGACACGTGTTCAGCAGATCGCACAGTTGCTGTTTGCAACCTATGTCTGAAGCGGATCAAGCATGGCCAGAACAGCAGCCGCTTGGGCACTACATGCTTGACCAGACATATGACGACCTGTCATGCAGTTCCGTTGGCAACAGCACTTGAAAGACCCACATCAAAGAAAAAGGCAGACTTCTCCTTGCTCCTCATCTGGCATCTCCAACCCTACTATACCTCCAGTCCTCTCAAAAACCTGCACTGAGAGGAATGAAGGTATAGCAATAGGTTTCCCAAGTACTTGCAGCCAATCTGCTAGCAGTACACTCCCAACTGATTTTAGCAGGCAAATTTGCCCACCCCAGTTGCTGAACCGTAAAAAGAAATTTGGTCCCAGCCATCCACATGCTCAGCGTCTAAATGCTAGCTTGGCCAAATTGCTAGCACTGCAACTGCTGCCTTTTCAGCTGGTAGACTCTGCTCCCTTTCGTGAATTTGTGGAATGAGCTGTACCTCAGTGGCAGGTTCCAAAACGCCATTTCTTTTCAGGAAGGCCATTCCAGCTCTCTACCTGCATGTGGAAGGCATGTTTTGGCCTCGTTGGACAGGGCGTTCAGCAGTAAGGTTCATATTACCACTGACTCATGGTCCAGCAGGCATGGGCAGGGACGTTACCGTTCCTTCACAGCACACTGGGTAACTCTGCTGGCAGCTGGGAAGGATGCAGGACAGGGTTTAGTGTTGTTGGAGCTTGTTCCACCACCATGCCTCCAAAATGCTAGTGATGATTCTGCTACAGCTCTCTCCTGCACTCCCTCCTCCAAGCAGTCAGGCTAAAAGATGCCATGCGGTGCTTGAGTTGGTCTGCCTAGGGGACAGGGGCCACATTGGGGCAGAGACTCTGTCAGTTCTGCAGGGGCAGGCTTAGAGGTGGTTGACGCCACGCCAGCTTCAGCCAGGAATAGTTGTATGCGACAATGTCACCAACCTTCTCTCCGCCCTCTGACAGGGACACTTGACCCATGTTCCATGTTTGGTGGTGCAGTGCTTCTTGGTGGTGCAGCGGTTCTTGAGCAGGTACCCAGGCTTACAGGATCTCCTGAGGTAGGCCAGAAAAGTCTGTGGTCATTTCTGCCGGTCATACAATACCAGTGTTCGGCTGGCTGACATTCAAAGAGAATGCAACCTGCCCAAGAACCGCCTCATTTGTGACATGCCCACCAGGTGGAACTCAACGATGGCAATGCTGCAGCAGCTGCACACACCTGTGCTAGTATGGCACCAGGACAGGGTCAGGGGAGTTTGGCTTCTTTTCACCACGCCAGTGGCTACTGATCAAGGATGCTTGCACTGTCCTGTCACCATTTGAGGAGGCCACAAGGATGGTGAACAACGACAATGCATGTATCAATGACACTGTCCCTCTAGTCTTCCTGCTGGAGCACACACTTTATGGAATCATGGACAGGGCACTTGAGGCAGAACAGCGGGAGGAAGAGGAGGACTTCCTTTCCTTTAAAGGCCCCCTTTATCCAGATAGCATTCCTGCGGGCCCGCCAAACATACAGGAAGAAGAAGAGGAGGAGGAGGATTGTGTCAGCATGGATGTAGAGGATAACACTCAGCAGCAGTCTTCAAGGGATGGTTTTCAGTCCCCAGAAACCCAAGAAGTTGTACGTGGCTGGGAGGAGGTAGTTACGGATCATATGATCCTCAGTGACCCAGAGGACTCAGAATTGAATGCCTCTGCAAACGTACGCTGCATGGCCTCCCTGATTCTGCAAAGCCTGCGAAAGGACCCTAGGATTCGTGGCATCAAGGAGAGGAATCATTACTGGCTGGCAACCCTTCCTGATCCACTTTACAAGGGTAAGGTTGCTGAACTCATCCTGCCTTCGCAGAGGAAGCAGAGGATGAAACATCTTCAGGAGGCCTTGAAGAAAGGTTTGTGCAATGCATTTCCAGACCCTGGGAGGTTACCATTCCCTGGTGCTGGACAACATGTTGCTGAGGCTTCATTCAGTCAGGGGAAGAGAAGGTGGCCGCCTGACCGATGCCTTTAAACTATTTTTCAGTCCTCAGCGCCAAGGTCTGATCGGTTCAAGCAACCATCTCCAGAGTCTGCATTATATGGTGCAGGAAAATCTAGGGGCAAGAGCAGACATGGAGACCTTTCCAACAGAGCATCCACTGGGTTACTGGGTCTTGAGGATGGACCACTGGCCAGAACTTGCTCAATATGTACTTGAGCTACGGGCCTGTCCTGCATCCAGCGTGCTTTCTGAACGCACATTCAGTGCTGCTGGAGGGTTTGTAACAGATTAAAGAGTGGCCTGTCCACAGACTCCGTTGATAGGCTCACATTCATAAAAATTAATCAGTCTTGGATCAGCAGCTATCAAGCACCTGATGCTGATGTAACTGATTGAATTTGCTATGAATGTGGGATCCCTTGAAGACTGCCTATGCTGACTATCTTATCCCTTCTCAGTCTTGATGATGCTAGCTTCCAACAATATTTTTGGTTTAGGGCACCGCCACCACCACCACCCAAGGCCCAATTTTTCTGCCCCTAACAGGGGAATGTAATTACAATTTTGATCTAATATTTCACAACAGGGCCCGTTCCTGCGCCCAACAAGAGTATCTGTGAGGGGTTACAGTGTTGTGGCACAACCACCACCACCACCCAAGGCCCAATATTTGTGTCCCTGTTTAACAGGGGCATGTAATTACAATTTTTGATATAATATTTCACAGCAGGGCCTGTTCCTGCACCCAGCAAGAGTAACTGTGAGGGCTTACAGTGTTCTGGTACCACCAACACCTAAGCCCAGTTTTCTGCAGAGTATATAGGGCAGGCTGTATAGTATAAACACTGTTGTTTAGAGTATATAGTGCCTGAGGGACCCCCATGCCATTTTTAAAAAAAAATTTGGTGCACGGTTCCCCTTAATATCCATACCAGACCTGAAGGGCCTGGTATGGATTTTTTGGGGGGGGACATCCACGCCATTTTTTTGGGGGGTATTTTATCTATATTGCCGGGATTCCAACATTATAGCCGTGAGCAGTTTTACATTAAATTCTTTCCTTTAGAGCTGTAATTTTTCTGTGGCACTGTTATAAACATGGGAAAGATGCGCTACTTTACAGGGAGGCATACTAAGGACACCCCCCCGGAATGATATTTAAAGCATTTATTGTTTCACTTTAAGCATTATTAAAATCACTGCTCTCGGAAAAAACTGCAGTTTTTAAAACTTTATTTTTACATTGATACATGTCCCCTGGGGCAGGTCCCGGGTCCCCAAACACTTTTTATGGCAATAACTTGCATATAAGTCTTTAAAATTAGCACTTTTGATTTTTCACGTTCGCGTCCCATAGACTTTAACAGTGTTCGCACAGATTTTTTGCCTGTTCACATGTTCTGCTGCGAACCGAAGGGTGTTCGGCTCATCTCTACATTACATTCACATCATTTTAAACTGTTTGTTCTTGGGTTCAACTGTAACCATAATGCCAACCTCAATATGGAATGAAATGTTCCAAAAAATATATATATATAGTTACTCACCAATCAACAATACTGTTTGTGGCTGGTGTGTAAGAGGTAACCTCATGATCATTAAAGAATTTTTGTTAAATTGTAGTGAATAAACATATAAATCTGGCTGAGCCGTGTGTTCAGCAATATGCAGCAAAAACTTTGTGAGGGAGTTATAGTAAGCAGCAGCATCCTTTATACCACAAGACCTATATATCCAGTTATTTTCAAGAGATACAAAATCAGAATGGATAAATCTATGGGTAGAATAGAAACTGCTAAACTATATAGCCTAAATGAAAACAAAGTTTTCATAGCTGATGGTTAAATGTTATTTTTTGTAACTTTGCTGGTGAAGTTGTACTTAAGAAAAATAGCAAATCTGTAGGTATTATTTATATTTCAACAATATTTAAACTTTTTTTTTGCAAATGGATCAACATGCTTACTAATACTATACCTTGGTCTTCTTTTCAAAAAAAGATTTAGGAATGTTTTCGCATGTAACGTGTGATGAGATGACTCTTGGCGATGGCTGTTGACTCATGTACTTCAAAGAAGGAAAAGAAAAGGTATGTTCATTTTTTTAACAATAAATAGCAAATGTACAGAGGGAGAGAGGAAAGAAGCATTTGTCTGTCAGAGTCACATATGAAGCAAAGTGAATAACCCCAGGTGTCTCTTTCCTGTCCACATCCCACCTCATCACACAAACTGATGTAAACTTGGTACCTCCTTGATCAACTGTTGTGACACCGCTGCTACGCAGCTTTAAAGCTGTTGCTTTTCAGAGCTGATTGGCTTTGTTTGATGCAAACTAACCCATTAATTTAAAATAGAATTTTGACCTCCAATTAAAAAAATATATGCTGCAGCACTTAGTTATATGCGCAAGTGTAATCCAATGCTACCATGAGACAAATCGATATGGTTTGTGGGGAATTTTTAAAATAAATTCTATTTTTAAAGCTAATAGGCAAGGGAATAACTTCCGTTCCTAAGAGACAGTTTCCAAGGCTAATTGGGCGTACACACAGTCGGACTTTTTGGCTACAAAAGTCCAACGGACGCCGACGGACCAAATTCGGTGGACAATCCGATCGTGTGTGGGCTTCCCCAGACTTTCAGTGGACTTTTCCAGTCGCAAATCTGACAGACTTTAGATTTGGAACTTGCTTCAAATCTTTACGTTGTAACTCCGCCAGACCCAGAAATCTGCTCGTCTGTATGCTAGTCTGACAGACAAAAACCGACACTAGGGCAGCTATTGGCTACTGGCTATCAACTTCCTTATTTAGTCCAGTGTACGTCATCACGTACGAATCCGTCGGACTTTGGTGTGATCGTGTGTAGGCAAGTCCGGTCGTTAGAAAGTCCACCAAAAGTCCGCCAAAAGTCAGTCGAAAGTCTTTTGAAAGTCTGTCGGACAGGCTGTCGGACTTTTGTAGCTGAAAAGTCCGACCGTGTGTACGTCCCATTAGGCGTAAATGCACAAGTACTAACAACTTTTTGGAGCAAGCACAAACATTAAAATCAAGATTTCTTGAAGTTAATTTAGGTTAGGTTAATTTAGGGTAATATGTATTCAGCTACATATTTTTGGTAAAAAAATCCCAATAAGTATATATTGATTGGTTTGTTAAAATATTAAAGCATCTACAAACTATGGAATATATATATATATATATATATATATATATATATATATATATATATATTTTTTTTTTTTTTTACTAATAATGGCGGTGATCAGCGAATTATAGCGGGACTGCGATATTGTGGTTGACATTGACACTTTTGACACTGTTTGTGGACCAGTGACACTAATACAGTGATCAGTGCTTAAAATATGCACTGTCACTGTACTAATGAGAGTGGCTGGGAAAGGGTTAACATCAGGGGTGATCAAAGGGTTACCTGTGTGCCTAGCCAGTGTTTTATTATACTGTGTGAGGTTCTTTTTACTAGGGGAAGAGATGGAATTTATTTCCTGCTTTGCATGGACACAAACTCCATCCTTTCCCTCCTGTCAGACTGGTGATCTGCCTTGTTTACATAGGCAGATCGTAGTTCTGTCTCTCTGCTCAATGATCAGTGGGTGCTGGAGGACAGGCCCGGTACAAGGGGTGGGCGGGCAGGGATTCTGCCCTGGGCGCAGTGTGGGGGGGGCGCTAGGTTGTGAGAAGAAAAATCTGTCCACAAAATGTAGCTGTGACACTTGTATGCCCCTGTTGCCTGCTTAAATCAATAATTATGCGCCCCTGCTTGCTGCTCTGCGGTCGCAAATACACCCCTTTCCAGGCTCACTTCTTGAGTTCCTATGAGTCCTCCCCCCTAGATCTGAGTTGGTACAGTCCCAGCAAAAGTGCATGTGGGCGGAGCAGTTAGAGAAGCTCACACTGCAGCATCGATCTTTGGGTCCCGCCCAGCACAGAGCAGAGACCTCCTCCAGAGCAGAGTGGAGATGAGAAAATCACAGAAGACAGACTGGATCTTCTTCTATTGTGAGTCCCGACTGCCCTGCATTCCTCACTGTGATATAAACCTGCTCTGTACTTTTCACTGCAAGTTTATTGAAAGTGAAAGTAAGATTCTACACACAAATTAGGAATTAGTGAGACTGGTCAGGAGCTACATATGTGTAATCCATATACACATTATATCTTCTAAAAAGAATGATTTTTAATAAGATAAGATGTGGGCAGCACAGTGGCGCAGTGGGTAGCACTCTCGCCTAGCAGTAAGAAGGGTCGCTGGTTCGAATCCCGACCACGACACTACCTGCCTGGAGTTTGCATGTTCTCCCTGTGTCTGCGTGGGTTTCCTCCGGGTACTCCGGTTTCCTCCCACACTCCAAAGACATGCTGGTAGGTTAATTGGATCCTGTCTAAATCGGCCCTAGTATAGGTATGAATGTGAGTTAGGGACCTTAGATTGTAAGCTCCTTGAGGGTATAGGGACTGATGTGAATGTATAATATATCTATATGTAAAGCGCTGCGTAAATTGACGGCGCTATATAAGTACCTGAAATAAAAATAAAAATAAAATTACATTGTATGTAGCACCTGAAATGTCACACTAATTCTTAATCTATTGAAGAATATAAGCATACACAGTAAAGGATGTGATTTCTTATCCCAGCCTAACTCCAAGAAAGTCCACTCTTGCAGTGTGGGGGAGGGGGGAGAAAGGGGGTATAGTCTTTTTTTACCTACCTGATTCTATGCTTCAGCCAGCTCTAGTGCTCTCCCCCTCCCTAGATATCATCACATCTACAAGGAGATTAACCCTGTATGGTCCAAAGTGGAGGCTGGAGTGTGACCACTGTCACTGCAGGAGACCAGTAACAGCACTGCAGGGAGCAGCAAATGACAAGGTAAGACTGGGTACACTGATCAGAATTCATCTGGTTCAGTGGGGGGGCTGAATATTGATCGGCGTGTAACCCTCTCTGTTAGGCAGAAACCGATTGTTATATCCGCTTCTGCTGGAAATCCTTGTTCAATTTAGCTGTTTGCAGCCAAACAGCTGCAGTGCTGATCAGTGTATTCTGATAGGGAAGAGTCCCTGCTGTCAGAATACAATGTCCCAGTAAGGGGGAATTCCCACATCCACCCCACTTGTGTGGATGGAGGAATCTGTCGGCCACATGCTCTCGATCCAGCAATGTGCACAAGAGCACTTGCTCTCTAGTGGACTGTTTGTTTATAGTGTACTTTATAATACTTTGCGCTGTGTGTTTGATCTGCAGCACTGGGAGTTTGGTAGCAACTCCAACACCAAATTGTGTGCAAATGAACCATAAGAATTTGACTAGAGTTATTTCAATATTATTTGGGAGTTATTCACATTATATGTTATAGTATTTAATTTTTTTATTTACAACACCAAGAGTGTGGTTTTATCTCCCTCACAAAATGTTTTTGCAGCACAGGGAATTTGGTCCCACATACATGTGATATGTAATTGAATATTTATGTGTTGTTTGCATTATATGTTTTGGTATTCTACTTACAGCTCTGGGAGTCTGGGATTCGCCCCCTCACAATTTTGTTTGCAGCACTGGTATTTTGGTTCCATATTCATGTGATATGTATAATTCACTTGGTCATATTTGATAATGACACATACAGTAAATTTGATATAATTTATAGGGGTACTGCTATGCACTAGGGTGTATATACTCCTGGTCTCTGCACTCTGCAGTTTATCGCTCTTGACTCCTGCACATTGTATATTACTATACATACACCTTACCTCTGCACTCTGTATGTTTTCCTCTCCTGACTCCTGCACACTGTACATTATCTTTGCTCCTGATTTTTGTACTTTGTAATTTATCCAATCCTGACCTCTGCACTCTATATGTAGTTATAATGATCAGGTTTGTGTGTAAGATAATTGGTTGGGGGGGTGCAGCTTGGCATGTTCGCCCTGGGCGCTGTTTGACCTTGTCCTGGCACTGCTGGAGTACATCAAATACCCTGCAACCGCCGATCAGCTTCCGCTGCATGTAATCACAGCAGAAGCAAGCCGCCGGTGGCATGCATGCGTGCCGCCTACCTAGGAGTGTTGGATCACGTATATATACACGTGATCAACTGCACAGGTGCTGCTCTGTAGCAGTAAAACTGCTATAGGGCGGACCTAAAGTGGTTAAAGCTTAATTTCATTTCTCACGTATTGTAATGATGTTTTTTGTTGCATTTGCATAAGAAAGAAGTGCACTGAAGATCTGGTCATGCAGACATCTGTTAGCGATAATGTTTGTTGCATTTTCTAAAGTTTGAATATAATTCTAGAGCTACACATTTTACATTTATGATTTTATATGCTGTGTCAAGATATAGTGTTAGTAGCTTCACTTTTAGGTGATTTAATATATTCTTTTAGGAGGGGATTCTTTTTATTTTAATAGGCAAGGGATTGTACAACAAAAAGCCACAGAGGCTTGACACTGCCCTGTATGCATTTACCAATACACATAAAAAACACTTTTCTGGGAGCTGGAAACCACTTTACGCAAATCGCCGTCATTGTACGTCGGTATTTTGATGCTAAATGCCGGTGTTATGGCAGCAGCTAGCTGCCAAAACCCCAGTATTTTCAACAATGGCGAGCGGCGCTCTTTCAGATAAAAGTGGTCCCTGTGATGGGTTCGCCGCAAGATCACTTTTATCGGGGGCGGGAGAGGGCCCCCCCACCGCGTTGCGGTCATCTCCACCGATTACCGGAGCCATCGGTAGAGGCGGAGACAATCTCATCCTTCCTCCTGACAGACATGGAGTCGAGTGAGGGAAAGATGGCCCCCGTTCGGCTCCATAACATTGAATGGTGGAAGCAACGTCAAACATCACTTACACCCAATGGTCTCAAAAGGGGGAAATTATTTTTTTTTTTGCAAAAAAAAAAAAAACACATTTATTTTTTTATTTTTAATTGCATTTCAGTGTAAATGTTAAATCTGAGGTCTTTTTGACCCCAGATCTCACATTTAAGCGGTCCTGTCATGCTTTTTTTCCTATTACAAAGGATGTTTACATTCTTTGTAATAGGAATAAAAGTGACCCAATTTTTTTTTTAAAGGACGGTGTAAAAATAAAATATAAAAAAGTAAAATAAATAAGAAAAAAATTAATTTAAAGCATCCCGGCCCGCCGAGCACGCGCACAGAGGCGAACGCATAATACGTAAGTCGCGCCCGTATATGCAAACTGTGTTCAAACTACACATGTGAGGTATTGCCTCGATCTTTAGAGCAAGAGCAATAATTCTAGCACTAGATGTCCTGTCTAAACTCGAAACAAGTAACCTGTAGAAATTTTTAAATGTCGCCTATGGAGATTTTTAAGGGTCAAAGTTTGTCGCCATTCTACTAGCGGGCGCAATTTTGAAGTATGACATGTTGGGTATCAATTTGCTCAGCATAACATTATCTTTCACAATATAAAAAAAATTGGGCTAACTTTAATGTTGTCTTATTTTTTAAGTCAAAAAATGTGTTTCTTTTCCCAAAAAAATTGCGCTTGTAAGACCGCTGCGCAAATACAGTGTGACAAAGTATTGCAACAACCGCCATTTTATTCTCTAGGGTGTCTAAAAAAAATATATAATGTTTGGGGTTCTAAGTAGTTTTCTAGCAAAAAAAAATATTTTAACTTGTAAACAAGTGTCAAAAAGAGGCTTGGTCCTTAAGTGGTTAAAAAAGACTTAAAATGAAACATAAAAATATACTTCCTTTAAAAACATGTTTGATGAATGCCTTAAACCTGCCTATGAAGTAGCACACCTGTTCAGGGCATACAATATACTATAGCAAGTGACATTTGCAAAGAAACAAAAATACCATTTAAATTGCTTGTAAATTACATTCCAGCTTTGTTTTTTGTTTTTTAAGGTAGAGTTCCACCCAAAAATGGAACTTCCGCTTTAAGTGCTAGTGACCCCGACATGCCACATTTGGCATGTCATTTTTTTTTGGGGGGGGGGAGCGGGTACCCTGTTTTTACAGGCACCCAGCTCCCACTTCCTCCCCTGGCGCCGGAAGGAATATTACCTCTCCCTCTCCCTCCCTGCAATCTTCTGGGACACGTCACAAGTCCCAGAAGATTGCCCGGCTATTCACAGTCTGCAGGGTGGCTCGCGAATGCGCATTGCGTGCCTGGCTGTAAAGCCACAGCCGGTCGCCCACAGTTAGAATGCTGGCACTGCGGAGAGGAGGGGGAGAGCAGCGAGGCTACGAGCACCCGCATCGCTGGACTATGGGACTGGCGAGTGTCTGATTATTGAAAGTCAGCAGCTACACTTTTTGTAGCTGCTGACTTTTAAATGAGTAGAACTCTGCTTTAAATATAAGTACTCCCCAAAATATATACCAGACCCCAGTGGCGACTGGTGCTCAATTTTCTCCCAGCCAACCAACCATCCCCCAACGCTCGCTCGATCGCCGATTCTCCCCCCCAGCGCTCAATCACCGCATTGCTCGCCCGTCAGGCCCCCTGCCAGCCTCTCACTTACCCCATCCAGGTCGCGGCATCTGCGGCTTCTCCCCCTACATCTCCTCGAGTCCTGGCGGTTGCTTCTCCTCCCAGCCAATCTCACGGCCAATCGGGTCTCAGGACTCGCTTCCTGATTGGCCGGGAGGAGAAACAGGAGGACATTAGCGAATATTAATTCCCCAATGTCACACAACTGGGTTGGCTTGGGGCGCAGTGCTCTCTGCCCCAAGCCCACCTTTTTTGAAGCCAATTAGAGCCTCCAGCTCTAATCACATGCCTCGGGGAAAAAAAACCCCAATTGGAATCCATGCGTCCGGCGCTCTGCATGTAGATTAGGGGCCAGGTGCGTGGATTAGGGGGCGGCGCCCCTTCATGAGCGGCCACCACTGCCAGACCCTTAAGTTTGGTCATTTTTTAGTGGACCTTTAAGGGTCCCCATGCCAGTTTTTCACAAAAAAACAAGCAAATGGAATTTGCCAGCAACGTTTTTTTTCCTCCAAAAATATCACTTCTGCTGTAGGATATCCTATAGAAAAGACCAAAATGCCTGGGGTTCCTTCTAATGCCCCGTACACACGGTCGGACTTTGTTCGGACATTCCGACAACAAAATCCTTGGATTTCTTCTGACGGATGTTGGCTCAAACTTGTCTTGCATACACACGGTCACACAAAGTTGTCGGAAAATCCGATCGCTCTAAACGCGGTGACGTAAAACATGTACGTCGGGACTATAAACGGGGCAGTGGCCAATAGCTTTCATCTCTTTATTTATTCTGAGCATGCGTGGCACTTTGTCCGTCGGATTTGTGTACACACAATCGGAATTTCCGACAACGGATTTTGTTGTCGGAAAATTTTATCTCCTGCTGTCCAACTTTGTGTGTCGGAAAATCCAATGGAAAATGTCCGATGGAGCCCACACACGGTCGGAATTTCCGACAACACGCTCCGATCAGACATTTTCCATCGGAAAATCCGACCGTGTGTACGGGGCATAACAATTCATACCAAACCTTTATCTTTCATAAAGTGAAAATGCAGCATGGGGGTTGGCCCTAGAAAATATTGTCCTCACGTTTGGCCCTGGTGGATGTGGGGGTCTGCGAGCAGGGATCTTATCAGAATCAGGAAGCTTCCTTTAAAATAATGAGGCCCCAGATATCCGCCCCCCATTATGTGAAATTTAAAAAAAAACAAATAAACACACCAAATGTTTTAAACGTTCCTTAAAAAAGAAAAAATGGTCATGGTCATATATGTCATATATGCCGAAAAAACGTACAAAATCAGCAGGGGATCAAATACTTTTTTCCCCTCACTGTATATTTCTGGTTCTCTTATGTAATGTGTAAAAGGCCTGACATTTTACGCAGTCTTACAGATTTTAAATTAAAGTGTGTAAGGTGTTACCTATTATTTGCTATTACTTTTTATGTTATGATGTGTTACCTTTAACAAATCTACAAAGTAAATAGTTACTGATTATGTATTACCTTATCCAGTATTTAAAGCTATGACAGTTTTTTGTACAAACCTCAAACTTCTCTGGATTTCCAAACTCCAACATAGCTTGATCCAATGTCGGCTCTTTGTTGTGCATTTCAAATAGCATTTCATGTAGTATCTGTATTGTCCAGTTTGTTCCTACAATGCAACACAACACAATATACTTCAGAGCATATCACAGTGTTTACTCTCCTGCGCTGTGCGGTAAATCCCAACTTGTTATCAGACTCTTATCTTGACATACAGTGCCTTGCAAAAGTATTAACCCCCTTGGCATGTTTTGTGTTTTGTTGTCTCACAACCAGGAATTAACATGGATTGTTTGAGGATTTGCATCATTTCATTTACAGAACATGCCCACAACTTTGAAGATTTTTTTTTTATTATTGTGAAGCAAACAACAAATGAGACAAAATAACAGAAAAAGTCAATGTGCATAACTATTCACTCCCCTAAAGTCAATACTTTGTAGAGCCACCTTTTATGGATATCACAGCTCCAAGTCGCTTTGGATAAGTCTCTATGAGCTTGCCACATCTTACCACTGGGATTTTTGCCCATTCCTCCTTGCAAAACTGCTCCAGCCCCTTCAAGTTGGATGGTTTGCACTTGTGAACATCAATCTTTAAGTCTGACCACAGATTTTCTATTGGATTGAGGTCTGGGCTTTGACTAGGCCAATCCAACACATTTACATGTTTCCCCTTAAAACTGCTTTAGTAGTGTGTTTGGGGTCATTGTCCTCCTGGAAGGCGAACCTCCGTCCTAGCCACAAATCACACACAGAGTGGTACAGGTTTTGCTCAAGAATATCCTTGTATTTATCACCATCCATCTTTCCCTCAACTCTGACCAGTTTCCCAGTCCCGACTTCTGAAAAACATCCCCACAGCATGATGCTGCCACCACCATGTTTCACTGTGGGGATGGTGTTCTTTGGGTCATGTGATGTGTTGGGTTTGCTCCAGACATAGCATTTTCTTTGATGGCCAAAAAGTTCAATTTTAGTCTCATCAGACCAGAGCACCTCCCTCCATACATTTTTGGAGTCTCCCACATGCCTTTTCACCAACTCAAAATGTGCCATTTTGTTTTTTGCCGAAAGTAATGGCTTTCTTCTGGCCACTCTGCCATAAAGCCCAACTCTATGGAGCATACGGCTTATTGTCGTCCTATGTACAGATACTCCAGTCTCTGCTGTGGAACTTTTCAGCCTCTTCCAGGGTTACCTTAGGACTCTGTGCTGCCTCTCTGATTAATGCCCTCGTTGCCCAGTTCCTGAATTTTGGTGTGCGACTATCTCTTGGCAGGTTTGCTGTTGTGCCATGTTCTTTTCATTTGGTTATAATAGATTTGATGGTGCTCCTAAGGGATCATCAAAGATTTGGATATTTTCTTATAACCTAAACCTGACTTGTACTTATCAACAACATTGTCCCTTACTTGTTTGGAGAGTTCCTTGGTCTTCATGGCAGTTTTTGGTTAGTGGTGCTTCTTGCTTAGGTGTTGCAGCCTCTGGGGCCTTTCCAAAAGGTGTGTAGATGTAATGACAGATCATGTGACACAGATTGCACACAGGTGGACATCATTTCACTAATTATGTGACTTCTGAAGGTAATTGGTTGCACCAGAGTTTTTTATGGGCTTCATAACAAAGAGGGTGAATACATACGCACATGCCAATTATCATTTTTTTTATTTCTGAAAAATTGTTTTATGTAAATATTTTTCTAATTTTACTTCACCAACTTAGACTGTTGTGTTCTGATCCATCACATATAATTCAGATTAAAAAACATTGAACTAAAGGCATTGAACTAAAGACTGTAATGTAACAAAATAGGTAAAAAGCCAAGGGGGTGAATACTTTTGCAAGCCACTGAGTGTATATATATATATATATATATATATATATATATATATATTTTATCTTTACATATCTGAGTGTGGATCCCCCAGTTACATCAGGGTGGTCCCCAGAGAGCCTCCCCTTACATCAGGGTCCCCAGAGAGCCCCCCCTTACATCAGGGTCCCAAGAGAGCCCCCCTACAACAGTGTCCCCAGAGGGCCCCTTCCTTACATCAGTGTCCCCAGAAAGCCCCCCCAGACAGCTGCCCCCCCTTCCAGTGGTTCCCCTGTACTTGGCTGGTCTCTGCTGTGCACCTCCAACCCCCAGCACATCTCTGTACCCCCCACCTGGGGGGAGGTGGGAGGGGGCGATCAGCAGCTCTATGGTGTCCACGGGCGGCGGGATCTCCCTGAGGCTAGTAGTTCTCTTCCCGAGTGTATACAGTAAAGGGGGCGGGGCCTCTGACCTAGCATGTGTCAGCAAGAGTGTAAAGCAGAGCCGACTCACTTGTACACTGAAGAACAAAACAAACGGACCAGCGCTCAGTGGGTTGAAGAGTAAACACAGTCTCAGCAGACAGTTGAACATGATTAGTCCTAGTTTATTCAGTAATGCATGTAAAAGAACAATCCTTTTGTCAGACAGGAAGGGATATGAGGTAGGTAAAAAAGAAAACAACAGCTTACAGTTTCACAGAAGATCCATGGAGCAACAAGGAGCTGACGGCATTGGGGTTTACAAAAAGCCTTCTGCAGCATGGGGGGGCGCCAATACCCCTGCTGCACTGCGGCCGAATGTGGAACATGCTCCCCAGCGTGTGGGGAAGGGCTGGATGTGCTGGAGGATAAAGCGAAGATGATTGACAGCGGGAAGGTGGAGACCCGAACTGTAAGCTACATGTGACTGGGATGCCAAGTCCACTGGTGTACTGACAGGTGGAAGGGAGAGAGCCACTTTGCTGCAGTGTGGATGACATTATACTTTCACAGCATCTGAAGCCCAATGGATGTGAATCTCAGCTGCATGGGAGTGTCCCAAAATGATGTCGACCTCAGGGAGATGGAAAACCAGGGCTGGATGGGCCAATGTGGATGTCAGTCAGTGTTGCTGGGGTTCTAGGGGTGCTGGTCGTTGGAGCACCTCATGGACCTGGGTGACCTGTTAGCTGTGGTGGTTGCCTTGACAAAGCGTTTGGTGCATCTGGGAGATGCTGGGTCTTGGTGCCCCCCCCCACAGCGGCAGAGTGGCAGGGCCCAGTGGCAGGTGCGACTGCTTCGACCGTGATAGTTCCGCCACTGGCTCACAGACCGAAGTGTGAATTGGGAGCTACTCTATTCTATACTGACTCTTGTATGGACCAATCCTACTGATTCTGTTTCCCACTGGACGATTAGGTCTTACTCTGTTTAAAGCAGCAACTACTTTAGTGGCCAAAAATTAAGAAAATGGTACATCTTAGATTCTTCAGTAAATTATGTCTCCGCCAAACTGGTACATTGATGACTGGTGCTGGTCAAGCTGATTAAGCTTCGTGTAGACTACAGAAAGGCCTCTACGATTAAGCCCCACATGGGTAAAATGCATTAGAGGAATCTCTTAGGGGTGGGGGAAGAGAGTTGAAGCCATTTACACCTGTAGCGCTGGTAGATTTGCAATCTACCACATGGTAGGTAAATTTAATAAATTGTTCGTTAGGAAGGTTAAGTTTGCCTCTGTTCCAGCTTGGCTGACGTTATGTGTGTTTCCATGCTGACCGGTGGGTGTCGCTGTTATCACTGGTTAGTGTTGGAAAGGCAACGTGTTGAAGCGTATGGATGCTCTTCTGTCCCGGAGACAACTCGGTGGAGGTGGTCCTCCGAGATGCATTCTGGGCGAGGGTATTTATGGGACATATTTTGGGGTTCGTTTTACAGCAACCTGCTGGCCCTCCTGGCCTGACAGGTATGCATTAAGGAGCTACCTCGTGGTCCTCCGTACTGGAGGCCCACGATACTGCGGCGCAGGGGTGGGTCCAGAGGCTTGTCTGGGGCCTACCACCGTGGCCGAGGAATGGTCCTGAGCTGTCGGTCCTATGTGACGAAGCTGGACAACCGAGGAGATCCCAGGGGAGGACCCGTCTTGAAGAGATCACGCAGTGTGCTGGTCTATAGAGGGGCCTGGTGACTCGGTTGGAGGACGTATCCGAAAGTAACTATACAGCATAGTGTTGCCGGGTTGGCTTAAAGGTTCAGGCACTGTGACTGACATTCATTACAGAAAATCTGATACATCCTGTGGCAGAGGATCGTACGGGTTTTGTTCCCAAGCAAGTCTGTGGCAGAGACTTTGATTCGTGCTGCGTACTGGCTGCTAGGCTAGTGAGAGAGGCCTATCCAGACGAGCAAGGAGTGTGACCCACGAGGGGAGCGCATTTCATACAATATCTGAATTCTACCGGAACATTTGTCAAAAGAACCCTACAAGAAGATGTTTGAGTTTCTTCTGCAGTTTCCTTTCCACCTCTTTCCTGCTATTTCCTAAGTCAAGTGTTTAATAAAGCATTGAAAATGTACTCCAGTGTTGGTGCGTGTGTCGTCCAGAGGTAAACTCAACGGAACCCTAGACCCGGTGCCGGTGAAACAGAGGGAAGCAGAGTGAAGGTAACAGACCCGCTTAAACCAGCAGCTCCACCGTGAGTTAGTGCTACACACCTATACTTGGATTTACCAATATGTGTATACTGTGCTGGTTCTGAATGTGGACAGGCACCATCTTTCTGTAAGCTATTATTTCAGATAAATTTCCATTAGTGAATAGGGTTAATTTTTGCTAGTAGAAACCTGGAAACGAAAGAAATAGGAAACACACTAATGCCGGTACAACTAAAGGGCTGTCACAGGCTCTCTTCAAAACAGTCTGACTATGCCCGCCTTTACACCCAGCAGTACTACAGCTTTTATGAATGGAACAGGATGTAAGAATGGAGGACTGATGGATAATTAATAGCTCCACCCTCTCCATTCATAGATGTAGTATGTACAGCTTCTCTGAAATTCAGAGCTGGGTGAAAATGCCAGGCATAGTCAGGCCAACTTGATGAGAGCCTGTGACAGCCCTTTCATTGTATTAATCCTCACTGCACCGGATGATTTCAGGGCAGGGTGGAGAAATACATGTTTCAGCAGAGGAATAACACAAGGGACAAATCCTAATGACTATAATGTATATCCTTTGTGCTGATTTATTTTTTTTTTTGGGGGGGAGGGGGGGGGTTGGCTGCACTTAGGCTTTAAAGCTAAACTCAGACACAAATAAAATACAAGACCAATTAATTAAATTATGGATTAGTTTAAAAAAATTATAAAATGTAAATCTAAATGCACCTAGGGCAAATATCAGCATTCACCCTGGTATCTGCATGTAAGACCCTGTGGAATGCTGATTAGATATGAGCACAGGCATGCTCCAAACTCATCCCTCTCCAAACTTCCATTTTGCGTTATTTTCTAGTTATTTTTTAATGACATTTACTAAATATAGGCATGTGTCCATACAAAGGCACCCCGGTGCAAGAAACCACGAAGGGCCACCCTAACAGCTGGGGGCCCTTTCTATCGGTCCAGGGACCCTTTCCTCTGGTCCAGGGGCCCTTCCCTCTAAGGCCAGGGCCCTTCATTTCAATGGGTGCCATCTTAACCAATTCCTGCCCGCAATGTATTGGGGATGGGTGGCCGCTGTAGGAAAAGCAACTCACCCGTAATTCGCTGCCTACTTCTGGGTTTAAGGTGTGTGCATTTGCACCCTCCCGCACGGCTCCCACTCAGATTGTACACAGCGAGAGCCTGTCAGCATGTCCCGGCCAATGATTCATGAGGTCTGTGTTGGTAAACAACACAGAGCTCTGTACAGAGGGAGCGATCTATCAGTTTCTCATTCCTACAAAGCAGGGTTTAGAGTTCAAGAGAAACTGAGAGATCTTTAGTAAAAAGCAGCACACTTTACACACATTACATATAGTTAAGCACACTTCTGATCACCCCTTGATCGCCCTAGATGTTAACCCCTTCCCAGCTAGTGCCATTAGTACAGTGACAGTCAGTATTATCATTGATCACTGTATTACGTCACTGGTGATGTCAGTAGCAGTTAATCAGTTCCCCCTAGTGTCAGATTGCCCACTGTGCTATCGCTGTCACTGATCGCCACCATTAGTAGTATAAAAAAAAATTACAGTGTATATACACACCATAGATTGTAGGCACTATAACTTTCGCGCAAACCAATCAATATAAACTTATTGGGATTTGTTTAGCAAAAACATGTTGTAGAATACATTTTGGCCAAAATTTATGAAGAAATTTGTTTCTTAAATTTTTTATTGGATATGATTCAGAGCAGAAAGTAAAACTATTATTTTTTTCAAAATTTTTGGTCCTTTTTTGTTTATATTGCAAAAAATTTAAAACCCAATGGTGATCAAAAACCATCAAAAGAAAGCTCTAGTTGTGTGAAAAAAAAAAGATACAAACTTTGCTTGGGTACAGCGTTGCATGACTGTGCAATTACCAGTTAAACTAGCACAGTGCCAAATAGCAAAAAATGATCTAGTCATGAAGGGGGTAAAATCTTCCAGAGCTGAAGTGGTTATTTAATGCGACTCAAGTCTCAACAAAAAAAGGACTCCTGCACTCCTGTGACTTTGGTGAAATCTGAGTGCCATAGATGGCAATGTTAAACCACAAAAATCGCATGCAAGTACAAGGAAGTCACAAGGAAATAGCAAGGACATTGCAAGCAAGTCATATGACTTTGGGGTTGCAGCTGAGTGAACCAAGCCTTAAAGGGGTTGTAAAATCTCCTGATTGGCTGAGACACAGCAGCAGTGCCATTGGCTGCCGCTGCTGTCAATCAAAGTCAGCTAGCCAATCAGGGGAGAGAGGGCGCGGGGCCGGGTCGGGGCTCCATGTCTGAATGGGCACAGGGAGCTGTGACTCGGCTCAGGTTCCCCCATAGCAAGCCACTTGCTGTGGGGGTACTGAACAGGAGGGAGGAGCCATGATCACAGAAGAGGGACACAAGAAGAGGAGGATCCAGGCTGCTCTGTGCAAATCCACTGCAACAGAGCAAGTAAGTATAACATGTTGGTTATTTTTATAGGAAAAAAAACAAGACTTTACAATCACTTTAAGGTCCTGCAGCAGGCCCCCCCATGGTGGAGCAATGCCAGGGCCCAGTTGAAAATGTGACCTTTGCCACACAGGTAGTTATGCCACTGTGTCCATATGAGGGTACTGACAGCACCAGCATCCCACCCTTTTTTAGGTTTGCTGTGGGGTGGGGAATGATCCTGCCTGCAGCTGATTGGACTGGAAAATAGAGCAAAGTGGAAGTTCAAGGACATTTAGCCTAGGTTCAGACTAGTGCGATGGGGGCGCCAAATCACTTCTCCCCCGCAGGCAGTTCACACTGCCCTCTGCAAACCGCTGTGTGTGTCAATACAATGTTAATAACACCCCCAGAATCCTCACCAGAAGCTGCACATGACACTTTTTTTTTAGCAATGAAGTGCAGGTGCATTGCTTTAGTACATTAGCCAGTGATGGCATAGTGCTGCGTGTTCTCATAATGTGTGCAAAAATGTCATGGTGTGAACCTGACCCATATCACAGGTATGAATGAACAGAAATACAATCCCTTTTACCAGATAAATCAACTCCCATGTATGTATTTTAGCAGTTTATTTAGCGGTTTGCCTGAAGTTCAGCTTTAGGAAAACAGACTCCCATATGACAAAACAAAACTCTCACATTCAACACACTTACCACATTTTGGATAGGTTAGAATTAGAACATCATCTTCTCTAGCCTCTAATTTCTCCATTGCTTGAAAAGTTTCCTTGCTACAGAGAACACTAGGATACAGAATTCCCTTATAACTGCATTTCAGCTCTTCTGGTGTCATCTTACTGGCCTTTTCTGCAACTTTTTTCATTTCTGCCAGGAATTTCTCCCTCTTTGTTTGTTTCTCTTCAGCAGTAGCCATTTTTCCTATGGAGTATAAGCACAGCGACAGAGTACAAGAGGCGAATACTTCCCTTATGAGGTCCTGGGAGGGGGAGGATTACGTACTAGCACTGCCTTTTCCTTGCACTCTTTCTCTGTACACAACCTCTGAAGCAATGCAGGAACAGGATTGGTAAGGTCAGCCAAATACAAATAAAGTATACATTAACCTACTCACAAGAATTACATCACTTTCTGAACCTTGAGGCTACCAGTGAGATACTCTGAAAATTGTCACATTTTACACTACCCAGTTTGTTTTTCAGCCAATGTGAGTGGCGGGATAGCCTCTCTTAAAGGCTAAGTTCACCTGTAAGAAATAAATAAAATAAATGCACAATTTTTTTACAGGAAAAAAAATGTGCATTAATAAATGTGCATTTATTATTTTTTTCTGAAGAGCCTGTGTAGAGCATTGTGCCTACAATCAGCAGATTGCAGGTGCAATGTCAGCCTCCAGCATGCCTGCCCATACCTCATTGTAAGGGGAGGCAGACCTGGAGCATGTTACAAGTTGCACCCTAAATATGGGTGTTATGCCACGTACACACGGTCAGATTTTCCGACGGGAAATGTTGGATGCGAGCTTGTAGTCGGAAAGTCCGACCGTGTGTATGCTCGATCGAACATTTGCTGTCGGACTTTCCGCCAACAAATGTTTCTTAGCAGGTTCTCAAATTTTCCGCCAACAAAACTTTGTTGTCGGAAAGTCCGATCATGTGTACACAAGTCTGACGCACAAAAATTCATACATGCTCAGAATCAAGCAGAAGGAGTCGCACTGGCTATTGAACTTCCTTTTTCTCGGCTCATCGTACGTGTTGTACGTCACCATGTTCCCATGTTCGTAATTGTTGGCCAACATTTGTGTGACCGTGTGTATGCAAGACAAGTTGGTGCTAACAACCTTCGAACAAAAAGCCATGGTCTTGTTGGCGGAAAATCCGATCGTGTGTACGCGGCATAATATGTTGCAAAAGGTGAAAATATCCTTTAACCTGGCCATAAATGTGGCAACTTTCCTGCAACGTCAACCACTTTTGATTTGGAATCAAAATTTTGAGCAAATACCCTGACGATCAAATGTGGGCTGATAAGGCAGGATATGGACAAAATTAGGGGCCGTTTAACAGAAACTGAGCAGCGCATTTCTACAGTGGAAAACGTGGCGGCCTCCACGACACAATCGGTGGTGGAGCTGCAGCAGCAGGTCAAAACTCTAATGGCCCGTTCAGAAGATGCAGAAAACCTCCTCAGGCACAATAATGTCCGGGTGAGGAGGGCGCCAACCCTGTGGAGTTTGCAGAGGCCTTTTTCAAAAAGCTCCTGGGACTGCAGCATCTGTCTCCTGTCTATGTCGTGTAGCGGGCGCATAGGGTACCCACAGGCTGGAGACCGGCGAGAGCGTGGCCACGTGCATTTCTTGTGCGCCTGCTGAATTTCAGGGATAGAGATATGATCCTGGCGGAAGCCCGCAAGCACCCTGAATTGAAACACGAAAATGCTGTCATCCATTTGTATCCTGATTTCTCGCCAGAACTGCAAAAGAAAAGACGCTCCTTTACAGATATCCGCAGACGCCTGAGGGAGAAAGGTCTGATTTATAGCATGCTGTATCCTAGCCGTCTAAAAGTACTTCATTGTGGAGCTGCAAAATTCTTCGAATCCCCTGCGGAGGCGGCTGAGTGGCTGGATGCCATCGTCTAATGCTAGGATCTAGTGGCGGAACCTGTCTCACGGAAACATGTGGATCGGGTCCAGAAGATACTTACCTTCATGTGGTACTAATGCTGGGAGTGGTGGTTCCTGCTGATGCGGCACCTTTTTGGAATCCTATTGTCCCAAAAAAGTTTTTTGTTTTTTTTTTGTCCCCCTAGCAGTCTGCAATGGAGGACAATCTCTGAAACTTGCCATCCGTGCACTGCAGGAGCTTCAGGTACTGTTCTAAATGTTTGCACTACCTACAAGTCTTCCCGAACCCCCTTTTTGAGTGGATAGACTCTTGGAACGTTTTACCTTTTGCTCACCAAGTTGATGGGAATAAAGTTTCTCCGGCGGTTTTGCTCTTTTTTTGGTTCTGTTCGCCTGGAGCAAACAGGGAGTTGGGTTCTTAGAATGTTTGTTTTTTTTCTGTGACTTCACTTTTTTTTATTATTTTTTGCAAGTCCTTTTTTATTTTTTTTCTCTTTTATGTTTTTTGTTGGGAAAGAATAACTGTTTTTTATGCTTTCCTCGGTGGCCCACCTCACTGGTGTGACCACATGAGGGTGTAAATTGCCTATTAAGATATATGCTGTCCATTTGTAGTGCTGTGGTGCTTTGCTGCTCTCTGTGCCGGGTCCCTCCCCACTGACCTCCCCAGTTTACAGGACAACTCCTGTCCCTATCCAATACCTAGCTCCACTTTATGAGTGACCTCAAAATAATCTCGTGGAATGTCTGTGGATTAAATTCCAAATTTAAACGTTCATTGGTCCTCCAGTACCTCAAATCCTTGAATCCCCATATTATCCTCCTGCAGGAAACCCACGTAGAGGGTAACAAAATTTTATCCCTGAACAGGAACTGGGTACAGAGAGCCATACATTCTACGCACTCCTCCTATGCCAGGGGAGTGGCCATTTTAATACATAAGAACTTAGCATGTGCTATAGAACATGTAATAACAGATCCCTATGGGAGATATGCAATTGTGGTCCTTGCCATTGAATCTCAGTTATTGGCAATAGCGAATGTATATGTTCCACCCCCCTTCAAAAATGAGGTTCTATACCTGGTTTTAGAGAAGATTGCCACCTTTGGCTCATTAAAAGTGCTTGTGGCGGGCGATTTTAACAACATCCTAGACTATGGGCTGGACACCTCTAACCCGACTCGGGTGCGGAATCTAGAACTAGGCCACTGGGCAGACACAGCGGCGTTAGAGGAGGTGTGGAGGTGGAAACATCCTGGGGAGCGCAGTTATACTTACCTTTCCCACGTCAGTGCCTCCTCATCCCGTCTTGATCTGGCTTTTGCTAATTCAGCACTGCTACCACAGATTGCGTAAGCCATTTACCTGGCGGGGGATCTTTCTGATCATACCCCCTTACAGGTAATGTTGAGCCGATCCGCAGGCAATGGTCGTAGGAGTTGGAGGCTGCACTCGGGGTGGGTGAGTGAGCCCTCGGTTGAGGCATTGGTCTCCCCACACATACAGGACTACTGGGACAACAATGAGGGTTCAACAGATGGGCTCACGGTCTTGGATGCGTTCAAGGCATCCACCCGTGGGGTATATATAGCTGCCATTAAAGCCGCTAGGGTGGAGTCGGAAGTTCTTCAGGCCCGTGAACTACGCTGTGCAAAGCTCCATGCTGATGCCCCCTCCTCCTCCACCCTGGCAGAGTTACAGATGGCCAGAAGGACCTTGTTGGTCAATTTTCAAACTCATACACAATGTATATTTAAGAGAAGGGCTGAGGAACTATTTAAAAAAGGTGATAAGAATGGGAAGCTGTTGGCCTACTTGGCGGCAGACACCCGAACACATACAGCTATCCCTTGCATTTATTCAGCTGGAGGTAATCTAGTGAGAGATGGAGAGGGTATTATGCAGGCTTTTGTGTCGAACTACTCAGAGTTATATACTGCTATACCCAAATATGATGACCAAGTGCTAGTGGATCTGTTGGGCTCCCTTCAGATCCCGGAGCTGCCGGTGGAGGTGGCGGCGGAGTTGGAAGCTCCTTTTACTCCTAAGGAATTGGCTTCGGCCATTGCCTCCTTCCCCAATGGTAAAGCTCCGGGTCCGGATGGGATACCAGCGGAATGGTACAAAACTTATATGGAGCTGTTGTCTCCCAGACTCTTGCAACTTTATGGAGAATGCTTTGAAGCAGGGAGACTGCCACTCTCGTTGTACGAGGCTCATGTGGTGTTACTTCCCAAGCCTGATAAAGACCTTCTTCAATGCTCCTCCTACAGGCCCATAGCACTGTTAAACATGGACCTCAAAATTTTGACCAAAATGATTGCCAATAGATTGATGAAGATTCTAGAGCACTTGATATCACCAGATCAGACAGGGTTTATGCCCAAAAAAGCCACTGACATTAACATCCGCAGAGTGTACACCCACACGCAAATAGATGAGGAGATATCTTCTGGAGGGGCTCTGGTGTTTTTCGATCTGGAAAAGGCATTTGACTCCATAGATTGGGGATATATGACCCAGGTACTTCAACGCATGGGATTTGGTCCTGTATTCCTCAAATGGATATCAATGCTCTATGAGCAGCCGGTGGCAGCACTATGCCTAAACGGAGGGGTGTCTGACAATTTTCCAGTATCCAGAGGCACTAGACAAGGGTGTTCATTGTCACCGGGCTTATTTGCGTTGGTCATGGAACCTCTGGCGATTGTATTGTGCTCCTCTTCTCAAATTCAGGGTATTAGGGTGGGCACCCTTACTGAGACTACGGCCCTTTACGCAGATGACCTAGTCCTTTTCATTAGAGATACTGAACCTTCTCTACAGGTTGCACTGGCACTACTGGAGCGCTTTACTGGGGTTTATGGACTCCGGGTCAACTGGAATAAATCCAAGATACTTCCGCTACGTTCTCACCGGCAGATAGACAGGCAGAACCAAGTAATCCCTTGCAATGGGTAACACAAATTAAATACCTGGGCTTTCAAATTACGAATTCGGTGACGGTCTTAATGTGTCCCCATTACTAGACATCATCTCTAAAAAATTACATTCCTGGAAAAATCTTCCATTGTCACTTATTGGGAAGATAAATTTACTCAAAATGAAAATATTACCTTTACTCCTGTATACCCTTAGAAATTCTCCGGTGTGGATACCAAAAACAGTCTTCAAGTCAATAGACAGTATGATCTCTTCTTTTCTGTGGCAGGGAGGAGCACCCCCGCATTAAACTGACCATTTTGCAGCAGCCGTGGGGGGAGGGAGGCCTAGCGGTGCCAAATTTCCAAAAATATTTTTTAGCCGGCCAATTATCGGTGGCGCACCGTTGGTTGACCACGCCTTCGGATGATGCTGCGGTGTCGTTGGAGGTGGCATGTGTGGGTTCATATGAAGCACTATCCCACTTGGTATATAGGGGTTTACGGGCTCCCTACCCTCTGACGCCCTCCATGCGCTCTGTAATTAGGGCATGGTCCGTGACTCATGGGCCCCGGCCTTCTAGTCATGATGAATTTTCTCCAAATCTCCCCTTGTGGAGGAATCCTAGTCTGCCACACTTCTTCGACTACCCGGATCCCATAGTGTGGACAAAATACGGAATTAAGACACTGAATCACATTGTAGTGAATGGCACCCTAATGTCCTTTGACGTGTTGAAATCACGTTATGAACTACCAAACATGCATTTTTTTCGATACATTCAATTAAGGCATGCCTTTCAATCCCAATTTGGAGGAGAACCTCTTAACCTTGAGACCAGTGATTTAGAATTGCTGACTCGCAGTGACTCGTTATCTAAACCACTTTCTAGCCTATACAGAGATCTCTTTCAGGAAATAACGAAACTGTTAGAACCCTGCAGACAAGCGTGGGAGGCTGTAACCTCGGGGTTGGATAGAGATGACTGGGATGATGTATGGGGAATTGCAATTCAGACTCTGGTCTCCACTAGGGACAGACTAATTCACTTTAAATTCCTGCACAGGATTTATCTGACCCCAGCTAGACTTGCTAGGATGTTTGGGAATCAGCATTCCTTTTGCTGGAGGTGCTCCACGCCGCTAGCGAATTTTATGCATATCCTTTGGGAATGCCTACAGGTCAAAGCATACTGGCAGGATGTAGCAGGCTGCATAAGGTCGGTCACCTCTATTTTGATTCCCATGACAGTTGAGGTATGCCTACTGCATCTGGTAGAGCCCCTAGCTACTACCAGGGCTATTAGAACTCTTCTTACCCTATTGTTTTTTTAAGCCAAAAAGAGGATTATTCTCTCCTGGAAGAGTTCCTCAGCCCCAACCCTAGAGTCCTGGAAGGCATTGGTTAACAAGGCAGTACCATTTTATAAAGCCACTTATTTGAGTAGGGGGGCACTGACCAAATTTGACAAGGTGTGGGGTGGTTGGATGGCATCGGTGGATAGACTAATTACAGATAACCTATCGCTATTGATATTGGTGTATGAGACCACAAAGGAGGATGTATATGACCGACATACAGGAGAAATATTGATAATTCTGCATTAGGATAACTGGTCACTTGTAGGGGGGAGAGTTATTTATTCATACAAAATTCTTGGTGCTGGGAGGGGGGGGGGAGCCGGGTCATGCTTTGGACTGTATTTAGCATCACGACCCAAGTTGTTAGACAGCGAGGGTGCGGTGTCTCCTAGTGCCTTCCTCCAGTCTGGAGGCCAGCTTTGACAGTATATATCTAGGCAAAAGCTTCATTGTTTGGGGGGGAGGAAGGGGGGAGTTCTAAATTTATGTTTGTGTTTTTGTATGTAAATGTCCACCGGCAACTGTGTTATAGTCGGTGGTTGTCGGCCGCAATGTGGCCTGTTGTTATTTGTATGCCTAAAAAATGAATAAAAAAGAATTTTCAAAAAAAAAAAAATTTTTGAGCAAATAACCACTTAAGGACTGGGCCTATTTTTGGTGTTTACAAGTTAAAATCATTTTTTTTTTTTGCTAGAAAATAACTTAGAACCCCCGAACATTTTTTTTTCCAGAACACCCTAGAGAATAAAATGGCAGTTGTTGCAAAACTTTATGTCACACTGTATTTGCGCAGCAGTCTTACAAGCGCAATTTTTTTAAAAAAAATACATTTTTTGACTTAAAAAATAAGACAACAGTAAAGTTAGCCCAATTTTTTTTATAATGTGAAAGATAATGTTACGCCAAGTAAATTGATACCCAACATGTCATGCTCGTGGAATGGCGACAAACTTTTACCCTTAAAAATCTCCATAGGCGATGTTTAAAAATTACCAGTTTTGAGTTACAGAGGAAGTCTAGTACTAGAAATATTGCTCTCCCTCTAACGATCGTAGTGATACCTCACATGTGTGGTTTAAAAACAGTTTTCATATGTGGGCACGACTTACGTATGCGATCGCTTCTGCACACGAGCTCAGCAGGACAGGGTGCTTTAAATTTTTATTTATTTATTTTCTTATTTATTTTACTTTTTATTTTTTATTTTTACACAGTCCTTTTAAAAAAAAAAATTGGGTCACTTTTATTCCTATTTCAAGGAATGTAAACATCCCTTGTTATTAGAAAAAAGCATGACAGGACCTCTTAAATATGAAATCTGGGGTCAAAAAGACCTCTGATCTCATATTTACACTAAAATGCAAAAAAAAAAAAAATCTCTTATTTTTTTGCAAAAAATAAATTTTTTCCCCTTTTTAGTTTGACGTCGCTTCTGTCCTCCAATGTTATGGAGCTGAATGGGGGCCATCTTTCCCTCACTCGGCATCCAGCCTGTGGGGGGAGAGGACACATTTTTTAAATAAGAAAACTCTATAAAAAGTATATATAAACAGTATTATATATTTTTAAATATAACAATTACCGCTGCTACCATAAACAATTGAAAATATCCTTAACATATCCAAATTGATTCACAATCTAGATAAAGGTAGCACTGTTTAAAATGAAACAGTTCAAAATAGTCAATCCATGTCATGACAATCATGCAACCCTCTTCGCTACTCCATATGCCAGAGCCTACCCCCTCTTCTTTGCACTCACTGACTCCAAGTGCTTATCCACAATGATAAGCAATAACACCTATGATGAACATGCGATCTCCTGCAGGACTTCACTTCTCAAATCAATTCTCCCCTTAATGAGCTTATCAAAAAGCCCCAGGCCAAAGTAAAAGGGAAAACTAATAGTGTAATTCCATAAAGCCACTTTTTATTAAAAATTCAATGAAATGCCACTCAGAAATATAATATAAAGGATAGCCTATTCAGTCTTTAAAGGAAGTGCACAAGAAGCCCTCAGTATACAGCTTGCATGGTGTCTGACTCGGTCCCCTCGCTCGCTAACAGTGACACGTCACTTTCGGTTGCCAAGGTCTATCGTCACGTCCGGGTTGCCGTGCGGTCTGACCCTGACTAGTTTCGTCTCCTGACTTTTTCAAAGGGTTGTGCCTCTGTAAGATGTCCCTGCCATTTCTGCATTCCCCTGAAGATGCGTGCGCAAAACAGAGCGGAGTCCAGGCAGTGACGTTAACGTGCACGGCCGCAGTCCGGAGCAACATGCGCCATTTGAGCTCCATGCATATTTATTCAGATGTAAGTGCGCATCTGGGATTTAATACATTTTTAAGGATTTGTGCACTATGAAGATTTTTTCTTTCATGTGCTAATGTGATTGCGGCTTGCTGTGTGGACACCTCGGCTGATACCAGAGTTATTGTTTCGGTGGTGTAATTACCTGTGGCATAGTTTATCTTCACCGGAGGCCAGTGTCAGTGTATTGGCGCTGCCAGAGAGTTAAAAATAAGCGTGTTTTGGGAACATTGGTCATAGCAGTGGAAACTGCAGTTACATAGTTACATAGTTAGGTTAAAAAAAGAAACAATCCCATTTACACAATCCTATCCTATATCCACAGTTGATCCAGAGGATGCCGAAAAACCATAGCAAAGCATGATCCAATTTGCTACAGCAGTGGAAAAAAATTCCTTCCTGATCCCCCGAGAGGCATTGGGATATTCCTTGGCTCAACTTTACCTATAAATGTTAGTACCAAGTTATATTATGTACACCTAGGAAAGAATCCAGACCTTTTTTAAAGCAATCTACTGAGCTGGCCAGAACCACCTCTGGAGGGAGTCTGTTCCACATTTTTACAGTTCTTAAGTGAAGAAACCTTTCCGTATTTGGAGATGAAATCTCTTTTCCTCTAGATGTAAAGAGTGCCCCCTTGTCCTCTGTGATGACCTTAAAGTGAATAAATCAACACCAAGTTCACTATGTGGACCCCTCATGTATTTGTACATGTTGATCATATCCCCCCCTAATCTCCTCTTCTCAAGAGAGAATACATTCAGTTCTTCTAATCTTTCCTCATAGCTGAGCTCCTCCATGTCTCTTATCAGTTTGGTTGCCCTTCTCTGCACTTTCTCCAATTCCCCATTGAACAAATTATCGTTCACATGCTCTAAATGTTGCTTAACATAGCATCCAAAATTTTTATTTTATTTGCCGATTAATATATTTATAATAAATGGACATATTGAGACAACTCACTTGTGCGCACACAAAGTTTGCGCTTACTGCATGCGGCAGAACGCAACCAAGATGCAGGGTGAGGGATCGCCAGCTGTTCAGCTTAAAAACTATTTTCTGCCACAAAAAAGAATGTTTCAGCCGGTTTGGTTTTTGAGATATTGGAATTCAAATTCAGATTATGTAACATCAAGCCCCGCCCACTTTGTACCCAATGTTATTAACCACTAAGCCACCGCCCACCGTCATATGATGGTGGGACGAGGCTTCTGTTGTTCTGGGAGGACGTCATATGACGTCCTCGCCCTCCCGAGCCACTAGGGGGCGCGTGCGCGTGCCCGCTGCGTCGCTCGGGACCCGGTGCGCGTGCCCGGCGGCCGTGATGTCCGCCAGGCACCCGCGATTGCCGGGTAACAGAGCAGGAGCGTGGATCTGTGCATGTAAACACAGATCCACGTCCTGTCAGAGAGGAGAGGAGACCAATGGCGTGTCCCTTGTACATAGGGACAGCGATCGGTCACCTCCCCCAGTCAGTCCCCTCCCCCCACAGTTAGAATCACCTCCTTAGGTCATACATTAACCCCTCGAGCGCCCCCTAGTGTTAACCCCTTCCCTGCCAGTCACATTTACACAGTATTCAATGCAATTTTATAGCATTGATCCCTGTATAAATGTGAATGGTCCCAAAAATGTGTCAAAGGTGTCCGATGTGTCCGCCGCAATATCGCAGTCACAATAAAAATTGCAGATCGCCGCCATTACTAGTAAAAAATAAATAAATAATAAAAATGCTATAAATCTATCCCCTATTTTGTAGACGCTATAACTTTTGCGCAAACCAATCAATATACGCTTATCGCAATTTTTTTTTACCAAAAATATGTAGAAGAATACATATCGGCCTAAACTGAGGAAAAAATTTGTTAAAAAAAAAAAAAAAAAATTGGATATTTATTATAGCAAAAAGTAAAAAATATTGTGTTTTTTCAAAATTGTCCCTCTTCTTTTGTTTATAGCGCAATAAATAAAAACCGCAGAGGTGATCAAATACCACCAAAAGAAAGCTCTATTTGTGGGGAAAAAATGATAAAAATTTAATTAGGGTGCAGTGTAACATGACCGCGCAATTGTCATTCAAAGTGCGACAGCGCTGAAAACTGAAAAATAGCTTGGGCAGGAAGGGGGTGTAAGTGCCTTGTATTGAGGTGGTTAAAATGTAAAAACAAAGATAGCATTCATTTGCACTGCATCTGTGCTGATTTGTGCTGCAAAAACAAACATATGTGCTGGTTTGGTTTCAGAGATATTGCACATTATGGTTGATGAAACCTCTCCCACTTTGCACAACATGTTATTGCATTTAAAAAAAATTATACATTTTGTTTCTGCTGATTTGTACGACAAAAACAAACTTTCTGTTTGTTTGGTTTTTGAGATATTGGACATTCAACGTTAGATTATGTAACCTAAAGCCCCACCCACTTTGCACTATGTTATTACATTTCAAAAACAAATATACCATATTTATGCTGCATTGGAAGGAAAAACAAGCATATTGGTATAGTGTATTTTTTCATACAGCACTCTCGTTTTGTATCAGAAAGAATGAATATAGGACTCATTTATGCTTTTAGCCTGAGCTACCTTGAAAACCTAAAATATATCTTTGACGTTTTTCAGATCTTTTTATAGCTAGATGTGGGGAATCTATCTTCAAAAGTTCATACTTTAAAGTGCAAATTACTTTCCTAACAGGCTTAAAAAAAAGTTAATACATTCAGTGTTCTATGTGCTTTACAGATATACTGTATGTTACATGTGTGTGTGTTTAAGTTTAATTTGTTAGCTGAGAAAGAGTTTTATTTAAAAACAAAAAAAAGTATATTTACATTTGATGCTGCTTTAATAATATTTCATTTGTAACACTTTAAAAAAATAATAAATGTTTTTTTTTTTTGAAAGCCTGTTTCATGAGACTATTCCTTTTAAAAAAAAAACATATTAATGTATTCATTATTGTTCATTATTCATTATTGTATTGTGTTCAAATCCTAACCATGACACTTCCTGCCTGCAGTTTGCATGTTCTCCCCTGTGCCTGTGTAGGTTTCCTCCCATGCTCCAAAGATATGCTGGTAGGATAATTGGCTCTTGTGTAAATTGGCCTTAGTATGTGTATGTGAATTAGGGATCTTAGATTGTAAGCTCATTGAGGGCAGGGACTAATGTATATGTAAAGCACTGCATAAATTGATGGTGCTATATAAGTACTTGAAATAAATAAGTTAATGTATGTGTTTCTATCATAAACTTTTCTAGAAACTGGAAAAAATTGAGTTGGCTTTACTTGAACCTATGGTCTATAAACTGGAAAAATTTAGTTGGCTTTACTTAAAACTATAGTTCCATACAAGTTAAGATAAGTATTCCTAACTTAAAACACTATGGTCTATAAACTGAAAAAAAATTAGTTGGCTTTACTTAAAACAACAAAGTTGAAAACATGAAAAGTCTAATGAGTCAGACAAAAATAAGTTTAGTTGACAGCACTTAAAAAGCTGATACAAATAGTTGCCTCAATTTTTTAGAGTAGACCCAGCACAATATTTTTTCCTGTGTATATAATTTTGTACATAATTTAATGTGTTTAATTTTATTTACATGTTTGGTCAAATATTGGTGGAGTTAGCGCATCCACATTTTTAATCTATTTAAATTATATGATTTTATATTTGTTTATATTAAGTAGTATATTTTATAAATAATTTCCTTAGGTAAATTGATCTTTGGTTATTAATTATGAATACATTTATGAATAATCTCTTGTTGTTTAAGGATAGGATATTAGGTTAGTATATCGTTGTAGATCTGAGTATTTTGTTGTTTTTTTTTCCTTTCCAAAGATACAAATAGCTCAGGAGGGTGGGGAGTGGAGAGGGAAAGAGCAGAAAGTTTCCTTCCCATGTCCTCCCTCCCCAATTCACCTCCCCCCCAACCCCCTTTCCTGCATGCTCATTTTTAGTTAATTTATAGACTAATGTACTCTTAGTCTGTCTTTATATAAAAAATAAATAAATAACGACGGAGTGACTCCCCTGACCAACCAGCACGAAGTGGGTTGGGTCCGAAGCATAGCTCATTCTGTATCACTCTATCACCAGTTAAACGTCCAAGTGCAATTTACCCTGATAGAGAGTTTAGCTGGTAAATGCTACCCAACTAGACCAAATGTTATGGAATTTTTTTTCTCCTGGTTATGTAATGTGGCTGTTTTTTTTTTTATATATTATATTGTTTAAGTATTCGAACTGTAAATATATTATGAATAGGAATAAAATAAGTTAGGGGTCTGTCCAGCAAGATACTCTATCCTGAATATGTTAAGATGGGTGGTGAAAGTTTGTAGAAAGGAAAGGGTCAAATGGCTGTATGAAATTAATACTCTGGTGTTACCATACATACCCTTGACAAAGTCATTGTTGGCGAAATGCATTGAGCAGAGTTTGATAACGTGCACAGCAGGTGGCTCCCATTGTCCGTGCAGGAGTGTGAGTAAAATCTCTAATGTGAGACTAGGAAGGAGGTTCGTAAGGATTCAATGTGCATGCTGTTTTATATAGTGCTAATGCACACTAAAATTATGCGAGTGTGATTTCAACTCTTTTTTATTAAAGTCTGCTGAACTTTATTACACTATGTGCGATCTTTCTTTGCTTTCTTGGTATATGGATGCTATGTGAGCTGGAAGAGTGTTTTATAAAACGGTGACATACATCAGAAGTTGTTCAACCATACTAAGAAAAACAAAGATTTTGAAAAGCTCAATTGTCTGTCTTGAAGAGAGAGGTAAAGGAGAGGGTGAGTATTATTTCCATTTTGGGTGGAGGTGCACTGATGTGTTGGGAGAATAGGAAGTGAGAAAAAATTAGGTTTTCACCAGGAAGGACTCAAGGATATTATGTATACACAGTGGTGATAAGTCACAAACAAAGATTTCCCAGCACACTTACCAGCTAGCCTGCAAAACAAATTGACCCTGTGTAACAATTTACTTTAAAAACAGAGGGTTTTGTTTGCACACAATTATTTATTAATATATGCGTAAGCCTACATTAAGGCTCCTTTGTGTACTGCAATCCTAACTCTATCATTTTCAGAGTCTCCCAAACTGGAGCATATATACAGTGCCTTGAAAAAGTATTCATGCCCCTTAACATTTTCTACATTTTGTGGATCTCTGCAGCTCCTCCAGCTTTGCCATGGGCCTCTTGGTTGCTTCTCTGATTAATGCTCTCCTTGCCCGGTCTGTCAGTTTAGGTGGACGGCCATGTCTTGGTAGGTATGCAGTTGTGCCATACTCTTTACATTTTCGGATGATGGAATAAACAGTGCTCCATGAGATGTTCAAAGCTTGGGATATTTTTTTATAACCTAACTCTGCTTTAAACTTCTCTGCAACGTTATACCTGACCTGTCTGGTGTGTTCATTGGCCTTCATGATGCTGTTTGTTCAATAAGGTTCTCTAACAAACCTCTGAGGGCTTCACAGAACAGTTGTAGATTTAATCACACACAGGTGAACTCTATTTACTAATTAGGTGACTTCTGAGGGCAATTGGTTCCACTGGATTTTAGTTAGGGGTATCAGAGTAAAGGGGGCTGAATACAAATGCATGCCACACTTTTCAGATATTTATTTATAAAAATAAAAATAAAAAATTTAAAACCATTTATAATTTTCCTTCCACTTCACAATTATGTGCCACTTTGTGTTGGTCTATCACATAAAATCCCAACACATTTTTGGTTGTAACATGACAAAATGTGGAAAATTTCAAGGGGTATTGTCACGTACCTGAAGGGAGACTGAATTGACGAGGTCGGCCTCTCTTGTATCTCCAGTCCAGGTCCCGCTGAGAGTGAAACAGAAGGAGCCAATGAACAGGAGGCACATGAGTGCCTGCAGGTGGAAGCCAGGAACCCTGTTGCAGGAAGTCGCAGCTGGTCGCAGGACTGTGATTGCTGAGCAGGAAGTCGCAGCTGGTCGCAGGACTGTAGTTGCAGAGCAGGAAGTCGCAGCTGGTTGCAGGACTGTAGTTGGCAGAGCAGGAAGTCGCAGCTGGTCACAGGACTGTAGTTGCAGAGCAGGAAGTCGCAGCTGGTCGCAGGACTGTGATTGCTGAGCAGGAAGTCACAGCTGGTCACAGGACTGTAGTTGCAGACACTCGGGTAGTTGTGCTGGGCCAAGCTGGGCACCAGGGCCAGGCCAAAGGGATAGCCGGGTTCGTCAACAGGCGGGCAGCAGGGTACCGGAACATCAGGCAAAGACGGGTCAGATGGGAAGCCGGGATCAGGAACCAGAGATCAGGTATAACAGAGTTCAGAGCCGGGTAAACGGGAGCCAAGATCAGCAACGGGAATCAGGCAGAGTAACACAGGTTTAGAGTAACAGGGGCACAGCTGAAGATCAGTCAGCACCGATCAGTTGCTGGGGCCTCCTTTAAATAGGCCCACTGGCGCCAACTGGTGCTAGGGCGCGCTCCTGCGCGTGCACGCCGCGCGTCGCATGCGCACAAGCACGCATGGGCATCTGTGGTCTCCCGTGTGCGCGCGCATGCGCACCAGCGCGCGCCAGGCGATTTCTGCTGGTTTCCTTACAGGTATGAATACTTTTTCAAGGCACTGTAGCAGTGAATAGATTAAGGGCAGGTATGCCTAGAGGGAGCACACCCCTCCTTAAAGGCACAGGGGCGCCCAAGACACCCAGCAAAAGAACAATGGCAGCTGAAGAAGTCCAGTACGTCCCTGCATCCAATTCAACGAACTGTACAAAAAAGTGGCAACCACCCCAACCTATAACAAGACTTTTCATTAAAGTGTACATAGAAGGTCAACGCACATCACAAACAAAGATTTCCCAGCACGCTTACCAGCTAGCCTGCAAAAAAAACCCCAAAGAATTCACGTTAAAATCAGAGGATTTTGCTTGCACACATTTGCATTTTTGAACAGTGGTGATATGTGAAACATTTTGTATTGTGATACTTTGAATACACAATTTAATGTAACTAATTTGCTTTTGCACACCTTTTAAATACATTATATGGTTGTTATATTGTATGTATTGAGTGTTAAGAGTGCTGCATCATTTATAACTATTTTTTGTAGCCTATCATAATTGCCTCTCCCCATTGTATTCTTGGCGTATCTGCATCAAAAAGCCTTTTTCTTCTTACATATAGTGTGTTTTATTCTCTTTAAAACGCCATTGTGTTCTGGATAGTATAGAACAGTAGTCTGGAACATAGGTCTATGCTTGTTTTACTTGGGCAAGATATTGTTCTGAGTTTTCATAGGTTCACATGAATCTGAGTGAATAAAGTCCAGGGGCTGTTGGACTGCTGTTGCTACTTTTGGAAAAATTTTTCCTAGTCATTTTTCCCTTGGGTGAATTTGTATGCCAATGGTACACTAATTTTATTTAATTTCTTTAAAGTTTTGGGATTCCTGTGTCTGAGACAACAGTGCCAAGTGTGGATACAGTACAAATGTTTTTTTTTTATTTTCTCTTCAACAGTGTTGACCACTTCACTGCACTTCAGTGGATAAAGTTCATTTGTGATGTTTCCTTTCACTAATATGTGCCTCCTTTTGTGATAATACAACTGTTAACTCTGAATGTCACTACACATCCTTGCTTGGTGAGCTTCTTCAGTGACAGGAAGGTACTTTCAATAGTTGGAAAATATAACACATTTTTGATAGGTATCTTTCTGATAAGGCTAGGATCACGCTATGAGGAATGTAAGTTGTATGGACAATGCCACTTTTGAACAACAAGCCAAAAAACTGAGGTATAGACTATGGATCAAAGGCTATATCAAGACATATTTATGGAAAGTCTTCAATCGTACTAAATGTCAGTCATAGTAATCACTCACTTATTTTAAGACTACAAGTTAGATAATAGTGTTACGTAGATACAACAAACAACATCGAGAACTTAGATCTATACTTCAAAAATACTGGTGTCTCTTAACCCGTGACCCTACTATTTCTAAATTTTCAAATCACGACCAAGCATTGTGTTCGTGCTCCCTTGTTGAGGAATAAACTAGTCAATAGTCACTTTCAGGGATCGGGCAAGAAAAACAATATTGTCCTATGGGGCACATACAAATGTGGCAACTGTTTGTATTATCAATACTTATAAGAATGTTATTTTACCGAATGTAAAAATGTTTTTGACAAAGCAGTTTGCTAACTGCAATACGCAGGGGGTGGTATACCTTTTAACCTGTGAATGCAGCTCCTATTATGTGGGGAAGACCATATGAGAATTCTGGTGTCAAGTGTAGGATCACATCTATGCAATAGAAATTGGCGACCTGTGCTCCCCTATTGGGAGACATGCAGCCATTGATCACAAATATCACCCCATCTCTCCATCTAGGTGTTGCTCATGATACCCGGCGCTCACGGTGTATTTAAGTATAGGAGCTGCGCTGTGTGGCCATGCCCTCTGATGAAGTGATGACAAAACGTGTCAGCGTAACCATGCAGCATCCTACACCATTTGATCATCTGTCGACCCAGCCCTGGAACACCACTCCACGAGAGATCAGCTGAGCGGTGAGAGTTTGACAAGCGATAGTGACGGGAGCTATTGCGGTTTTCTATGCCTTTTATATGCCTGCCTTGAATTTTTAAATTGTAAGTGCACAATTGTAAGGGGGGTATTTTTATCAACAATACATTTTATTGGATTACGCTATGTGCACATTTATTTGCTTGTCATGAGCAACACTTAGATGAAGAGATGCAGTGCCTGCTGACAGAAATTGTTTAAAACACAAGCTTAATACCCATGTTTATCTGGTAAGTTCATTACCTTAGGGGAGTTTTCACACACGGTGTGATGACGGAATTCAGCTGGATTTAACCCCACATGAACTTATTTTGGACTTATGATATATATATATATATATATATATATATATATATATATATATATATATATCAAAAAATTGGATTCAATCATTACAGTCATTTTCTGTGATCGTTTAGTGCCACTAATGTTAGAGTATTTACTGTAACATATTTTGAGATCATGAATACAGTGTGATTATGAAGAGTAGGATATTTTTTTTCAGAAGATAAAACTTCCGGTTAAGAGACACTGGGGTTGATTTACTAAAACTGGAGAGTGCAAAATCTGGTGCAGCTTTGCATAGAAACCAATCAGCTTCCAGGTTTTATCAAAGCTTAATTGGACAAGCTAAAGTTAGTAGCTGATTGGCTACCATGCACAGCTGCACCAGATTTTGCACTCTTAGTTTTAGTAAATCAACCCCATTGTCAAATTCTTTTCTTTTCATGTGTTCACTAACTGTAAACGCATTTTTACAAAAAATTCCCCCAAAAAATCTGAATAAGTATGTTTACAGTTTTGCATTGGGCTGCATTCATAGCCATCTTGGGCTGCATCCAGCCCATAAACCACAGGTTGGTCACACCCCTGATTTACAACATTAAGTTCTCTGCTAGATGGTACATACATGTCTTTTTTAGTTGGGAGCATGATATTGTGCTTGTGCTGATTTTTTGTTAGCAAGATATTGCTCAAAAAAAGATGTCCCATTTAGTATGAAGCTCGGTGGTAACCAAATTCTTAAGTCTCATGAAAAGGCCACTAATATCATCAACAGAACCACTAGTTTCACAGAAAATACCCTCCGTGTTGGCTGATGTGAGGCTCTAAAATTAAAAATATCCATTTGGAATTATCCAGTAAGCAGCAACACAATATACCCAAAAATGACAATAAAACAAAAGAATCTGTTGCGCTAAAAAATATACAGTAGATAAAAGAAAAGCAGCTGACACTATATTGCTGGACACAATAATGAAAATGAAATAAAAAGTGTAGTGCTAAAATAATGGATAAACAATAAAGTCCATCAATAATAAAAAAAATGAGAAGTCAATCGGAATCTTCATCCGACAACAGAAAGAGCGGATAGAATAGCCACCACCAACACCCGAATCAACTGACCCTTACCGTCAGTGTGTAGGGTACACACAAAGTAAGTATTGGTAAATGGTCCCAGCAGTTCCTCTGCATCGATCGATCCACTCAGCTAGCAGTTAAGCCTATTTCTCTTTCAATGTTTAGATCACTTAAACTTCCACGGACAGCTCAAGCATCCGCATATGTATATGAAGAAATAAAAATGTTCATTGCCCAGACATCCGAAATTAGAATTTATTATAAATAAAAGGAGGCTGGTAAACTCACAATATGAAGTTACCACCAAGCATGTGGAAACATAACGGTGTTTCCAACCGAAAAGATGGCCGCTGCGTCTCCAATCAGCGTCCCGTGTCAGACGTCTTGGGCTCCACCCAACGTTTCGACATAAGGATGCATCATCAGGGGCGTGGTTTAGGACATGTGAGACAGTCTATTTATAAGGGATGGACCAGCAGCAATACCGGAAGTCGAACGCGCTCCGCAGACCGGAAATAAATTGCATTCCGGATACAGCAAACCTCCGGGAATTAAAAACAAATACTTTTTGCTGAAATCAGCAAAATAAAAGCATAACACATATCACTAAAAAGCGATTATTGAGCACAAGGACAATAGCAGTATTTAAACTGGAAAAAAATTAGGACGCGGAACGGAACCGAGAGGCAGCGACATCTAATGGTGGAAACACAAATTACAAACACAAATACAGATGAACGGTCTAAATACAGAGAGAATAAGAAATATTGAAAGAAACCAGACCCTAAATAGGGACAATGACATATGTCAATTAAACATATATTCAAATAATAGTGAAAAATAAAAAAATAAAAGATAAAAGAATAATAATAATTAAAAAAAATAATAGATAACATAAAACGTATAGAAATCAACTGTTGTTAATGGAGGAATTGATATCCTATTCAACATTTATTCTAAAAGGAGTGAATGTTTGGGCTTGATATATCGACCTAGTTTCTAACCTGGAGACCCCCCTAACCATGTTACTTCCTCTCCAGTGGCCAGAAATCGTGTCAATCCCCAAAAAGGTGGTACCTTCAGGGTTGCAATTATGTTTCAGGGAATAATGCTTGGAGAGGCTGTGCTTAAGAAAACCTATCTTAATATTTGCAACATATTCATTCAACCTTGTCTGTAACATGCGTTTAGTGCGCTCAGTGTACTGGAGACTGCAGGGACACTGAACGATGTAAACAACATATTTAGTGGAACATGTAATGAACGGTTTTATGGGAAATACTTCCTGAGTTATCAGTGTTCCAACATGATAACGACCCCAAACACATCTCCAAGATGACCACTGCCTTGCTAAAGAAACTGCGGGTAAAGGTGATGGACTGGTCAAGCATGTCCCCAGACCTAAACCCTATTGAGCATCTGTGGGGCATCCTCAAATGGAAGGTGGAAGAGCGCAAGGTCTCTAACATCCACCAGCTCTAAGAAAAAAAAGGGGGTGTGGTGGTATGTGTGTCTCAGATTAGATAGGGCACCTCATCCCAGCAAGGTATAGATAGAAACAAGGGACTGGGTAATGGGATTATTGCAGTGCCAAAAATACAACAATACAAATACTAAAATTAATTCAATTTATTACAAAAATCATTTAAAAAGAAGGGTACATTTCATACAGAGTATAAATTACAAAATGGAGCATAGGCAGATGTTTACAACCAGTGGATGGGAAGAATCAAATAGTCCCTACTAGTTTCGCCAATACATTAGCTTCCTCAAGGGATATAACAGGTTGTAATTCTATAAAAAGAAAATTTCATAGTAGTATAACAAAATGTACTAATTATAATGAAAGACAGCGTTGTGCAGACTACTAACATGAATGCAGGGGGACTAGACAAATGCAATATCCCCCAGCCAATAGGTCCCAACAAAGGTGGAAATAACATCAATCAAGGATCATCACAACATACCCACTGAACCCCAGGGGGCCGGGTGGGCCACCTCCGACGTGAGGGTCGTTCTTCACTGCCTTAGTATGACTGCAGGGGGCTTGATAAAAAACCTTGAAAGTAGCTGTGGAAATACACATATATAAGGCTAAAAAGCTCAATTAACGTGCGGTCCTTGTAGGTGTGACACCCTCCCTATACTTAGTAGACCACCACTGTGCCTCTGGAAATCAACCTAGATTATGACTATCCTCAGTTGGTGCTGTCCTATCTATAGCTGCCACTTTAGTGAATATAAACCATATACCAAATAATTTCAAATCTTGTGACGTGCTAGTGGTATCCTCCACCCACGTGAAGGATCAGAAATTGTGGCGCTATCAAAACACACTTGTGTTAACACTATATCCAGTGTACCAAACTAATCTAGTGTACCCATTATTTCAGGTGTAAAAAAATATAAAAAATCGAAATGAATACTGAATAAATCAGCTAAATACATCAAATAACTACCATACAAACAGTGACTTGGTGCTGATAATAACAAATTATATATGTGACACCTTCCTTAAATAATAAAAATATATAGATAACTTAATATAAATCATTAACACCTTGCACTTTAACAATGTGACTGATAAATAAAGTCTGTGGAGGATACACACATGTGTGTGAAAAAAAGTCTGTGATAGTGGTTTAGTAAAAAACAACAATTGTGCCACAGCAAGTCCTTAGTGTATCTTGATGTTAGATGGAACCTTCCACCACACCTCTGTGTTCCGTGCTCCCTCTCCCTATAGACAGTCTCTCACCAGCTCACTTTGCCTCCACTCTCGTATGAGGCTACAAAGCATAGGAGTATCCAGGTTACCAGCAGGGGTTAGGTCTCATCCATCCAGGGATTTGCTCCATATAAAAATGAAAAAACTCCCAATAGTGTGATAACGTAACAACTTTTAATAATCCACACTTCAAATAACACTTCAAAGGATGCACTCACATTATGTAAAATCTATAAAAGCACTGCACAAATCCACAGCAATCTGCACACAGCAAAATCAACACAACGATCTGGATAAGCCTCACTGGGGGGGTATGCGGTCACGGCAGACCCTGTCACCGCTGGCGTGTAAGAAGACTCTCTCACCCTCTCCTCGCTTACTCGTCCACCGGACTCATCATTTCCCCTGTTAGGCAAACCTTCACGATCGCTTCTTTCTGTCACTTAGTATGTAGTGTTTAATGTCCGCTCGGCCACGCCCCCGACATGTTTCGCTACGTCTGTAGCTTATTCATGGGATAGGCCGCCCACAGCATCAATCTCCTTTTATGTACTCCCCTCCTCTCCATTCAAGCTAAGAGATCACAGTGCGCATGCGCATCCTGTGTGTCTTGCGCCTGCGCAGTACGAGTGTCCCCGTAAGCGCAAACCCCCGCTGCTCATACAGGCCGGTCTGTAGTGTATGATACAACTCAAACAGATTGTCGGCAGCTCTTTACTGGATCATCCATATTACTGGCTATCTTACAGAGCAGTGGGTGATTTTATAGCATTCTAGCGTTCTGACATGTTTTTCCAACACATTTTATGTGTTCTAAAAGTCATTAAAATATGCAATATTATTTCAACATATAAATTAAAAACTCTCCAAGCCCTCTCTAATCAGGGTTATTAATAACACAACTACTTAGTAATTAAAATTAAATATCCGCAGAGGCAAATGAACCAAAAATGCATGCAGAATGATATATTAACATGAATGGGAAAACTATATCTTATAAAAATATATAATAAACAGTCTAGCCAAATGCAACTGGCATGACTGATATATAGTATTGAGCGAATAAAAATATTGAATAAATATGGCTGGACTGAACTTGACATATTAAAATTGAAAATGAATACTTCAACTTCAGTATTGTTTCTTCACTAAAATACCTATCCTTGATTAAAACATTGCTCACATAATACCCCAGGTTCCTATATCCGACTATCAATTCCTGAAATATCCATAAATACTGCTATTGGTCATTCGTGCGATTATATTACTTGCACTACTATTACCTCAAAAAGCAGATTCATGTATGTACCACTAAAAATCTAATATGAGACAATATTAGGCTAAAAATAGAACATGTATTTCAATTACAATGGGGGATTCTTGAAATCATTCCCACATCATATCTGAACGAGATTGTTATGTTGGTTAAAAGTCATTAATGAAGCAGTTGAGGTCTAATTCAATGTTAAGCCCCCTCGGGGTGAGACTTTTAAAAAGGAATATCCATTCCGTTTCTCTGCGCGACAAGTCTCTCACTCTGTTTGAGCCCCTCCATGAGGGGTATACCACATCAATGCCACAAAATTGCAGCAGAGATGGGTCCTGTTGATGTTTTTCCTTAAAGTGCATGGATACGCTGTGGTACTTGTAACCGTTTTTTATGTTGGTCAAATGTTCATTGATACGAACCTTCAGTTGCCTTTTAGTTCTACCAACATAATACAAACCACAGGGGCACCACATGAGATAGACAACATGTGTTGTGGTACAAGTACTAAATTCTTTGATCTCAAACCTCTCTCCTTCTCTATTGGTGACACTGGTAATGCCTCTATTACTAACCTTCACTGTTTTGCAGCAGACACACCTCCTACAGCAAAAGAAACCTCTAAAATTAAAAGATAAGGACCTTGGATTTGGTGGATCCAAAATCTTTTTAACTATTTTGTCTCCTATACTTGGGGCCCTCCTATAAATAAATTTCGGTTGGGTTGGTAAAATTTCTCCCAAGTGTTTGTCCTTACAGAGGATGTACCAATATTTTCTAAAGATGTGCTCAATTTCCTTATACTGGCAATGGAATCCAGATATAAAGCTTATTTGATGTTGGGTGTCCTCTTTTGCCACTTCTTTTTCCTTTAAACATACTTCTCTAGGAATATCTGCTATTTCTTGTGTAATTTTGGTTAGTGTATCTTCCTTGTAACCCTTCTGAATGAACTTCTTCTTCAAGATCTCCGATTGGGTTAGGAAGTCTTCCTTCAGCGTGCAATTCCGACGGATCCGCAATAGTTGGCCCTTTGGGATATTTTTTATCCAGGATGGATGATGTCCACTGGCCACAGACAAATAGCTATTGCGGTCCGTCGGTTTGAAATACACCTTGGTTTTCAACGTGCCACCTACTTTCTCTATGACAACATCTAAAAAATTTACTGTAGTCTCGCTAATTTGGTAATCCAATTTAATATTGTTCGTATTCCTATTTAATTGCTCCAGGAATACTTCCAAGGATTCCTTGGACCCCTCCCATATTAACAAGATATCATCGATAAATCTTCGATAGAAGATCAACTGAGGCCTATTGATATTAAACACCCGTCTATCCTCCCATTCAGACATGAACAGGTTGGCGAGGCTGGGGGCATACTTAGCCCCCATTGCCACGCCAACCTGTTGGGAGTAGAACTGTCCATCAAACCAGAAGTAACTGTGGGACATGCAGAAATCTAATGCATGTCCCACAAATTTCTTCTGTGCAAAAGGGATATCATCCCGCTTGCTAAGTGCCCAATTCAGGGCCAACGCAGCATCCTCATGCTGTATGTTGGTATAAAGAGACGCTACGTCTGCTGTTACCAAGTAGGATGTTAATGTGGGGTCAAGTTTCACTGGTTCCAGCAGGCGCAGCAAGTCGGCAGTATCCTTTAGATATGCTTTTGTTGTCTTCACACTAGGTTGAAGAAACTTGTCTAAATATTCGCCTAACCTCGCAGTTACTGATCCGATTCCATTTACTATGGGTCGTGGAGGTGGGCACTGGGTGTTTTTGTGCACTTTAGGTAGCGTGTATATCACTGGTATGCGACTTGCACTTGGGACCAGATACCTTTTTTCTTTGGGGTTTAGGGCCTTCAGTCCGAATCCCCATTCCACCAATGTAGTCAATTGTGCACTATATGACTCTGTGGGGTCCGATTTCAATTTCTTGTACATGTTATAGTCGCTCAATAACTCCACCAGTTGATCATGGTAAAATTGCTTGTCCATGACTACCACCCCTCCCCCCTTGTCGGCTGGGCGAATAATGATGTTTTTCCTATTTTCCAAGGAATCAATCCCCTCCTTAATGTAATGGGGGTTTATCCCTTTCTTGACCGGGAGTACCTCAATATCTTTCAATACCAGGTTCTTAAACACCTCTACATAATGGTTATTCTGGATTTGGGGATTGAAGATAGATCTGTTTTTTAGGCCACTATCTATATTAGCTGGGGCTGTCGACGCCCTCATTCCCGCTTCCACCGGATGATTCAAAAAATGTTTCTTTATATTTATAGAACGGATGAATTTATGTGTATCAATGTACACCTGGAATTTATTCATTTTCTTTTTCGGTGCACATTTCAGACCTAGGTTTAAGATGTTCATTTCCCTATGATCCAATGTGACTCCGCTTAAATTATAAATTCCAGTATTTACATGTCCCTCGGTCGTTTTTTTGGGTTGCTTTGATCTACCAGCCCTGCATCCCCTCCTTCTCTTGGTGGGGGCCTTGTATTCATGTCTTGCATGTATGGGGGTCCTGGTCTTCCTCCACCTCTCTGTTGTTGTGTTCGGGGATTCCCTCTCGGTGTCCCTCGTTTCCCTCCCCTCCCCCGTTGTCCTAAAAAAGACTGGCAATGTGCCGGTGGATCATAATAGCCCTCATCTTCCAACCCTGTGTATCTATTATATAACGGGATTCCATTATTTATTTCTGAATAATGGTTCGGTGGGGGGAGTTGTCTCCACTGGTGGTACTCCTGTGGAGGATGGTACCCTCGTGATCCATCATCTCTGTATGGTGATTGGTAGTTGTATTCTCTTCTTTGTGGGGTGCTATTTCTATAGGGTCTAGGTGATTGGTATCCGTAGTCTCCCCTTCCCAGTCGTCCTGGTCTAGGAGAGTAACCATATCCGCCATTATAACTCATATCTCTCGTTTGGTTATTCCCATTTTGGGTGGTACCCCCAGGCCCCTGTCTATTCTTTTTTATCATGGTTTTTTGCCCATTTTCCTTCTGGGTTGGTTTAGGTTGGGGTTTCTTCACTATAGGTTCTACTTCCTGGCTTGGGTCTTCCATAGTCACTTCCTGATTCCCATTGTTCCCATTTTGCCATGCATAAATCTTATTCGTCCTAAAATCATTCGAATCCCTCGTGAATTTCTTCACTTTCTTTTTCTGTGTCTCACGATCAACTTTATCCAACTTCTTTTTCATATTCGTGTTGAAGTCTTTCATTTGGTTGGATTCCTTGATGGGTTCCAATTTCTCTTTTAATAGCCTAATGTTCTCATTAATCCTACTTAATTTGATTTGTTTCCTTTTTAAAACCAGACTCTGTAGTTCTCTACCAACTCTATTAAAAAATGCCAGCCATTCTTCCATAAAAATAGGGTCATTCAGACCATCCTGTGGGGGAACTTCCCACCTCAAGCTTCTAAAAATCAAGTTTTCCCTTAAATAGTGCTCAAAAGTGAACACATCCCACCAAGCTTTTATTTGCTTCTCCAGGAGGTTTTCTAATGATCTCAGTGTAACTGAGTAATCCTCCTCATCTATAATTATATCTTGGTTATTAGAAAAAACATGTTCAGGGTCCATTTGTCTGTTAGACAAAAAGTTAAAAGGGTCCATGGAAGCTAGTGGATAAATATGTGAATCTATTAACGTGCGGTCCTTGTAGGTGTGACACCCTCCCTATACTTAGTAGACCACCACTGCGCCTCTGGAAATCAACCTAGATTATGACTATCCTCAGTTGGTGCTGTCCTATCTATAGCTGCCACTTTAGTGAATATAAACCATATACCAAATAATTTCAAATCTTGTGACGTGCTAGTGGTATCCTCCACCCACGTGAAGGATCAGAAATTGTGGCGCTATCAAAACACACTTGTGTTAACACTATATCCAGTGTACCAAACTAATCTAGTGTACCCATTATTTCAGGTGTAAAAAAATATAAAAAATCGAAATGAATACTGAATAAATCAGCTAAATACATCAAATAACTACCATACAAACAGTGACTTGGTGCTGATAATAACAAATTATATATGTGACACCTTCCTTAAATAATAAAAATATATAGATAACTTAATATAAATCATTAACACCTTGCACTTTAACAATGTGACTGATAAATAAAGTCTGTGGAGGATACACACATGTGTGTGAAAAAAAGTCTGTGATAGTGGTTTAGTAAAAAACAACAATTGTGCCACAGCAAGTCCTTAGTGTATCTTGATGTTAGATGGAACCTTCCACCACACCTCTGTGTTCCGTGCTCCCTCTCCCTATAGACAGTCTCTCACCAGCTCACTTTGCCTCCACTCTCGTATGAGGCTACAAAGCATAGGAGTATCCAGGTTACCAGCAGGGGTTAGGTCTCATCCATCCAGGGATTTGCTCCATATAAAAATGAAAAAACTCCCAATAGTGTGATAACGTAACAACTTTTAATAATCCACACTTCAAATAACACTTCAAAGGATGCACTCACATTATGTAAAATCTATAAAAGCACTGCACAAATCCACAGCAATCTGCACACAGCAAAATCAACACAACGATCTGGATAAGCCTCACTGGGGGGGTATGCGGTCACGGCGGACCCTGTCACCGCTGGCGTGTAAGAAGACTCTCTCACCCTCTCCTCGCTTACTCGTCCACCGGACTCATCATCTCCCCTGTTAGGCAAACCTTCACGATCGCTTCTTTCTGTCACTTAGTATGTAGTGTTTAATGTCTGCTCGGCCACGCCCCCGACATGTTTCGCTACGTCTGTAGCTTATTCATGGGATAGGCCGCCCACAGCATCAATCTCCTTTTATGTACTCCCCTCCTCTCCATTCAAGCTAAGAGATCACAGTGCGCATGCGCATCCTGTGTGTCTTGCGCCTGCGCAGTACGAGTGTCCCCGTAAGCGCAAACCCCCGCTGCTCATACAGGCCGGTCTGTAGTGTATGATACAACTCAAACAGATTGTCGGCAGCTCTTTACTGGATCATCCATATTACTGGCTATCTTACAGAGCAGTGGGTGATTTTATAGCATTCTAGCGTTCTGACATGTTTTTCCAACACATTTTATGTGTTCTAAAAGTCATTAAAATATGCAATATTATTTCAACATATAAATTAAAAACTCTCCAAGCCCTCTCTAATCAGGGTTATTAATAACACAACTACTTAGTAATTAAAATTAAATATCCGCAGAGGCAAATGAACCAAAAATGCATGCAGAATGATATATTAACATGAATGGGAAAACTATATCTTATAAAAATATATAATAAACAGTCTAGCCAAATGCAACTGGCATGACTGATATATAGTATTGAGCGAATAAAAATATTGAATAAATATGGCTGGACTGAACTTGACATATTAAAATTGAAAATGAATACTTCAACTTCAGTATTGTTTCTTCACTAAAATACCTATCCTTGATTAAAACATTGCTCACATAATACCCCAGGTTCCTATATCCGACTATCAATTCCTGAAATATCCATAAATACTGCTATTGGTCATTCGTGCGATTATATTACTTGCACTACTATTACCTCAAAAAGCAGATTCATGTATGTACCACTAAAAATCTAATATGAGACAATATTAGGCTAAAAATAGAACATGTATTTCAATTACAATGGGGGATTCTTGAAATCATTCCCACATCATATCTGAACGAGATGCGCACTGTGATCTCTTAGCTTGAATGGAGAGGAGGGGAGTACATAAAAGGAGATTGATGCTGTGGGCGGCCTATCCCATGAATAAGCTACAGACGTAGCGAAACATGTCGGGGGCGTGGCCGAGCGGACATTAAACACTACATACTAAGTGACAGAAAGAAGCGATCGTGAAGGTTTGCCTAACAGGGGAGATGATGAGTCCGGTGGACGAGTAAGCGAGGAGAGGGTGAGAGAGTCTTCTTACACGCCAGCGGTGACAGGGTCCGCCGTGACCGCATACCCCCCCAGTGAGGCTTATCCAGATCGTTGTGTTGATTTTGCTGTGTGCAGATTGCTGTGGATTTGTGCAGTGCTTTTATAGATTTTACATAATGTGAGTGCATCCTTTGAAGTGTTATTTGAAGTGTGGATTATTAAAAGTTGTTACGTTATCACACTATTGGGAGTTTTTTCATTTTTATCCCTGGATGGATGAGACCTAACCCCTGCTGGTAACCTGGATACTCCTATGCTTTGTAGCCTCATACGAGAGTGGAGGCAAAGTGAGCTGGTGAGAGACTGTCTATAGGGAGAGGGAGCACGGAACACAGAGGTGTGGTGGAAGGTTCCATCTAACATCAAGATACACTAAGGACTTGCTGTGGCACAATTGTTGTTTTTTACTAAACCACTATCACAGACTTTTTTTCACACACATGTGTGTATCCTCCACAGACTTTATTTATCAGTCACATTGTTAAAGTGCAAGGTGTTAATGATTTATATTAAGTTATCTATATATTTTTATTATTTAAGGAAGGTGTCACATATATAATTTGTTATTATCAGCACCAAGTCACTGTTTGTATGGTAGTTATTTGATGTATTTAGCTGATTTATTCAGTATTCATTTCGATTTTTTATATTTTTTTACACCTGAAATAATGGGTACACTAGATTAGTTTGGTACACTGGATATAGTGTTAACACAAGTGTGTTTTGATAGCGCCACAATTTCTGATCCTTCACGTGGGTGGAGGATACCACTAGCACGTCACAAGATTTGAAATTATTTGGTATATGGTTTATATTCACTAAAGTGGCAGCTATAGATAGGACAGCACCAACTGAGGATAGTCATAATCTAGGTTGATTTCCAGAGGCGCAGTGGTGGTCTACTAAGTATAGGGAGGGTGTCACACCTACAAGGACCGCACGTTAATAGATTCACATATTTATCCACTAGCTGCCATGGACCCTTTTAACTTTTTGTCTAACAGACAAATGGACCCTGAACATGTTTTTTCTAATAACCAAGATATAATTATAGATGAGGAGGATTACTCAGTTACACTGAGATCATTAGAAAACCTCCTGGAGAAGCAAATAAAAGCTTGGTGGGATGTGTTCACTTTTGAGCACTATTTAAGGGAAAACTTGATTTTTAGAAGCTTGAGGTGGGAAGTTCCCCCACAGGATGGTCTGAATGACCCTATTTTTATGGAAGAATGGCTGGCATTTTTTAATAGAGTTGGTAGAGAACTACAGAGTCTGGTTTTAAAAAGGAAACAAATCAAATTAAGTAGGATTAATGAGAACATTAGGCTATTAAAAGAGAAATTGGAACCCATCAAGGAATCCAACCAAATGAAAGACTTCAACACGAATATGAAAAAGAAGTTGGATAAAGTTGATCGTGAGACACAGAAAAAGAGAGTGAAGAAATTCACGAGGGATTCGAATGATTTTAGGACGAATAAGATTTATGCATGGCAAAATGGGAACAATGGGAATCAGGAAGTGACTATGGAAGACCCAAGCCAGGAAGTAGAACCTATAGTGAAGAAACCCCAACCTAAACCAACCCAGAAGGAAAATGGGCAAAAAACCATGATAAAAAAGAATAGACAGGGGCCTGGGGGTACCACCCAAAATGGGAATAACCAAACGAGAGATATGAGTTATAATGGCGGATATGGTTACTCTCCTAGACCAGGACGACTGGGAAGGGGAGACTACGGATACCAATCACCTAGACCCTATAGAAATAACACCCCACAAAGAAGAGAATACAACTACCAATCACCATACAGAGATGATGGATCACGAGGGTACCATCCTCCACAGGAGTACCACCAGTGGAGACAACTCCCCCCACCGAACCATTATTCAGAAATAAATAATGGAATCCCGTTATATAATAGATACACAGGGTTGGAAGATGAGGGCTATTATGATCCACCGGCACATTGCCAGTCTTTTTTAGGACAACGGGGGAGGGGAGGGAAACGAGGGACACCGAGAGGGAATCCCCGAACACAACAACAGAGAGGTGGAGGAAGACCAGGACCCCCATACATGCAAGACATGAATACAAGGCCCCCACCAAGAGAAGGAGGGGATGCAGGGCTGGTAGATCAAAGCAACCCAAAAAAACGACCGAGGGACATGTAAATACTGGAATTTATAATTTAAGCGGAGTCACATTGGATCATAGGGAAATGAATATCTTAAACCTAGGTCTGAAATGTGCACCGAAAAAGAAAATGAATAAATTCCAGGTGTACATTGATACACATAAATTCATCCGTTCTATAAATATAAAGAAACATTTTTTGAATCATCCGGTGGAAGCGGGAATGAGGGCGTCGACAGCCCCAGCTAATATAGATAGTGGCCTAAAAAACAGATCTATCTTCAATCCCCAAATCCAGAATAACCATTATGTAGAGGTGTTTAAGAACCTGGTATTGAAAGATATTGAGGTACTCCCGGTCAAGAAAGGGATAAACCCCCATTACATTAAGGAGGGGATTGATTCCTTGGAAAATAGGAAAAACATCATTATTCGCCCAGCCGACAAGGGGGGAGGGGTGGTAGTCATGGACAAGCAATTTTACCATGATCAACTGGTGGAGTTATTGAGCGACTATAACACGTACAAGAAATTGAAATCGGACCCCACAGAGTCATATAGTGCACAATTGACTACATTGGTGGAATGGGGATTCGGACTGAAGGCCCTAAACCCCAAAGAAAAAAGGTATCTGGTCCCAAGTGCAAGTCGCATACCAGTGATATACACGCTACCTAAAGTGCACAAAAACACCCAGTGCCCACCTCCACGACCCATAGTAAATGGAATCGGATCAGTAACTGCGAGGTTAGGCGAATATTTAGACAAGTTTCTTCAACCTAGTGTGAAGACAACAAAAGCATATCTAAAGGATACTGCCGACTTGCTGCGCCTGCTGGAACCAGTGAAACTTGACCCCACATTAACATCCTACTTGGTAACAGCAGACGTAGCGTCTCTTTATACCAACATACAGCATGAGGATGCTGCGTTGGCCCTGAATTGGGCACTTAGCAAGCGGGATGATATCCCTTTTGCACAGAAGAAATTTGTGGGACATGCATTAGATTTCTGCATGTCCCACAGTTACTTCTGGTTTGATGGACAGTTCTACTCCCAACAGGTTGGCGTGGCAATGGGGGCTAAGTATGCCCCCAGCCTCGCCAACCTGTTCATGTCTGAATGGGAGGATAGACGGGTGTTTAATATCAATAGGCCTCAGTTGATCTTCTATCGAAGATTTATCGATGATATCTTGTTAATATGGGAGGGGTCCAAGGAATCCTTGGAAGTATTCCTGGAGCAATTAAATAGGAATACGAACAATATTAAATTGGATTACCAAATTAGCGAGACTACAGTAAATTTTTTAGATGTTGTCATAGAGAAAGTAGGTGGCACGTTGAAAACCAAGGTGTATTTCAAACCGACGGACCGCAATAGCTATTTGTCTGTGGCCAGTGGACATCATCCATCCTGGATAAAAAATATCCCAAAGGGCCAACTATTGCGGATCCGTCGGAATTGCATGCTGAAGGAAGACTTCCTAACCCAATCGGAGATCTTGAAGAAGAAGTTCATTCAGAAGGGTTACAAGGAAGATACACTAACCAAAATTACACAAGAAATAGCAGATATTCCTAGAGAAGTATGTTTAAAGGAAAAAGAAGTGGCAAAAGAGGACACCCAACATCAAATAAGCTTTATATCTGGATTCCATTGCCAGTATAAGGAAATTGAGCACATCTTTAGAAAATATTGGTACATCCTCTGTAAGGACAAACACTTGGGAGAAATTTTACCAACCCAACCGAAATTTATTTATAGGAGGGCCCCAAGTATAGGAGACAAAATAGTTAAAAAGATTTTGGATCCACCAAATCCAAGGTCCTTATCTTTTAATTTTAGAGGTTTCTTTTGCTGTAGGAGGTGTGTCTGCTGCAAAACAGTGAAGGTTAGTAATAGAGGCATTACCAGTGTCACCAATAGAGAAGGAGAGAGGTTTGAGATCAAAGAATTTAGTACTTGTACCACAACACATGTTGTCTATCTCATGTGGTGCCCCTGTGGTTTGTATTATGTTGGTAGAACTAAAAGGCAACTGAAGGTTCGTATCAATGAACATTTGACCAACATAAAAAACGGTTACAAGTACCACAGCGTATCCATGCACTTTAAGGAAAAACATCAACAGGACCCATCTCTGCTGCAATTTTGTGGCATTGATGTGGTATACCCCTCATGGAGGGGCTCAAACAGAGTGAGAGACTTGTCGCGCAGAGAAACGGAATGGATATTCCTTTTTAAAAGTCTCACCCCGAGGGGGCTTAACATTGAATTAGACCTCAACTGCTTCATTAATGACTTTTAACCAACATAACAATCTCGTTCAGATATGATGTGGGAATGATTTCAAGAATCCCCCATTGTAATTGAAATACATGTTCTATTTTTAGCCTAATATTGTCTCATATTAGATTTTTAGTGGTACATACATGAATCTGCTTTTTGAGGTAATAGTAGTGCAAGTAATATAATCGCACGAATGACCAATAGCAGTATTTATGGATATTTCAGGAATTGATAGTCGGATATAGGAACCTGGGGTATTATGTGAGCAATGTTTTAATCAAGGATAGGTATTTTAGTGAAGAAACAATACTGAAGTTGAAGTATTCATTTTCAATTTTAATATGTCAAGTTCAGTCCAGCCATATTTATTCAATATTTTTATTCGCTCAATACTATATATCAGTCATGCCAGTTGCATTTGGCTAGACTGTTTATTATATATTTTTATAAGATATAGTTTTCCCATTCATGTTAATATATCATTCTGCATGCATTTTTGGTAGTAGTTGTGTTATTAATAACCCTGATTAGAGAGGGCTTGGAGAGTTTTTAATTTATATGTTGAAATAATATTGCATATTTTAATGACTTTTAGAACACATAAAATGTGTTGGAAAAACATGTCAGAACGCTAGAATGCTATAAAATCACCCACTGCTCTGTAAGATAGCCAGTAATATGGATGATCCAGTAAAGAGCTGCCGACAATCTGTTTGAGTTGTATCATACACTACAGACCGGCCTGTATGAGCAGCGGGGGTTTGCGCTTACGGGGACACTCGTACTGCGCAGGCGCAAGACACACAGGATGCGCATGCGCACTGTGATCTCTTAGCTTGAATGGAGAGGAGGGGAGTACATAAAAGGAGATTGATGCTGTGGGCGGCCTATCCCATGAATAAGCTACAGACGTAGCGAAACATGTCGGGGGCGTGGCCGAGCGGACATTAAACACTACATACTAAGTGACAGAAAGAAGCGATCGTGAAGGTTTGCCTAACAGGGGAGATGATGAGTCCGGTGGACGAGTAAGCGAGGAGAGGGTGAGAGAGTCTTCTTACACGCCAGCGGTGACAGGGTCCGCCGTGACCGCATACCCCCCCAGTGAGGCTTATCCAGATCGTTGTGTTGATTTTGCTGTATGCAGATTGCTGTGGATTTGTGCAGTGCTTTTATAGATTTTACATAATGTGAGTGCATCCTTTGAAGTGTTATTTGAAGTGTGGATTATTAAAAGTTGTTACGTTATCACACTATTGGGAGTTTTTTCATTTTTATATGGAGCAAATCCCTGGATGGATGAGACCTAACCCCTGCTGGTAACCTGGATACTCCTATGCTTTGTAGCCTCATACGAGAGTGGAGGCAAAGTGAGCTGGTGAGAGACTGTCTATAGGGAGAGGGAGCACGGAACACAGAGGTGTGGTGGAAGGTTCCATCTAACATCAAGATACACTAAGGACTTGCTGTGGCACAATTGTTGTTTTTTACTAAACCACTATCACAGACTTTTTTTCACACACATGTGTGTATCCTCCACAGACTTTATTTATCAGTCACATTGTTAAAGTGCAAGGTGTTAATGATTTATATTAAGTTATCTATATATTTTTATTATTTAAGGAAGGTGTCACATATATAATTTGTTATTATCAGCACCAAGTCACTGTTTGTATGGTAGTTATTTGATGTATTTAGCTGATTTATTCAGTATTCATTTCGATTTTTTATATTTTTTTACACCTGAAATAATGGGTACACTAGATTAGTTTGGTACACTGGATATAGTGTTAACACAAGTGTGTTTTGATAGCGCCACAATTTCTGATCCTTCACGTGGGTGGAGGATACCACTAGCACGTCACAAGATTTGAAATTATTTGGTAAAAAGCTCAATTAACTATAATAAAAAGGAAGAAAGGACAAAAGAGTCCTCAATACTCACCAAAAACAAGGTATACTAGTAAGAAACCCAGGACGCTGAAAGGATCATTAATCAATCAAAATGATAATTGATCAATCGGAGGTTGTGTGAGTTGACTGCACTAAATAAAATTGAAAAGGGAGATAGATATAAATTGCTAATAATAAAGAAATGTTATGTATTGTACAACAAAAGTACTGGAGTTAACTAAAAGATCATACCTGCTGAATAAACTAAGCAGGCTGGGCTGAAAAAAAAAAACAGCCTAATCACTTCAGCTTGAAGCACTGACAGAAGTAGATGCATATAGTGTCCACATCAAGTGTAGTGCATGAGCTTGGTAAATATAAACAAAGGACCTCGATTAAGCAAGATGGTAGTAAGATAACTACTGTGATACATTGTCACTGCATTCTATCAATGGTGTGATCACCCAAAGGGCAGATTTACCTTTTACAGCCAATACGGCTTGTGCAGCGTCGTCCCGGTATGTCCGCAATTATGAACGAGTAACTCACCTATTTAAAGCCCCCACCTGATTGGCGAATAAATTCAGGCAATCAGGAGCGGACAAGAATCTGCCCGTGCGCCTGCGCACTAGCCACCGCAGGATGCCTACATTACCCATAGTGCCTAGTATCCCCTGAGAGTGTGGGAGGATGACGATCGTCCAACGCATGCAATGCGGGGCGTGGCTAAAGATGGAAGAAGGTATTGTGGCAGATGGAGTGGGCGGAGGGTAGGGGGCGATGACAGGCCGAGGGGCCGGCTGGCTGACAAAGAAGGCCAGCCCTTGAGTGTCCATACAGCCACAGGCTGTGATAAGAAACTAACCTGGCATGAAGGAGAGGCTGAAAAGCCGAACGGAGAACAGGGCATGCGGGGAACCAATGAGATTAATAAATTGGGAAATATTGGGAGGGCAAAATCGAATAGGGAAATGCAAGGCATGCTCCAGAGCCAGGCAGTGCAGTCAACCATACAGTCGTGAAGCAGTACAATGCACAACGCTGTAAAACAATAAGTGAAATTAAACATGACTACTAACAGACTACTAACATGAATGCAGGGGGACTAGACAAATGCAATATCCCCCAGCCAATAGGTCCCAACAAAGCTGGAAATAACATCAATCAAGGATCATCATAACATACCCACTGAACCCCAGGGGGCCGGGTGGGCCACTTCCGAAGTGAGGGTCGTTCTTCACTGCCTTAGTGTGACTGCAGGGGGCTTGATAAAAAACCTTGAAAGTAGCTGTGGAAATACACATATATAAGGCTAAAAAGCTCAATTAACTATAATAAAAAGGAAGAAAGGACAAAAGAGTCCTCAATACTCACCAAAAACAAGGTATACTAGTAAGAAACCCAGGACGCTGAAAGGATCATTGATCAATCGAAATGATAATTGATCAATCGGAGCGACTAATAGGTTGTGTGAGTTGACTGCACTAAATAAAATTGAAAATGGAGATAGATATAAATTGCTAATAATAAAGAAATGTTATGCATTGTACAACAAAAGTACTGGAGTTAACTAAAAGATCATACCTGCTGAGTAAACTAAGCAGGCTGGGCTGCAAACAAAAAAAGCCTAATCACTTCAGCTTGAAGCACTGACTGAAGTAGATGCATATAGTGTCCACATCAAGTGTAGTGCATGAGCCTAGTAAATATAAACAAAGGACCTCGATTAAGCAAGATGATAGTAAGATAACTACTGTGATACATTGTCACTGCATTCTATCAATGGTGTGATCACCCAAAGGGCAGATTTACCTTTACAGTCAATACGGCTTGTGCAGCGTCCCGGTATGTCCGCAATTACGGACGAGTAACTCACCTATTTAAAGCCCCCCACTTGATTGGCAAATAAATTCAGCCAATCAGGAGCAGACAAGAAACTGCCCGTGCGCCTGTGCACTAGCCACCGCAGGACGCCTACAGTACCCATAGTGCCTAGTATCCCCTGAGAGCGTGGGAGGACGACGATCATCCAATGCATGCAATCCGGGGCGTGGCTAAAGATGGAAGATGGTATTGTGGCAGATGGAGTGGGCTGAGGGTAGGGGGGGATGACAGGCCGAGGGGCAGGCTGGCCGACAAAGAAGGCCAGCCCTTGAGTGTCCATACAGCCACGGGCTGTGATAAGAAACTAACCCGGCATGAAGGAGAGGCTAAAAAGCCGAACGGAGAAAAGGGAATGCGGGGAACCAATGAGATGAATAAATTGGGAAACATTGGGAGGGCGAAATCGAATAGGGAAATGCAAGGCATGCTCCAGAGCCAGGCAGTTCAGTCAACCATACAGTCGTGAAGCAGTACAATGCACAACGCTGTAAAACAATAAGTGAAATTAAACATGAATAATACAAAGTCATATTAAAAAAATAAACAGGCATGTATTTATAAACATATTTAATTGTATTCAAACCAAAAGTAGTAGTAAATAGACAAAAGGAGAAATAATAAAAAATAGAAAAATAAAAAAAATGGAAGAGGATTATAAAGAAATAATAAGAAAACCAAAGAATGAATAATTTATAAATAGAAATAAATATAGGAAAGGGAAGGGCACTAGCACATGCATTGGGCCTGCGGAGTAGAAAGGGCCAATAAAGCAGTAACAGTCATGGCGGAAAAGTGGAGAGAGAGATGGAAAAGAGGAAAAAGACCAGATATAAGAGCCAGATCAGGCCAGAGGGCCCATTGGATTATTAAAATAATATTAATGATGAAATAATGCTATATATCCTTACAAAAAGGATTTAAAACTAATATATTCATTCAAGCCAGGATATTTGGTAGCATCTAAGCAATGTATCCACCTGGTTTCTAATTGCAAAAGAGCGATGTCAATACTGCCACCTCGAACATTTGGAGGCACATGCTCAAGTGCTGCAAATCGCACAACATTAGGATCGCAGTTGTGTTGAATAACAATGTGTCTATTTAAGGCATAATATCGTTCCTAATGCATCTGAAAAATGGACGTTTCGTCTTACCGACGTAAAAACATCCACAGACGCACAGGGCCAAATAGACCACTCCAATAGTGTTGCAAGTAATGTGATATTTTATAGACTGAATTTGGCCATTGGGAAGAATTACTGTTTTAGAGTTCTTGATAAATGGGCAGATGTCACAACGCCCACAAGAAAAAATATCAGTGTTGGAGGCATTGACAGATTGTTTAGGTGTATAATGACTCATAACTAATCGGTCCCTCATAGAGGGGGCCCGTCGATAGGTGATCTCAGGATAAGCTTTGACATACTTGTTGATGGTGGAATCCGCCATCAACAAGGGCCAACATTTTTTGAGAATGGCTCTAGTTTGCATATGTTGTTTGGAAAATTGAGATATAACTCGAACTGATTGATTGGATTTGGGAGATTGTTTGGAGTGGATAAGATCCCGCCTGTTCAACCTAACCACTCTACTGAAGGAACGTTTGAGTAGGGAACGACTGTAACCTCTTTGGTACAGTCTGTCAGATAAATCTCTAGATGCCTGATAAAAATCTTGATCAAGGGTACAGTTTCTCCTGAGTCAGAGAAATTGACTGTAGGGAATACTAGAGAGATTGCGGATGTGCACTGGTAGCATGTAGTAAAGTGTTACCCGCAGAGGGCTTACGATACAAAGACTTATGAAGAGTTCCGTCACAGTCCACATGGATCTGTAGGTCCAAGAAACTGATCTTTGACTGAATGCATTCCATGATAAAAGTAAGATTGTAATCATTAATAGCAAGTAAGTCAATCAGCTGTGTGAGTTCATCCCGGGTTCCAGACCAGAATATCAAAATGTCATCAATATACCTGTGTCAGGCGATGACATGTTTCAGTAATTCCGAAAAATGGACATTTATTACTAGTATACCTTGTTTTTGGTGAGTATTGAGGACTCTTTTGTCCTTTCTTCCTTTTTATTATAGTTAATTGAGCTTTTTAGCCTTATATATGTGTATTTCCACAGCTACTTTCAAGGTTTTTTATCAAGCACCCTGCAGTCATATTAAGGCAGTGAAGAACGACCCTAACTTCGGAGGTGGCCCACCCAGCCCCCTTGGGTTCTGTGGGTATGTTGTGATGATCCTTGATTGATGTTATTTCCACCTTTGTTGGGACCTATTGGCTGGGGGATATTGCATTTGTCTAGTCCCCCTGCATTCGTGTTAGTAGTCTGCATAATGCTGTCTTTCATTATAATTAGTACATTTTGTTATACTGATATGAAATTTTCTTTTTATAGAATTACAACCTGTTATATCCCCTGAGGAAGCCAATGTACTGGCGAAACTAGTAGGGACTATTTGTTTGATTCTTTCCATCCACTGGTTGTAAACATCTGCCTATGCTCCATTTTGTAATTTATACTCTTTATGAAATGTCCCCTTCTTTTTAAATGATTTTTGTAATAAATTGAATTAATTTTAGCATTTGTATTGTTGTATTTTTGGCACCGCAATAATCCCATTACCCAGTCCATTGTTTCTATCCACCAGCTCTGTGATGTTGTCATGGAGGAGTGGAAGAGGACTCCAATGGCAACCTATGAAGCTCTGGTGAACTCCATGCCCAAGATGGTTAAGGCAGTACTGGAAAATAATGGTGGCCATACAAAATATTGACACTTTGGGCACAATTTGGACATTTTCACTTAGGGGTGTACTCACTTTTGTTGCCAGCGGTTTAGACATTAATGGCTGTGTCGAGTTATTTTGAGGGGACAGCAAATTTACACTCTTAAACAAGCTGTACACTCACTACATTGTAGCAAAGTGTAATTTCTTTAGTGTTGTCACAAGAAAAGATATCATAAAATATTTTTTTTTATCTTTCTATATATTTTATTGGTTTTACATATACAATACAATGTATATAAGCATACTATGTAATTAAGCATTGTACGTCATGTAACAGGTTTAATACATAACAAATAGAAAACGTGCAGTCTGGAATTTCCTGGGGGTTTGGACAATCCCCTCACCTAGTGTGGCACCCCAAATGGGAGCTTTAGTGCCACAGAAGTGGAGAGGACCCCGTCAGCATAATTCGCATATTAATTGTAAATTCCCAGTAGTAACTTGTTAGAGCATTTAACACATAACTATCACAGAAAATTACTGGTATTGCTCGGTCAAGAGGAAGACGGTGGGCGGGCGGCAAATGGTTAAAGAAATATTTAATTTTTATTTTTTCACTTATTGTTTCACTTAAGCATTATTAAAATCACTGCTCCCGAAAAAACGGTAGTTTTTAAAATTTTCTTTTGCATTGATACATGTCCCCTGGGGCAGGGCCCGAGTCCCCAAACACTTTTTATGGCAATAAATTCTGACACAGAGCAAAGGTCCTGCAAACAGATGCAGAGTCCGGTAAGTATGTTTTCTTTTCTTATTTCTTTTATAGGATTTTTTTTTTTTAACTTTTTTTTAGCAGTATAGTTACTATACAATTAGTATCTGATTAATATATCTATTAATTCATTATATGAACCTCTTTTTAGCAATTCTGATCTGTTATAAAACTGGCCACGCATAACACAATCTTATTGTGTGATGTATGGAATTCAAGAGCTTCCATAAACAATTTGTCTGTAAGGTGGACCCTTGTAGTACATATTTGTTGGCTGGTCTAAAGCAGATTGTACAATCAGATTGTAATGTGTACGACCAACAGTAGGCATATCAAAGTACTGTGCAAATTGTTGGCGCTATATCAATCCTGTATAATAGTATAATAATAATATCCACTTCAAACTATTGAATTTTATATAGAATTACAAAAAAGGAAAACCAATACTTGAATGTGTTTTTTATTAAATACAAGCACATAAAAACATAAAACTCGAGGAAGAGATTTAATGTACCAGACTAAATCACATTAAAATGTGCAGTATTTTTCATATTTTATCATATTTCCTAGTTTTGTTCCAGCAAGATACTTTTCAAATTGTGCATCCACCTCTTTGCTCTGTTCTTCCGTAAAAAGACTCTTCCAGTCCCCTACTTCTCCTTTAAAAATAAAATAAAAATATTTATTATTAGAATTTAAAAGCTGGAACTAAATTACAATCCTATAAGAGCTTCATGAAAAAATAAGTCATTTTGGAATACCGCAGTCCATTAAATTAACATCATAACTTTATGGTTTTTTTTTTTTAAATGCCTCTATTTTGTTTTCTCTCTTTGGAAAATGCAGCCACTATAATTTCTCAAAAGTGTAATACTTTCTGTTTATTGTTTATTTTTTTCAGATATTAACCAGTTGCCAACCAGTTGCCGTCGTTATACGGCGGTAGGTTGGCTTCCCTATGCAAATCGCCGTAGCTGTACAGCGGGAGCTTTAAGGGGTATAGGGGGCTCGCATGTGCCTGCCTCGTGACGTAGGAGCTGATGCACTTGCCCAGTGGCCGCGATGTCCACCGGCCACCTGCTATCGCTCCTGAGAGAGACAGAACAGAGGTCTGTCAATGTAAACAGACAGATCTCCGTTCTGTCAGGGGAGAGGAGACAGATTTGCTGTTCATACTGGTTATGAACAGCGATTGGTCTCCTCCTCTAGGCAGTCCCATCCCCCCACAGTTAGAAACGCCCCCTAGGGCACACATTTATCCCCTTGATCGCCCCCTAGTGTTAACCCCTTCCCTGCCAATGATATTTATACAGTAATCAGTGGCTATTTTTAGCTCTAATCGCTGTATAGATGTCAATGGTTCCAAAAAAGTGTCAAAAATGTCCGATTTGTCTGCTGCAATGTCGCAGTCCCACTAAAAAAAAAATCAGATTGTGGCCATTGCTAGTAAAATATAAAAAAATTATAAAAATGCCATAAATCTATATTTTGCAGACGCTATAACTTTTGCGCAAACCAATCAATATACGCTTATTGTGATTTTTTTTTTACCAAAAATATGTAGAAGAAGAATACATATCAGCCTAAACTGATGAACGAATTTGTTTATTTTTTTTATTTATTTTTTGGATATTTATTATATCAGAAAGTAAAAAAATATTGTGTTTTTTTTTCAAAATTGTTGCTCTTTTTTTGTTTATAGCTCAAAAAATAAAAACTGCAGAGGTGATCAAATACCACCAAAAGAAAGCTCTATTTATGGGCAAAAAATGGCCTGGTCATTAAAGGGGCAAATCCTTTCGGGACTGAAGTGGTTAATGTTTGGAGATTTCTGCTACTCCAATTTAGGCAATATTATGAATATCTCTAAGTACACTTTGACATTTGCAAAGTACATTTTTGGATGTATGTAGTTTTATTTTGTTCAGTTAGCCATTCTTTATGAATTGGGCCCCTATCCCGTACATACAGTATGTCTGTGTATTAAAAAGATGAATTCTTGATTCAAATTTTGCAATATATGCTAGCTGATTATGGCAATGTGATGCTCTTTTGTCAAGTCTCAAACTAGATGCAAATATGTTAGTTTAACTTTGTACTTTAAATGTAATATGTGCCAATAAATATATATTGTAAGTGTGGGCTATAAAAAATAATTAGCTTTTCATTTTATTTTATTTTATCTTATAACAAAAGTTATATTGGTATCTAACTGGTGCAGTTGACATCAAATAAACATCCTTATCACTTTATAGTACATTTGTTTGTGTCAGCTGGATCTTCATAATCTGATATAAGAAAATTGAGCATCAACATTGCAGTGAGCTATTCTGCTTGGTTAGATAAAATTGGAATGATCTGATTAGTTAGACGGTAAATCGGATTTACCAATGAAGTTAAAGTTGTTGTATACCTTTTATTTTTAACTTTTACCTACAGGTAAGCCTATAATAAGGCTTACCTGTAGGTAAAAAAAATATCTCCTCGCAATGAGCCGCTGACTGCAGCGGCGCATGCGCACAGGGATTCTCGGCTGACAGCCCGGCAAACTCCGGGCGGGATGACGACATCGCGGCTCCGGCCACTCATAGCGCCGGAGCCGCGATACCCAGAAGACACACCGAGGGGAGATGTCAGCTCCCTCGGCGTGGACCAGGTGAGATGCCGGCGCCTCGTTCTAAGGTAAGTATCTCATAATGAGCTAGTATGCAGTGCATACTAGCTCATTATGCCTTTTCCCTTGCAGGTGTAGAAAAAAACAAAAAAAAGACAGCGGGTATACAACCGCTTTACTCAAAGCATTGTGTTGCTATTCACTACAATGTTCTATTCACTACAATGTTCTAATCATATGATAATCATAATCATAAAAGCAAATTCCTGTTCACTTTGAATACCCAGCCACATGTTGTTCACATAATTAAATTTTTAAAGTGAATATTCACAATTGTTTTCAGTGCAAATTCTTAAAATATATTGACAAATATAAAAAAAATGATCCCTTGCAGTTGGCCTATGCCTGCACTGCAAGGGATAATAGGTCATTCTTTCTAGGGGAAAGGAGAAACAGTTTTGCTTACCTGAGCCTCTGCTCCCCCACAATCACATCTTCACATCCAGTGCAGGGGTATGAACCCTGCTCTGATCTTGATGATGTCAAGACTCTAGACTGGTGGACTGTGGGGATACAGATGCTGTAGGGACCAGTCTAGCTGCAGGGACGAGCAGGAGATCAGGTAAGTAAATCTTATTTTATTGTTCCCCTGTACATAAACAAGCAGTTAACCCTGGTAGCGTGGGCACAGCCCCACTGCAAGGGATACTTTTTTGGGGGGGAGGGGGAGGTTTCAAAGTGGTTGTAAACTCCAGCCAAACAAATGGCCTCCCTGCAGTGTTATGTCATGGTGTTCTAGTTTACACTGCACTGAGCTGTCACTGATCCCATGGGTCCAGAATGCTTTCATCTTTGCCCGGTCTTTCTCCCGGGTTCTGTCTCTTTGGCCACTTGGCCCATGGCTGGGCCTCAAAGACGTCACTCATGCACATGCGCAAGGGAGTCACATCACCACAGCACACACAGGGGGCCGTAAATGTGGTGTAAGCTGCATATGTGCGGTTTAGATCACATTAGTACTGACAGACAGGGGTAGGCATTTATGACAGAAGAGACCATTAGGGTCTCTCCTGTTATAAAAACCCTGCCTGTCAGTGTTTTTTACAAATATGAGTTAAATATCACAGTAATTCAGCCTCACTTGGTAGTTGTTGGTATATACTGTTTACCTGCCACATCAAAGCCTCATTGTGACTGGCCAGCTATACAATAACATACTCAAAGAGGCACTAGGAACTTTTAGACTTGCACATGGTCAGATGAAGGAAAACTTCAAAAAAGCTCCATAGCTCTGGCAAGGTAGCCCCCCGTGCAGCAAGGCTTCTCTCACTAGAGACCCAATAGTAGCTCAAACCATACAATACAGAAAGGTATACCAGACCAAAAAAGGGTGAAAAAGAGTCCAAGTGAATTTTAATTGTTGGTAAAACTGTTTGGAGACAACAACACTCCACTTCATCAGGGCTCAACACAGGATAACACCACAAGATAAAATTTTACAACAAAATTTGGGCAATTTTCTCAAGACTAATGTTCTGCAGTAGGGTAAAGCTGATATTTTACATATAAACAGGTTGTGCAAACATGTTTTCAGCTTACCATTTCTAATTAACTGCGTATGCAGGAGAACATTATCTACAAAAAATTGAAGCAATTTATTGAAAAGAAAAAAAAAGAAGATAAAAGAACCCATAAGAATATATGATATTTCTGAAGACAAATAATTTAGCTTTGCAATTGATTGGATGGTTGAAGAAAGTTGCTTTATTTCTGTAAATCAAACCCAATGTATTGGATTTAAATCTGTGTTATTTGTTTGTACAACACAGGATAAATCAGTTTTCATATTTTACCTTTTCTGAAAAAAGCATTCGCAAGATCTCCATGTGTGCTACTAGATTTCTCCTTCATAGACGAAAAAGTAGTTTTTTCCTGTACCAACTTGATTTGCTCATCCGTCACAGCTAAGCCATAGAAGTCACTTATTTTTCTCAGCTCTCTTGAAAGGTCCTTCAGACAGGAAATACATATATAAATATAAATGATTGATTGAATGATTTATTATCAAGAACAAAAATATATTGTTATAGTATGAACAAGATGATGTCACTTACTGGAGAATGCCCACCAGGGAATGCACTTCTAAGAAGTATAATAAGAACATATTCAGAAGAAAGAAGAAGAAGAACATATACAAGAAGAAAATAGAACATATTCAACCAATTCACAATGGGGAGGCAAACACCCAGTTTAATTTTGTTTGCAGTGGGAGTAGGCTTCATGATTAAATAAGTCAAGATCTTAGGAGGAACAAAGAGAATGATTTGGTTGGTATTTTGATACTAGGTTAGTGATGTAGCTGGGGCAGAGTTGTGGATGGCTTTGTACATTGTTGTGAATATTTTGAATATAATTGATTGGATGAGCAGAAGCAAGTGGAGGGATCTGCAGAGAGGAGTAACAGACACTGGATGGTTGGTGAGGTGGAGGAGTCTGGCAGCAGCATTCATGATAGACTTAAAGGGGTTGTAAATGAAGAAGGTTTTTTTATCTTAATGCATTCTATGCATTAAGATAAAAAGCCTTCTGTGTGTAGCAGTCCCCCTAATACTTACCTGTGCCCCCTCTCTATCCAGCGATGTACACAAATGCCTCGACCACCCGGGACTCTCTCTCCTGCATGGCTAAGACACAGCAGCAGCGCCATTGGCTCCTGCTGCTGTCAATCAAACTCAGTTAGCCAATCAGGAGAGAGAGGGAACGGGGGCCCGAAGGGCAGCTCCATGTCGGAATGGACACACGGAGCTGTGACTCTTGCTGTGGGGGCACTCAACAGGAGGGAGGGGCCAGGAGCGCCGAAGAGGGACCCGAGAAAAGGAAGATCCAGGCTGCTCTGTGCAAAACCACTGCACAGAACAGGCAAGTATGACATGTTTGTTAATTTATTAATAAAAAAAATTAAAAAACAAGACTTTAAAATCACTTTAAGAGGGAATAGCTATGTAACATTATGTCATTTCTAGTTTATGAACTAGACTTGCTGCTTACAGATATGACAGAACTGCATCTTGGATCATTCCATGCTTTGACCAAAAGGTTTCTTTTAATAGCGACTAATTGCCATAAATTGAAACATTGGTGAGCAAGGTCTAAGAAGGAAAACTTTATTCTGATATTGAAACATGAAATTACACCATTTTGTTACACCAAGTTCTGTTGGTGCCAAGTAGTAAGATCTTGGCAGCAGTACAAGGAGCAACACCTTGAGTTTGGGAGCTGCTCTAAAAAAAAGAAACTCAACTAAACATTACATGAAAATCAGGCTGTCAGCTAGTAAAATCTATGCAACAGTTTTTCTGTGTATTTGCACCCCCTGTGCATGGAATCCGTCCTTCAGAATCAAATAAAATATATTTTACACAGATTTCTGGTCTGCAAACAGTGTGGTACAAAGTTATTTTTTGGGGAAATAGTTAAGGGACTAAGTTGGAGAAGGCAATGAGAGAGAGAGAGAGAGAGAGAGGGATATAGAGAGGGGGGGAGGGAGAGAGAGAGAGGGGAGAGAGAGAGAGAGAGGAGAGAGAGAGAAAGAGAGAGAGGGGGAGAGAGGGGGAGATAGAGAGAGGGAGGGGAGATAGAGAGGGGGGAGATAGAGAGAGGGAGAGAGAGAGGGGGGAGATAGAGAGGGGGGAGAGAGAGAGAGAGGGTGAGAGAGGGGGGGGAGAGAGAGGGGGGAGAGGAGAGGGAGAGAGATGAAGCACTAATCCATCACAAATAATTCCTTTAACAAATAAGGACAACTAATTTCTGAGTTTTCCATTATTCCAGCATTGAACTTCTTTTGCTGCTCTCTGCATTCAGCCCCATAACATCTCAGAGCCTCAAACGAAGTTAATGCTAGAAGATCTTAGATGTGTACTGGGAGTATAGCTAAATAACGGCTGTTACAGAATTCAGGTCCCACTCTGATTGAAATTTGAATGGGAGAATATCTCCATTCAGGAACACCATCTCAGTCCTTCCCTGTTGTCTTTTTTGGGGGATGGAAGCATATGGAGACCCAAAATTGTAGGGACATGATACCAAACTGATGCTCAATAACATTTATTATCCTGACTTTTTTGTCAGGGAATAGGTGTAAGAAGTCACCCCCTCCCCATGGTGGACAGTGGTGATGTGGAATGGCGTTTTGTACTTGACGTATCTTTGGGTGGGTGTGACAAAATCGCACTAACAGCAGAAGGGTCTTAAAGGAGCTTTGTTAACTTAAATGAGGAATTTCTAACAAGAAGATTGTCAGGGTTCAGGAGTGCGTAACACAGAGATTGTGGTTCAGAAGTGCTTTATGCAGAGGGTGCAGGGCTCAGGAGTGTGCTAAGCACAGACTGTAGGGTTCAGGAGTGCACTATTTACAGAGTGTAGGGTTCTAGATTGCATATCTCACAGGCCAGTTTACAACCAAAGAAGACTTCTGCCTGATTTCTCCCCAAAACCCCCAGCACCCCTGTCCAAAGCTCACCTCTGCACCCCACCATCCAAAGCCAACCTCTGCATCTTCCTTCCACAGTTTAATTCTGCACCCTTGTTCAAAGCTCACCTCTGTACTCCTGTCTAGAACTCACCTCCATACCCCACCATCCACGGCTCACCTCTGCATTCCCATCCACAGATCCCCTCTACACTTCCTGTCCAAAACTCACCTCTGCACCCCCATCCACAACTGTCAGAGGCTCACCTCTGCACCTCCTGACTGCAGATCCCATCTGCACATTTTCCCCTTCTACCTCTCACCTCTGCACCCCCAGCTATAGCTAACCAATGACCACAGCTCACCTCTGCACCCCCCCCCCCGCACCTCCCCTCTATAATCCCCCAACAGCAGCTCAACTCTACAATCCTGTCCGCAATTCACGTCTGCACCCCCTGATCACAGCTCACCGTTGCACTCTTCCCCCCCTTCCAAAACTCATCTCTGCACACTTACCCCATTCCACAGTTCACCTCTGCAACCCCAGCCATACCTAACCCCTGTCCACAGCTCACCTCTACACCTTCGCAGTCCTCACTATTGAATATCCCCCTCCACTTTCCTTATGTACTAACCTCTGCAAAGAAACCTGACAGCAGCCAGTCCTACTCTCTCATGGCTGTGCCTTTTTTCCCACCTTTGTTACCTTTGCTGCAGTTCAGCACCTGATGCCCACGCCTCCTGTCCACAGACACACTGCACTGGGGCAGCTGCTCCTCCTTTATCGCACCTTGAGTGCAGGCACAGGGAGGATTCTGTTGCAGCAAACAGCAAAAAGGCACTGTCACTTGTAAACACAAAAGCCGGCTTCTGTGTTTACAAGTGACAGTAAATAGCCATAAGCACAGGGCTGTGACAGAGATGGTGGAACTCTGCTTCATTTCAGCTGAAAAAAAGCACTGACTAATAGTTTAAACAAGATACAGGCTGTTGGTGGTATCATGGGACCAGGTGAACTAGAAAAGCTAATCAAAAGCTAAATGAAATATTTTAGCAGAATAAATTCTTAATTAAATTTGTAAATCCTTGCAGTATGTTTTACAGCTGTATTTTTGACTGTTCATAAATTTGTATACTAAACAAAGCCAGTGCCAATTTTTAAGGATAAAAGTCAAAGCAGTTTTTAGTTTTAATGCAAACAATAGAAGTTATTGGAATTACCTCTTTCATGTCTTCAAATGTAAGTACAAGAATATTCCCATCATCAATATGTTTCTCCCACTGAAGAGTATAGTCAAAGTATGATCCATAGATTACTAAAAAAAGACAATAAGCAACAATTACAATACCTTAAAACACAGGCAGCTACCATGATCTACTCAAGCAGTAGTGCATGCTCATTTTCAAAGTGAATTTTCACTTATCCTATTGAGTCAGGTGAAACAAAGTCAAATTCACTTTGTAAAGAATACACAATTATGTGCAAGAAAAATTAAAAAAAAAACATGGATTTTTGCTTGCACATGATTGGATGATTGAAGTCAGCACAACTGAATTGAATATTTACTTTACAAAAAAAAAAAGTCATCCTTAGCTTCCAGAATGAGGTGAAGTTGTGCTGACTGAAATCATCCATTCATGTGTAAGGAAATAAAACTGTTTCTAATTCTCCTTGCACGCGTTTAAGTATTGTTTGCAATGTGAATTTTCACTTTGGTTCACCTTACTTACTAAAGTAGTAAAATTATTTGGCAACGTGAACCCCATTGTTTCCTATTTTAAAGGGCTTTTCTACTTTACCTGTAAGTTTAGCTCTTGAACCAATTGGCAAATAGCAGGTAAAGTATTTCCATTCCATAGAAGACAACTTATGACCCTATATCCCCTTTTATAAAGATTTACTGACATTAAACATAAAATAATGCTAACATTTTTCAAAACTTTACAGAGCATGATACAGTTGTACATCTAAAAATATATCAAGAAAAGAAGTATGTGACAAAACATTGTGTTTTTTTTTACTGTGTATTTTTAAAGACATTCAGTCAGTACCATTTCCAGTTATATAATCCTTATAGAACAAGTCCCAAGACTCATATGTAGGAAGTGTGGGATTCTTGTTTGTGAAATGGTAGTAAGACACAGCCGTGTCTTTTGGATTCCGAAGGATGAGTAACACCTGTAACAAGAAATTTGATTAAAAAAAGCATTGCTCACTATGTATTACTTTAGCAACATATACACATAATTGCACCAAATTATCATTATTATTTTTTTCATGCATGATCATAATTTTATATTTACATAATGCATTTTATTTAAATGTATTATTAGGCTTTAAAATTAAACACAAAGAAAAAAAATAATTTTTCTAGTCATACACATGGACACAATATATAAATTGTATTCTGCGCTTAGGTGTAGGCTGGACTGCTGCCTGCCCTGGAGTGCTTCAATTGAAGCTCCCGTGTTAAAAAATTGTGTATATGTAGGGGTGGGTGGCGCTGCCCATCACCTGAAGAGTGATCTTCTACAGTGAGTCACTCCTCCCAGGTGAATTTGCAATAGATGAGTGATGGTTACTCCAGGTGGCGCTGCCCATCACCTGAAGAGTTATTCTCTATTATTATTATTATTATACAGGATTTATATAGCGCCGACAGTTTACGCAGCGCTTTACAACATTAGGGCAGACAGTACAAGTACAATACAATTCAATACAGGAGGAATCAGAGGGCCCTGCTCGTTAGAGCTTACAATCTAGGAGGGAGGGTCAAGTGATACAAAAGGGTAATAGCTGTGGGGGATGAGCTAATGGAGAAAATAGTGCAGTTGTTAGATGGAGGCAGGATAGGCTTCTCTGAAGAGGAAAGTTTTCAGGGATCGCCTAAAAGTGGATAAAGTTGGAGACAGTCTGACAGATTGGGGTAGGGAATTCCAGAGGATGGGTGAGGCTCGGGAGAAGTCCTGGAGGCGGATATGGGAGGAGGTGATGAGGGAGGTAGAGAGCAGGAGGTCTTGGGAGGAACGGAGATGGCGATTAGGTTGGTATTTTGAGACTAGGTTAGTGATGTAGCTGGGGGCAGAGTTGTGGATGGCTTTGTAACTTATTGTTAGTATTTTGAATTTAATTCGTTGGGCGAGTGGCAGCCAATGGAGGGATTGGCAGAGAGGGGTAGCAGACACTGAGCGGTTTGTAAGGTGGATGAGTCTGGCAGCAGCATTCATGATGGACTGAAGGGGGGATAGTCTGTTTAAAGGTAAGCCAATGAGGAGTGAGTTGCAGTAGTCAAGGCGAGAGATAACCAGGGAGTGAATCAGGAGCTTAGTGGTTTCATTGGTTAGAAAGGGACATAGTTTAGAGATGTTGCGGAGGTTGAGGCGGCAAGCTTTGGAAAGTGATTGGATGTGGGGCTGAAAGGAGAGTTCAGAATCCAGGATAACACCTAGTACCCTGACATGTGGGGACGGGTGGATGGTTTTGCCATTGCTCTTGACAGAGAAGTCGGGGGAAGAGGAACGTGGGGGAGGAAATATTATAAGCTCAGTTTTGGACAAGTTGAGTTTGAGGAAGTGGTGTGACATCCATACAGATATGTCGGTTAGTAAGTTAGTGATGCGTGAGGAGACTGATGGAGTGAGTTGAGGGGTGGAGAGATAGATTTGTGTGTCATCAGCATAGAAATGATATTGAAAGCCGTGAGAGGAAGAACAGAACCTTGGGGGACCCCGACAGAGAAGGGAAGAGGAGTGGAGGAAGTAGAATTGTAAGTGACACTGAAGGTGCGTTGGGATAGGTAGGATGAGAGCCACTGAAGAGCACAGTCACGGAGACCGAGGGAGTAAAGTTTTTTGAGGAGGAGGGGGTGGTCAACCGTGTCAAAGGCAGCTGAAAGATCCAGAAGTAGGAGTACAGAATAGTGTCCATTGGTTTTTGCAGTTAGTAGGTCATTTGTGAGTTTTAAAAGAGCAGTTTCTGTGGAGTGTTGAGGGCGAAATCCAGATTGAAGGGGATCAAGAAGGTTGTTTTTAATGAGGTGGTCACTCAGTTGGTTGTAAACCAGGCGTTCAAGGAGTTTAGAGGAAAAGGGGAGCAAGGAGTTTGGGCGTAGGTTGTTAAGATTGGTAGGGTCCAAGGATGGCTTTTTGAGTATGGGGGTGACCAGTGCATGTTTTAGAGCATCGGGGAAGATGCCAGAGGTGACGGAGAGATTGAAGATGTGGGTTAGAGAGTGTAGGATGGGGTCAGAGGGTGACCGTAGCATTTGAGAGGGAATAGGGTCCAGGGGACAGGTGGTTAGGTGGGCGATAGAAAGGAGTTTAGCAACTTCATCTGTAGTAGTAGATTTGAATAGGGGGAGTGTCAGTTGTATCTGTTGACATGGGGTCTTAGCTGGGGGAGATACCTGTAGAATAGAGATTTCATCACGGATTGTATCAATCTTGTTTTTGAAGTGATTAGCGATTTCCTGGGCAGTGAGTAAGTCAGTGGGTGGAGGCGTGGGTCACTCCTCCCAGGTAAATATGCTATGGATGGGTGATAACTACTCCCATCACCTGAAGGGTGATTCTCCAATAGGTCACTCTTCTCAGATGGATGGTGAGTAATTTCCCAATATATGAGGTAGATATCATAAAAGGTGTTTTCACCCTGTGACCTATATCAAATAGTGTATTAATAGTGCTCTATTAATTGCGCTGTTTACAACCATATCAAAGTAAACTCATCAAATCTACAAAGGCAATCAAATTTCATACTAAATAATTCATCCCAAACAATATGTAGTAAATGTGCAAAATGATATATGATAAAAGATTAATTATGATAGAAATAATTAAGGTTATTGTCCTATGACGAAATGTGTAAGGCAGAGATTGGTACGCACTTGCGTCACTTCCGGTTGCAGAGTTCCAGTCTGTGGAACGCACGCTGATCCAGAGCTCATGGTTTGCAACCAGGGCATACTAGCTATCATACTTAACTGTGTCAAGTTCTGATTTTATTTTTACTTATTTTAATAAAGCTAACCATTCGGATTTACATTATGGGTGCCCATCTCTTTCGTTCATGAGGATATCCTACGGTTCAATATGGAAGAGGTGATTACTGTAACCTCAAGGGGAGGTAACTGTTCTTATCCACATTCTTGAAATGGGTTTTTGAGATAAGTTTATGTTCTTCTTGGGTAATTTCTAAATCCAGAAAGGATATGGTCTTCTCCCTGATATCCCATGATAGTTTGATATTTCATTATTATTCAAGTTTTCCAAAAAGGTAAATCAGCCATTACCCTGATGAAGTCACGTGGGTGTGACGCTACACGTTGGGACAGACAGGCATTGGAAGTGACGTTGACATGCGAGCTCGCTGCTCGTGGAGATTAGCATTTTTTATTCACACAGTGAACCAGTTCTATTCTGACTTTGCTAAGTATATATTAATACTGTGTCATTCTTTCAGAGGTGTTAATCCTTTTGGATCTGTTTTTTCGTGCTGCCCATTTTCCTTTGCACATTTGGTTTCCACTTTAGTCTGATTAGATATGGGAGGAGTTTCTGGGGGTTGTCTAGCCCCTATTTGGTTTTATTTCACTATAAATATTTTCAGTCTGAGTATGGTCACCAGCTATGATTAAGCATCTATATTGATGTGAAACGCGTTAGCCTGTCTGTACCTTTCATCACCATGATGTAATAGATTTTGGATCTTCTACAATGTTTTGCCAGGAATAAAAGGTGTTATTCGGAGTGCGGCCGTTCAGCTGTTTTCTTCAAGTTCCTACACCATTGCAGAGCCTGCATGTGAAGTTGTGGGAGGGCGGTTATTAGAGACACCAACACGCTTGGAGCGGCATCGCTACTTCGTTTTTTTTATTGTTGTTCATGTGAGTACGGCAGCTGTTTATTTTAATAAAACATAGTCTGATTTTACATACTACACTATCCGGAACCCCTTTTTCCTCTATATGCTATATGGGTAAGCCCAGGAGGCATACCCAGGATACACGTTGGCTCCAAAGAAGCTCCGTTTATACATACACATAGTGGGAAAGAGGCCCCTTAGAGGATTTTGGCTGATGTCATTCAAGAAGTCTATAGTGTGATTGATTACAACATCAAGGATCTGCATTGCTATGTTCTCGTGCTGAGGTGTCACTGCACTGGAGAGAAAAATACACTTACCTTGATTTTTTCGCAGAGTGGTAGAGGGAATCCAGCACTCCATTCATTCCTTCCCTTTTGACATTTTAGCTCTTTAAGATATTTATTTTTTATGTGCATTTGTGTGCACCTCATCCATTTGGATTTCTCCACGTGACTTATCTATTGCTAGTCAAGTTAAAGAGGACTATTTATGATCACAGCATTATTTGTTTACACATTGTTTGAATATCTTTTATATATAGATTGTTGATTGAAGTTTGTATTTACACTCTTTACTTATTTGATCACTTCTGCACCTATTATTAACAGCACAGCACCATTTATTTTGTTTTACCCTTTTTTGGCCACAGACTGACCATTTCGGTGATTGCAGCAGTTACCCTAATATTTTATATTATTTCTGGTAGCGCGAGAACATTTATATGTGCATATAGCTATTAGTTCAATGTTACTTTTTGTAAGTTTGCAAGAAAGGTAAACATATTCTTAAAATATAGCTAAACCTTAAATAAACAACATTTTTGGTTCAAATTGAACATGCTCACTTATGCTATACCTTGGTCTTCTTTTCAAAAAAGTTTTTAGGAATATCTTCACATGGAATATGCGTTGCCAAGACTCTTGGTGAAGGCTGTTGACTCAGGTACTTTAGACAAAGAAGATAAATATTATTGGTAATGTGAGCTTTATTTTATGTTTATTTTTCGTCAAGAAATAACATATGTACAGCATTTGTCTCTGTTGGAATCACAGATGAAGCAAAGTCAATAACCTGAGTTATCTCCTTCCTGTCTACATTTCCACCCCTCCACTACACATACAAACCTAAACTGATTGGTGAGTGTCTTCCTGCTCAGTACCCCAGTGATCACTGGAGTTTGTCACTGTTCAGTGCTTCTTGGGTTTTTTTATTTATCCTTAAAAACCCATTCATTTAAAAGAGAAGTATGGGATTTTTTTTTATCCCATATGCATACTTACCCAGGTGGATGCAGCATCTGTCCCCCCCCGCCGCCTCTTCACTGAGAACCGAGCCACCGAACACTGATGGCTCAGTTCTCTCACCTCCCTGTCAGTCAGCATCTCTCCTGCTCTGCTCCTCCACGCTCACTGGAGCGCTGAGCTGTGGAGGGGTGGGGAGAGGCTGTCTCAGTGGCTCGCTGAGACGCCTATCAGTCCAGACACCTGGTGGATCCAGACTTCCGAAGTGGTGCCTGGACTGATCCTGGTAATGTCAGCAGAGAGCGGACTTCAAACCGCTCTGTGCTGAAAACGGGTCACAGGAGTGCAAAATGAATTTCACTCCTGTGACCCTTAGGAGAAGCCCAGCCAAATGAGCTCAGGCTGGACTTCTCCTTTAAATGCAAAATCATCTACTCCTTTAGTGAATTAACCACAGTGGATCCTGTTATGTAATATTGCAAAGTGCAGTAATCCAATGCTATCTGTTAGCAAAGGAAATTCTTACCTAGTGATGAGGCAGACATACCTGGGTTTGGTTTGAACAAAGTTTGGCAAACATGACTAAAGTCTGGGTGCCAAACCTGAACCCTATTGAAGTTAATGGGAGTGGAATGTTTTCCGATATAATAGGCAAATGAATGTCAAACAAATGGCACAGGGGGCTCGGTACTGCCCTAGGAAACATGTACCAAAACCCAGATAATAAGTGTAGCACCCCCTATTGTGTGCTAGTGTTAGATTAGGAAAAAGTTGTTAGCTCAGGGTTCAGCTTGAGCTGTTGAATCTGGGTCAGAGTTTAGTGACTCAGGACAGGCTGACTTATCCTGACAGCTCCCCTGGTGCCTCCCCCTGGTCTAGAAGATTGTAGAATCTTCTAGAGCTAGTTGGTAGGATGTTAAGAGGAGCTGCTTGGAATATTTATAAGGCCTCTGCCAATCCCCAGCTGTGAGCTGGCAGGGGGCAGAGCTCACCTCATAAATAGGCATGGGCCATACCAGCAGGGGCATTCGGATGGAAGATGGAGACATAGTGCTGAGGAGGCTGTCGGTGACCTTTAAGGGTGCCCCCTAGTCTGGGGGGGGTGACCTTAGGCCAGGGGCTCAGGTGCTGAAAGGATCCTGCCACAACACCTGGAGGAAGCCCTTCCTGGAGGCACGGGAGCAAGAGAGAGGACAGTGTGAGTAGATCGGCACTACTGGGGAACTACAAGGGGGGAGACTGCCACATGTAGCCAGCTCTCCCTCAAGACAGCGGTGGGCCAAGTCTACACCCTTCCCCAGGATATCTCATGAGAGTCAGCCCGGTGGGCTGGTGAGAGAGACAGCCAGGTGGGCTGGCAAAGAGCCAGTCTGGAGGACTACTGTGGAGAAGTTAGCCTGGAGATCTGGTGAAAAGGGCAGCTGCAGCCAGGTGGGTTGGCAGTGCCTAAAGAGGTGGTGCTGGAATCAGTAGCCACAGAGGAGGAGTACAGGCTGATCACTGTATATTGCTACACAACAATGAGCTACAAGTTCCTGCCTGCAAAGGGCTGTGATTTGCTTAAATCTGACTGAGCCTGTCAGATTAACCAACAGTAATTCAGCTGGAACCATTGTGCAACTGTGTGCAGGAGGAAAGTGAGGAGACTGTATATAGGAGTATGTCCCTGAAGTTGTTGAAGTTCTGCTCAAGTGGGCATCCCATAACCTCCCATCCCTATCTAAGTTACTAACCCTCAATAAATAACAAAAAACTAAAGTCACGGACTGTTCTCTGACTCTGGAGTGCCTGGCTGTGCAGAGTGGGGATCCCTATTCATCAGTGTCTCTTAAGGGGGTGCGCTACACAAGCAATTGAGCTGCAAGTTTAAAGATGACTTGCTAAGATGTTGCTAGACTTGCCAGGCTTCAAGTCTCACATCCGCAGCAAGGCTGCATTTCATGACTCCAGATCAACTTTCTTTGCAAACATTCTGCAAGTCTGCTGCATGTTCTGGTTCAGTTATGTTGTACAATAGTCATCCCACCACAGGGGTCACTGTGGCTGAATTTGGAAAAGAAGAAAACTAGAGATTTGTGGCAAATTATCCTTGCTATCTGGGTTGCAAGAATTCTGTTTGGTAAGGATTTTAGGAATGCTTAAAGTGAAACACTAAACATACAAAACTCCATTAAGATAGTTGCCAACAGTCCCACTCACAAATTTTTACAACCTGTTCTGACCTGACCTTGTCCCAGGCTCCATCCCAAAAATGAAGATTGGTCACGGACAGACAGTACAGTAGAAGCTCAGATACTCACACTGCAGTACTGCCAGATGCAGGGCTGTCTTTAATATTGCCTGGACCCTGGGCAAAAGTTTTCTTGCCCCCCCCCCCCCCCTTTTGTCCATGCAATTTTGCTCTCCACCCCAACATCACAAAAAAACAAACAAACACGTAGACGTATCTCAAAAAACTTTAACTGAGTAAACATAAAGAACTGGTCCATACTCACTGATTGGTTGCTAAAGATTATTGCGCATTATTACTGCTCAATGATTGTTTGCTAGAGGTTACTGCGCATTATTACTGCTCAATGATTGGTTGCTAGAGGTTACAGCGCATCATTACTGCTCACTGACACACCTAATCGTGTAATCATGGTCTATTTGAAACTGGCGGCATCAGGAAGGTAAGTGGTGGCAGCTGGGAGAAGCAAGTTGTGAAGATTAGTGGCATTAAGAAGGAGAAAACAAGAAGCTGCAGTGTGCCAGCACTAGAAGAGAAGCATAAAAGGACCAAGTCTGGTGAGCAAAAGATGACTTCTTACATCTAGTGCAGGAATCTTCAAACTACGGCTCTCCAGCTGTTGCAGAACTACACATCCCATGAGGCATTGTAAAACTCTGACATTCACAGACGTGACTAGGCATGATGGGAATTGTAGTTCCTGAACAACTGGAGGGCCGTAGTCTGTTACTCTTATCTGTCCACACCGTATATCCCTTGAGCTTTGCATAAGGCCAGCCACTATTTGCTCTCAGTACAGGGATCCAGTTAACCCTTGATACACCAACCAGGTTTATGGCTCATGCACACTGCAGCTAAAAAAATAAAAAAAAATAAAAAAAAATTTAAAAAAAAGCTGCTTTAGGCACTTGAGCTTTTATTTTTCTGCCTGAAAGCTTGAAAAAGCTTGTGCTTTTTGTGCTCTTCTGTGCTTTTTTATTGAGCTTTTTTGAGCATAAGTGTTTTTTTTTTCACAAACCCTCCCCTCAGCTCATTTTTCCTGTTTTGTGTGTGAGCCTGAGCTATGGAATCTGGGTCAGGGTTTACTAAGGTTCAGATCGTTGTAAAAAACGCAATGGGCGAGGTCCTGATGACCAGTTTTATCGGTCAATTCAGGTAACAGGTTACCAGCTCACCTAATAGGGTGGTGTTCCTTATCAAAACAAGAGAAGTAGTCAACATAAAAGGGGAGTGGGAAAAGGACCCAAGGTGTCCTCACCTTCAATGAAGGAAAAGGAACAAACTGTGGTTTAACCTGACATAACTTTATTAGAACAATTAGTAGAAAAAATATTTATCATTGAAAGGAAAGCATAAACAATAGGAAATTGCACATCTTAAAAACTGACAATGTTGTCACTTAAAAACCAGCCATATCCCAGTCATCCACACGTGTAAATCATCTCAAGTTATTAAGTGTGACTGGTTGTTAGTGAACAAGACAGCCTGTTAGTCATTCAGCACCATGTTTCCATGAATCATTAAAGATAGCACCGCATACAAGTTGGATAGGAAAATAGAGTCAGCTGAGTCAAATCACAGAGCCTCAAAAAATGTTCAGCCTGTGATCGCTTGCTGGATATACCAGTTTAAAAGAGACTCACTAAGGCCCCTTTCACACTGGGGCGGTGGGGGCGTCGGCGATACGACAGCGCTATTTTTAGCGCTGCTGTACCGTTGTTCTTGCAGTGGTATTCGGCCGCTAGCGGTGCGGTTTTAACCCCCGCTGGCGGCCGAAAAAGGGTTAAAATCCCTCGTACAGCGCGGCTATAGCCGCGGTATAGCCGCGCTGTCCCATTGATTTCAATGGGCAGGAGCGGTGAATACACCGCTCCAAAAAAGCAGTTTGCAGGACTTTTTTCACCGTCCTGCCTGCGAACCGCTTCAGTGTGAAAGCCCTCGGGCTTTCACACTGAACAAACAGCGGAGGCTGTTTAGGGGCGGTTTGCAGGCGGTATTTTTAGCGCAATACCGCCTGCAAACCGCCCCAGTGTGAAAGGGGTCTAAGGCTCCATTCACACTAGCGCGTTTTTTGATGCATTTTGCATTTTGCAGAAATGCATGGGAATTTTTTAACATGGGTTCCTATGGAACATGTTCACATCAATGCTTTTTTGTATCTCTGCGTTTTTGGAAAGGGTCGGGGACTTTTTTTCATGCAAAAAGCAGCGTTTTGCATGTAATGGATTTCAATGGACAAGCATCAAAAACGCAAGTGCACCGTTTTTGCAGCGTTTTTGGTGCGTTTTTGCCGTTTTTTTTTTTTATTTTTTTTTTTTTTGTAATTTTTTTTTAAGACTGTAAAAAAAAAATGAAAAAAAAAAAACGCAAAACGCAAATCGCGGCAAAAACGCGGCAAAAACGCTGCAAAAACGCTACAAAAACGCTGCTCAAAAACGTGCCAAGCATGAAAAAAAAACCTCCAAAAACGCTCAAAAGCAACATGCATAGGTGTGAATGGAGCCTAAGGCTCCATTCACACTAGCGCGTTTTTTGATGCATTTTGCATTTTGCAGAAATGCATGGGAATTTTTTAACATGGGTTCCTATGGAACATGTTCACATCAATGCATTTTTGTATCTCTGCGTTTTTGGAAAGGGTCGGGGACTTTTTTTCATGCAAAAAGCAGCGTTTTGCATGTAATGGATTTCAATGGACAAGCATCAAAAACGCAAGTGCACCGTTTTTGCAGCGTTTTTGCAGCGTTTTTGATGCGTTTTTGGTGCGTTTTTGCCGTTTTGTTTTTTTTTTTTTTTGTAATTTTTTTTAAGACTGTAAAAAAAAATGAAAAAAAAAAAAAAAAAAAAACGCAAAACGCAAATCGCGGCAAAAACGCCGCAAAAACGCCGCAAAAACGCTACAAAAACGCTGCTCAAAAACGTGGCAAGCATGAAAAAAAAACCTCCAAAAACGCTCAAAAGCAACATGCATAGGTGTGAATCGAGCCTTATGCTGGCCATACACTATACGAAAAATCGGCCGAAAAATCGTTCGTATGGACACTTCGTTCGTTTTTCGGCAAGTTAGTGGGTACAAATCGATAATCGTTTGTGACGTTTTTGTGGAAAAAAAACGAACGGCATGTTTGGAAAATTTCTGCCGAACGTACGATAAATTGCAAGGTTAATGTGTTTCCCGTCCGAACTGCCTGCACTAGGTATATGTAAAAAAACGAACACAAAATTATTTATTCATGTCCACTGAACAGATTATCGGACATTATATGATGGCACGATCGTTTGCGGTCACGGTCGAACGTTCGTTTTTCGAAAATGGGTTCGGCCGATTTTCTGTATAGTGTATGGCCAGCATTAGGCTGGATTCACACCTATGCAGTTTTAGTGCTTTTTGCATTTTGAAGATTTGCACTACAGTCCATTTAACATGGTTTCCCATGGAACATGTTCTGTAGTACAAATCTGCAAAATGCAAAAAGCACTAAAAATGCATAGGTGTGAATCCAGCCTGAGGCTCCATTCACACTAGCGCGTTTTTTGATGCATTTTGCATTTTGCAGAAATGCATGGGAATTTTTTAACATGGGTTCCTATGGAACATGTTCACATCAATGCCTTTTTGTATCTCTGCATTTTTGGAAAGGGTCAGGGACTTTTTTTCATGCAAAATGCAGCGTTTTGCATGTAATGGAATTCAATGGACAAGCATCAAAAACGCAAGTGCACAGTTTTTGCAGCGTTTTTACAGCGTTTTTGATGCGTTTTTGCCGTTTTTTTTTTAAATGTAAAAAAAAAAAAAAAACGCTGTAAAAACGCTACAAAAACGCTGCTCAAAAATGTGGCAAGCATGACAAAAAAAAACTCCAAAAACACTCAAAAGCAACATGCATAGGTGTGAATCGAGCCTAACAGACTTATTGTGGATCTATTTGTTTCTCCTTGACTCAAGTCGCATGCTTACATCACAGCGTGCTGCATTTTTTACTATCTCTATGATTGACAGTGCTACACCCAGCAATAAAACCTGTCTTGTTCACTAACTAGCAGGGATACTTTCTAGCCAGAATTGCATTTATTTGTCTGTGATGACTAATGCTTTTTTCAACACTGTAAAGACCCAATGCAGGAGCTTTATAGGCATATAGGGAGTCTGGAGGTCCATGATTAAGCACAATACAGATACCGACTTGTGCTACCAAGGTTTCCCGGAACTCACCTCGCCTAAACACATGTAAGCATTATCTATTAAGTTGCACTTAATAACTTGAGATGATTGACACATGTAGATGACTGGGATATGACTGAGCTCATGGGCATGTGTTTTTAAGTGACAACATTGCCAGTTTTTACCATGTGCAATTTTCTATTGTTTATGCTTTCTTTTCAATGATAAATATTTTTTCTACTAATTGTTCTAATAAAGTTATATCAGGTTAAACCACAATTTGTTCCTTTTCTTTCATTGAAGTTAAGGACACCTTGGCTCCTATCCCACTCTCCTTTTATTTTGATCACTGGTTCAAGGCTGGGTGACTCATTCTGGCAGCTCTCTGGTGCCTCACCCTGGTCTAGAAGGTTGGAGAATCCTCTAGAATTAGAGGGTGGAGGTTAGGAGGAGCTGCCTTGAATATTTATGGAGCCTCAGCCAATCCTCAGAGGTAGGCTGGCAGCAGACACCACTCCATAGATAGACACAGGTCATGCCAGCAGGTGCAGTTAGGTGGAAGATAGAGATTCAGTGTTGAGGAGGCTGTCGGTGGCCGTCAGGGGTGCCCCCTAGTCTGGAGGGGATGTCCTGCTTTGGGCCAGGGCTCAGGTGCTAGAAGGATCCTGCATAACACACGGGAGGGAGTCTTTCCTAGGGGCACGGAGCAAGAGAGAATAGTCACACCAGGGCTTTTTTTCAGCGGGAACGCGGGGGAACGCAGTTCCGGCACCTCCAGCACTGAATGTATGTACTGGCAAGAGGGTGATGAAGGGTTTATTGATGCTGGCTGCTGGGGTAGCTATTGTCACTGGTGGGGATCTGTTTTTGTGTGGGGGCCTATTGTTGCTGGGTAAGTCTACTGTTGCTGGTGGGGGGGTCTTATCTCGCGGGGGGGGTCAATTGTTGCTGGGTGGGATCTACTGTTGAGGGAGAGGTCTATTGTTGCTGGCTGCTGGAGGGTCTATTGTTGCTGGGGTGGTACTTTGTTGTAGGCGGCCCATTGTTGCTGGAGGAAAGTATTTTGTTGCGTGGGGGATCTATTGTTGCTGGGGTGGAGTCTATTGTTGCTCATTACAAGGGATCTGTTTTACTATCTTTCTTGTTTTCATTAACAAATTTCATAGAATTTACTGAGTAGCACAAAATACTTGGTTCTAAATTCTCTGAAAGGTGCTGTACTGGGAGGTGGGTAGGGGGGTGGAATCAGGGGATGGTGCTCAGAAACGGGTAGGGGGGCAGAGACGAAGGGTGACTCGGAAGGGAGGAGTTCCTGCACCTATTCCCTGAGAAAAAAAGCCCTGGTCAACACTGTGGGGGGGAGGCTGCCACATGTAGCCATTCTCCCTTGAAGACAGCGGTGTGCTGAAGTCTTCAGCCTTTCCCTAGAGATCTCCTGAGAGTCAGCCAGGCGGGCTGATAAGGAGTCAGCCGGGTGGGCTGGTGAAGAGTCAGTCGGGTGGGCTGGTGTGGAGGGCTAGTGAAAGGGGCAGCTGCAGCCAGGTGGGTTGGTAGTGCCTGAAAATGTTGTGCTGGGATCAGTGGCCACAGAGGAGAAGTTACAAGCTGTCTCACTACAACTGTGCTGCACAAAAGGGGCTACAAGTTCCTGCCTGTAATGGGCCATTGCTAATCTGACTGGGAGCATGTCAGATAACTCTGAGTGATTCAGCTGGAGCAAACAAGCGAATGTGCTGGAGGAGAGTGAAGGAGGCTGTATATACAGTAGGTGTATATAGGAAGATGTCCCAGAAGTTTGCTGATGTTTTGCTGAAGTCAAGTGGGCATCTCATAACCTCCCATCCCTATCCAAGTTATTAACCCTCAATTAAATAACAAAAAGAAAGTAGAGGACTGTTCTGTCTTGGTGCTTGTAAAAATTCAGTGTGCCTGGCTGTGCAGGAGTGGGGGGTCCAAGTTAATCAGCAGTCCCTATGGGGGTGTGCTACATATATATCTGCCACAAATAATTTAATATGCTTTTTGTAGAACCTCAGCCATATTAAATGAATGCCCCACACCTAATTAAACAAATTCTCCAGCTACAGTGGCTTTCTGGACACAGAAAAAAAAAAAGGTATCCCTAAAAATCATTTTAAAATGTTGGCAACTATGCCCTTAAATGACAAGCCGGAGGGGTGCCCTGACGCTACCTGTGAATTGGCATCTCTATGCGATGTTTACAACCTACTACAGCAACACTCAAGGCCCGTACACACGATCAGACTTTTTGACAACAAACATGCAGATTAGCTGTTTTGGAGCAACATCCGACCGTGTGTACGCTCCATCGGACAAACTTTTTCTGTTTCCATCGGACTTTTGTTGGCTGTGCGAACGGACAAACTTTCCGGCAACAAAAGTCCGATGGAGCAAAGTCCGATCGTGTGTACACAAAAGCATCGGACTTTTGTACAAACTACAGTACGCGGCCCCTGAGAATGTTTCCAGCGCGAACCCATCGCGCTGGTTCTCGGCGACAGGGCACCGTACATCTCGCACTGGCTGCAATAGGAAAAACACATTTTCCTATTGCGGCGAGCGCGAGAGGGAATTCCCCTCTGGGGGCATACCAGGTCCTTAGGTCTGGTATGGATTTTAAGGGGAACCCCCTACCCCGAAAAAACGGCATGGGGGTCCCCCCAAAATCCACACCAGACCCTTATCCGAGCACGCAGCCTGGCTGGTCAGGAAAGGGGGTGGGGACGAGCAAGCGCCCCCCCTCCTCAGCCGTACCAGGCTGCATGCCCTCAACATGGGGGGTGGGTGCTTTGGGGGAGGGGGTGCCCTGCGGCCCTCCCACCCCAAAGCACCTTGTCCCCATGTTGATGAGGACAAGGGCCTCTTCCCGACAACCCTGGCCGTTGGTTGTCAGGGTCTGCGGGCAGGGGGGCTTATCGGAATCCGGGAGCCCCCTTTATTAAGGGGGCCCCCAGATCCCAGCCCCCCACCCTATGTGAATGAGTATGGGGTACATGGTACCCCTACCCATTCAACTAGGGAAAAAGTGTCAATAAAAAAAACACACTACACAGGTTTTTAAAGTAATTTATTAGGCAGCTCCGGGGGTCTTCTTCCGACTTCGGGGGTCTTCTTCTGACTTCAGGGGTCTTCTGCCAACTTCGGGGGTCTTCTGCCGACTTCGGGGGCTCTCAGGCCTCTTCTCCCTCTCTCCGGTGTCGTCTCCGCGCTCTCTGGTTCTTCTCCGGGGCATGCTGGGACTGTGAGGTCATAAGGGGGCGTGGTCATGTCATATGTAAGTATATATAAGTCATAGCAGAGCGCACAGACAGCATTACAGCCGGAGAGAGCGTCGTGTCAACATCTCTGCAAGAGAAAAGGGAAGAAGACGATCCAGATGTCCGAGCCACCGCTAGCAAGAGAGCGGCAGAAGATAGTGGAGGAGCCGGCAGAAGATCCAGACAAGAAGACGCCGGAGAGACCCCCGGAGTCGGAAGAAGACCCCCAAAGTCGGAAGAAGATCCCCGGAGTCGGAAGAAAACCCCCGGAGCTGCCTAATAAATTACTTTAAAAACCTGTGTACTGCGTTTTTTTCTTGACACTTTTTTCCCTAGGTGTATGGGTAGGGGTACGATGTACCCCATACTCATTCACAAATGGTGGGGGGCCGGGATCTGGGGGCCACCTTATTAAAGGGAGCTTCCGGATTCCGATAAGCCCCCCGCCCGCAGACCCCTACAACTAACGGCCAGGGTTGTCGGGAAGAGGCCCTTGTCCTCATCAACTCAAGGTGATTTGGGGTGGGGGGGCCGCAGGGCGCCCCCTCCCCCAAAGCACCGACCCCCCTTGTTGAGGGCATGCGGCCTGGTGCAGCTCAGGGGGGGCGCTCGCTCGTCCCCACCCCTTTTCCTGACCGGCCGGGCTGCGTGCTTGGATAAGGGTCTGGTATGGACTTTGGGGGAACCCCCATGCCATTTTTTTCGGCGTAGGGGGTTCCCCTTACAATCCATACCAGACTTAAGGGCCTGGTATGCCCCTGGAGGGGAACCCATGCCAGTTTTTAATTTAAAATTTGGCGTGGAGTTCCCCCTCAAGATTCATACCAAACGGTGCCTGGCATTGGTGGGGATCCAAGTCGGATCCCCGCACCAGTGTGAACCCGGCTCTCAAGGTGTCAATTTTGCCGATAAAAGTGGCAAGATTGACACAATATCAGACAGCAATACAGAAGTTGACCAAAGGGTGGTGGTAAAAAGCTGAAAAACCACGTGATTTGGTGAAAGTTGGCTGGAAAAGTCCTGCCGTCTGTATGCAAGACAAACTTCTGGCCAACGCTCTTTGTACAAAAATCCAAAGGAAAGTTTGTACAAAGTCCTATCGTGTGTATGGGGATTCACATTTACAAATAAAAAAGTGTGTTTACCTACTTGCCACCCACATAACGCATATGGGAAGTGGCAAAAAGGATGGAATTTAATGCTCACATGCTGCGCATATGCGTCCATAGGTGGATTAGGTTTCTGCACTGGGAGCGTGCTCCCAACACAATGACTGAGCTGTCAAAGACAGCTCCTGGTCTATTGTAATGATTGGGAGCTGACAGGACTGGCTCATGTGAAAGCCATCACAGTGGTCATGTAAACAGACAGACCATCCCACCCTCTGGATGTAATAACCCAATTTAAGGGTCCCCAGAGCTGGGCAGGAAAGGGTTAAATTGTTATTGTAGCTCCTTTGCTAACATGCATTATGTTATCATCTGTGTCTTTACAGGCCTGGGGAGCACAAAATCTATTTGATCATTCATAGGATCAACAGATTTACCATTCGATGTACACTTTATTCATCTAATTTACTTTTTTAATATTTGTTCTCCCCGATGACTTCCACCTCTTTTGAATTATTATTGTGGCTTTTGTTCTTGTTATGTATATACTGTATATGATGCTGTCAATTAGGAGGATGATCTGGAGGGTCAACATTTAGTGTTATTGTGTGTTCCTTTGCTGGGGATTCCTAACCACGTAAGTGAGTAGGGCTGGTGACATCACAGGTTGTTAAGCAGTGCCTGCACCTACGTCCTTAACAACCATTGACAGTGGAAAGCTGTTATGTATACTAACAGAAGTAATACTGCTTTAATATGTGATGTTTAGCTCCCCACAATTAGGTTGATGTTTGGCCGTACATCCGAACGCCCTAATAGCCGCAAGTTCTGTCTGAATCTTAAATTCTACGTTTACTCAAAGTTAAAAACACAAAAATCAACACAATGGATATGACTTACTGATAATGTGCTGTGCCCCTTGTGCTGCTGACTCCTAGGGGTTGATTTACTAAAGGCCAATAGACTGTGCACCTAGAAAGTGCAATTGCACTCTGCAAGTGCAGTTGCTCCAGAGCTTAGTAAATGAGGTAAAGCTTCACGTTGCAAAGAATACCCAATCACATGCAAGGAAAATTTAAAAAAAACAGCATTTTTGCTTGCACATGATTGGTTGATGAAAGTCAGCAGAGCTTCTGCTCATTTACTAAACTCTGGAGCAACTGCTCTTGCCGTGTGCAACTGCACTTTCCAAAGTGCAGTCTTTTTGCCTTTAGTAAATTAACCCCCTAGTTTACTTAAAATTTTCTCCATTGACCCCCCTACCCCTGCCATAATCTTCCGGTACATCGGGGGTTAATAGGACTAAGGGAGCTGTCATTTGTACTCATCAAGACTTCCCAACTCTGCCTGCCTTTCTGCCCAGCTCTAATGAAACCCACTCTGTGAATCAATGGGACAATCTTTTCAAACATCCATCCTCCATTCATGTATCCTGCTTCATTCATAGAAGCTATAGAACCGGCTTTTATGAATATAATAGCTGTGCTAGGAGGATGAGGTGCAATAATAGTAAGTCATGCACTGTGTGCTGATTTTTGTGGTTTTTATTTTGATTATGCTTTAAGCTCATCTTTACTCTTAACAGAGCTCAGCGCATAAAAGTGATTGGATGCTATGACTTTCTGCAGTTTGCAGTGGCGGCTGGTGCTCCATTTTTTTGGGGGGGGGCAAACAAACCACCCCCCTCCCCGCCTGCCCAGCTTCGGTGGCCTGCCCCGCTTCTCCTCCCAGCGAATCCGGTCTTAGGACCAGCTTCCTATCCTGATTGGTCGGGAGCAGAAGCAGAAAGACAATAGCGAATTAAGCCCACCCTTTTTGAAGCCAATTAGAGCTTCACAAAAAAAAAAAAAATCTCGTAGAACTTTATATGTCCGGTGCCCCGCATGGAAATTAGGGGCCAGCACATAGAGATTAGGGGGGGCGGCGCATAGAGATTAGGGGGGCGGCACCCGTGCGCACCTTGTGGACGGGTCACCACTGGCAATTTGCATATTATTACTGCTCTTTGCCCTGCTTTACTAGCCAGTCTGGCTTAATATTTGTTGGGTTATGTCTACCAGAATAGACACTTATGCTATGTACACAAGATAGGATTTTTTTCGACAACAAAACCGTGGATTTATTTCATGTTGGCTGGAACTTGTCTTGCATACACACGGTCGCACAAATGTTGTCAGAAATTCCGAACGTAAAGAACGCGGTGACGTACAACACGTATGACGAGCCGAGAAAAATGAAGTTCAATAGCCAGTGTGGCTCTTCTGCTTGATTCCGAGCATGTGTGGAATTTTAGGCATTGGAATTATGTACACATAATCGGAATTTGCAACAACGGATTTTGTTGTCGGAAAATTTGAGAACCAGCTCTCAAATTTTTGTTGTCGGAAATTCCGACAACAAATGTCCAATGGAGCCTACACACGGTCGGAATTTCCGACAACAAGCTCACATCGAACATTTGTTGTTGGAAATTCCGATCGTGTGTACGCGGCATTACTGAAAAATGGACAGTCCAGTGTCAAACTAATAACTGTATTCTATTTTTGTATATCATTTTCCCTTAATTGTACATGAGAGAAAAGGGAGATGGACAGAAATTAACATGTGATACTCACCATCAATATATTGCCAGTTCCCTTATGAGGTCCTAGAATTTACACACTCTTAGGGTGGCCACACATTACACAATTTTCTTGTACAATTTTTCTTTAGATTTACCAAAACCATATAATTGGAGGTCAAACCTAAACATTTTCAATTTGTATATAATAAGGTAGGCCCCTGCACTACATGATTGAAGGTAAATCTAAAGGAAATTGAACAAGAAGATTGTATACTGTATGGCCAGCTTTACTTACTTTTAATCAGCTAAATACATTCCAGGCGCATCAAAACATAAGGTGTTCGATGTTTGTTTTGTTTCTAAACTGCCACAACCTGAATAGAAAAGACCAGGGCTTTTTTTCTCAAACAATAGGTGCTGGAACTTAACCAAGGTCCCACAAAACCCCTCCCCCTACACACACCCTCCAAATCACATCAAATAGTGGGTGTGTTGTCAAATTTCACGAAAACAGTAGGAGGGTCTTAAAGGGGCATTAAATACCAGGATTGCATTACAAACAGAGTGCAGAGCTGTCACTTGTAAACACAGAAACCAGACTTCCGTGTTTACAAGTGATTGTGGTGAGCAGGCACCAAAGGGTCTGAGCCAGAGATGGTGGAACTGAGTTCCACCAAGTTCCCCCTGAAAAAAAGCCCTGGAAAAGACTGTCCCCTGCCAGAAGCTGCAGAGTGAGACCTTTGTTCTGTCGGGAGGCAGTGGTCTCATTGTAGAGGTCCGAAATGCCCTCTATTAAGTTAAACCTATAGCTCTTCAGTTAGCACCTGGAATGTACTGTATCTAGCTAACAATGAATGTTATTGAGCTTTCATGTTATCTTTAACAAATCAATTATGTATTATCCTTATGCAGTATTTAAAGCCTTGATAGGTTTTAATACCAACCTCATATTTCTCTGGCTTTCCAAATTCCAGCATACCTTTGACCATTGTTGGCTCTTTTTTGTTCACTTCCAATACCATTTCATGTAGTATCTGTAAAGACCAGTTTGTTCCTACAATACAGAACAACACCTTTTACCAAAGGCTGAAAAGTGTTAGCAGTCAAGGGTCTTTTTTATATTTATAATATGTCTATACATAAATGTTCTCTGTGCTTTTGTTTTTAGAGACCAAAATATGTTAGGTAAGGCTATGGCCACCTAGGCTACACTGGGAACTGACCAAACATTCTTCCAGGACTTTGTAATTGTGCTTCTTTCCTTTCCTCCTCAGTATCATTTATATTTTTAAGTATCCAGGACTGTGGCTTGTCCCTGTTAGTGGTCTGTTATTAAAAAACATTTTATCTGTTGTAACATCGACAGGAAAATTCTAGCCAAGTTCCTTATGATACACTTTTGACAGAATTGCCACAAATGTCACCTAAATGAAGGTTTAAGGAGTATACATAAAATTACACACCTGGCACACTATTGTAAAGTGGTGCATCTGTACAATGTATAGAGCATGCCGCAGCAATAATGACATTTCTAAAGGAAAAAATGTCATTTAAACTTGCTTGCGGCTGTAATGTATTGCCGGCTCCCGGTAATATAGATGAAAAAAAAATGAAAAAAACTGCGTGGGGTCCTCTTCCTAGTCCATACCAAGCCCTTCGGGTCTGGTATGTATTTTAAGGAGAACCCCATGCCAAAATGAAAAAAAAAAAAATGGCATGGATTCCTCCCCCCAAAATTCATTCCAGACCCATATCCGAGCATGCAGCCTGGCAGGTCAGGAAAAAGGGAGAGACGAGCGAGTGGCTCTGTGCCTCCCACCCCAAAACACCTTGTGCCCATGTTGATGGGGACAAGGGCCTTTCCCCGACAACCCTGGCCGGTGGTTGTCAGGGTCTGTGGGCAGGGGCTTATCAGAATCTGGAAGCCCCCTTTAACAAGATCATTTCAACATCGTACCCCTACCTGTTCACCAAAAAAGTGTCAAAAAGTAAAAACCACAAGAGACAGTTTTTGACAAATCCTTTATTAAAAAAGTGTCCCATGATGTAAATCCACCGTTAATCACATCAATCCACGATGTACCTGAAAAATAGCAAAAGATTAATATGCTCCGCCTCCATGGGAGGCCTCCCGCCAACTGCTCTCTCTTCACTTTTATATAGGCAAGTGAGGGGTCACCTGGTGATTTAACCGGGTGACCCAGCCCCCTTCTGATGTCATGTGACTGGTGTGATTGACGGTGCATTTACATCGCAGGACACTTTTTTTTTCTTTTTTAATAAAGGATTTGTCCAAAACTGTCTCTTGTGGTTTTTACTTTCACACTTTTTTGGTGAATGTGTAGGGGTACAATGTTGAAATGATCTAGGTAAAGGTGGCTTCCAGATTCCTATAATCCCCCCACCCGCAGACCCCGACAATCACCAGCCAGGGTTGTCAGGAAGAGGCCCTTGTCCCCATCAACATGGTGACAAGGTTCTTTGGGGGGCACCCCAAAGCACCCTCCCCATGTTAAGGGCAATGGCCTGGTATGGTTCAGGAGGGAGGGGCCTGGTATTGATTTTGGGGGGGATCCCATGTAATTTTTTTTTTTAATTTTGGCGTGGAGTTCCCCTTAAAATCTATACCAGACCCAAAGGGCCGGTATGGATTTTGGGGGGGACTCCATGGCATTTTTTTCTTAATTCTGTCATAGGGTTCCCTTTTAACCACTTCAATACACTGTATTATATACTCTACACTGCACTGTATTATATACTGTGCACTGAACTATGTACACTGCACCATATATTCTGCACTGCACGATATACTCTGCACTGCACTAAATACACTACACTGACGGGACTGTATTATATACACTACACTGTCTTCCCTGTATTATATATTCTTATATTCTACACTGCCTGCACTGTATTATATACACTACACTGACTACACTGTAATATATACACTACACTGAATTGTATATTCTACACTGACTGCACTGTATTATATATTCTTCACTGGCTGCATGCTCAATCCATTAACTAACCTGTCTAATCTATCTCCACTGTATCACACTGTATATGGCTGCCGTGTAAGCAGCCTTATATAGTGTGGGGCATGGCCCCTGAGCCATGATTAGCCAAAGGCACCCTGCCTTTGGCCAGTCATGGCTCTCACAGCACATCGCGCTGTGATTGGCCAAAGCATACAAGTCAGGTGCATGCTTTGGCCAATCAGCAGACGTCAATGCACTGCAATCTTGCAGTACATTATGGAGCGCTCCGCGTTGGGCGAACGTCCCGCGAGCGCCACATATATTCATTTGTTCTACGAACAAACGAATACCCAATGTTCGAGTCTCTACTGGGAAGTAATTGGCCACCTCCACAAAGGCTGATGCTGGAGTCCATCATAAAAGTAGAACATACATAGGTTGGACTTGGTGGACTTGTGTTTTTTTTCAACCTCACCTAATATGTAACTATGTAAAATCTGGTGTTGCAGGCTGATTTGCTTGACTAGTACTTGCCAACCTGGCCAATTCTGACATTTCTCTCATACAGGTAAAAATCAGTGTTTTTTTGCTAGAAAATTACTTAGAACCCGCAAACATTGTATATATTTTTTTTTAGCAGAGACCCTAGGGAATAAAATGGTGGTCGTTGCCTTTTTATTATGCCTCCCGGTAGTTGCGCAGTCATTTTTCAAATGCATTTTTTTGGGGAGGAAAAAACATTTTCATGAATTAAAAAAAAAAAATAAAACACAATATTTACCCCAATTTTTTTGTATAATGTGAAAGATGATTTTACGAGTAAAAGGATACCTAACATGTCACGCTTAAATATTGCGCACGCTTGTGAAATACCAACAAACTACGATACTTAAAAATCTCCATAGATGATGCTTTAAACATTTCTACAGGTTACCAGTTTAGAGTTACAGGGGAGGTTTGTCGCGATACCTCACACGTGGGGTTTGAACGCCGTTTACATATGTGGGCGTGACCTATGTATGCATTCGCTGCTGTGCTCTAGCACAAGGGGATGGGGGGCACTTTAAATTATTTATTTTTAATTTTTACACTTTCCCTTAAATTTTGTATTTTTTTTATCACTTTTATTCCTATTACAAGGAATGTAAGCATCCCTTGTAATAGGAATAGGGAGTGACAGGAATAGTAGGAATAGGGATTGACAGCTCTTTACGGAAAGATCTGAGGGTCTCTAAGTCCACCGCCAGCTCTATGGTAAACTGCCTGCCGGTGGTTTTATTCTCTGGTTTCCCAATCGCATGGGAGAGACCGGAGAAGCACCAGAGAAGTGTCCCCTCCCGCCGCTTATAAAAGCAATCAAGTAACTAAACAGCCACATTGCAGGGAATCACCGGCTGAAAAAAAAGTATCTGAATGGGCAGGCATCATTGAGATATCTCCACTTAAAGTCCAAGACGTCATATGATGGCCTATGGTGGGCAAGTGGTTATCTGCTCCGAGTGCTGGCCAGTGTAAGTAGTATGTAAGGCAGCACCCAGGACTCAGTAGTAGGCAGGGCAGTGTACAGAGGTCAGTAGTAGGTAGGGCATTGTACAGTAGTCATAAGTAGGTAGAGCAGTGCACAGAGCTCAGTAGGATGTAGGACAGTGTACAGGGGTCAGTATGATGTAGGGCATTGTACACAAGTCAGTAGCATGCAGACAGTGTGCAGAGGTCAGTAGGATGTAGGGCAGTGTTCACTGGTCATTAGTATATAGGGCAGGGGTCAGGAAAGCATGGTATAGGGAGGTCAGGAGGGCACGGTACTGGGGCGGGGGGTCAGAAGGGCATGGTGCAGGGGGGGTCAGGAAGGCATGGTACTGGGAGCCTCTGATGATATTCGTTTGTGATGAAACATATCAGGCAGGTTGATACTAGCACGCTGAATGCTGCAGCCGATCATTTTCTTGTGATGCATGCACCTCTGAATTTTAACTGTAAGTTACTATAAATAAACTTCTTTTAAATGTTATTACGGTCTTCACTATTGGCTACTTATTTTCCTTCATTGGGTATCATTGATAAACTGAATGCCTTTTATCTGATGTGAGAACTTGGAGAAGTTTATATAGTGAGAACACTACTTGGAGACCTATCATTTGCCTCTGTGAGATCTTGTGTAGAAGCCGCATACTGGAGATGTGCCTTTTGGTTGTTACAACACGCATGTTAGTTCCAGACATTTGGTAAGCAGATTATTTTACCACGTGGTGATGAGTGCCTCTTTTACACACATTGAAGCTGGTGATGGGTACATCCACCTTCCCTCATTTGGACTCACTGCAATTTTAAAAGCGCAGCATTTTTTGGACTTTTTATTATGGTACTGGGAAGTCAAGAGGGCATGGTACTGGGAGATTCGGAGGGCACAGTACAGAGGAATAACAAGGGCTGAGATATCAAGAGGTCATGGTACTGGGGGGCAGGAGGGTGGGTATGGTATTGGGGGGTCAGGAAGGCTGGGGTGTCAGAAGGACATGGTACTAGGGGGCCAGAGTACAGGGGTATCAAGAGGGCATGGTACTAGGGGGTCAGGAGGGTATGGTATTGGGAGGGTCAGAAGGGATTGGTACTTTGGTGTCAGGAGGGTGTGGTGCTGGGATTTAGGAGGGCTGGGGTGTCAGGAGGGCACAGAAGTTGTTTTTTTAATGCAGAATGGTGCAGGGAACCTTCATGGCATGGCTACATGTTCTGGTGCTTGTTCCCACCAGCAATCCTCTCTCACCTTTTCACATGATATCACCCACAAGCCCCTTGATCAGGGAGGAGCACCAGTGGGGACAAGCACACAACACTCAGTGGATGAACCCGGGCATGTTCGGACAAGAGCCCAAACCCGACCAAACTATTCAAGAGCCATTCCCTGCCCCACAACCACACAGATGCAAGGGGCGGGAGCTGCCCTTGCAGCCTAGGATTGGTGAGCGTGCACCTGACCAGGTCAGCAACACGGGGAAAGGATTGTGATCTACCAATTACCTGCCCGCGGTCGATGGGAAGATCACAATCAATGGGTTGTCGACCCCCACTCTACAGTATAAAGCGCTGTAGCAACAGATATTAATGAACAACTATGTTGTAAACAGTACAGAACATGAATAGCTACTTGCACTTAGCTTCTGTGACAGCATCTTTCACAGTGAAGACCAAAGTAGGTCTGGGTACACAGGTAGACAACTGGAGGAATATCTAAACTGGCACCTCAAGCGAGCAGCTGGAGAAGCCCCGAGGCTGATTCCACAGATGGGTGGCTGCAGACACAGGGCAACCTCACTTGAAAGCGCAGTACTCTGGTAGCAATTAGCACAGAGCTGTCTAGTTACTGAGTCTTCCATAGAAGCTATGTGCTATTGGGCTCATCCCCGGCTGCCCAGAAGCTTGGATTAACAATGGCGGACAGTATACCTGGCTGCAGATCACGTGCCCAGCCTCCTCTACCTCATCAGGTTTGGTCCCTTTGAGGAAAACCTATATCTCCTGGGCCTTCCAAGGAGTCTGGGGATTGTGGGAAATGGAGTTAAAGGAGTATGTGTCACATGTAAAGCATAATAAGTAAAAGAAGCACTTTGTTACACACCTGACCTGATATCAACCCCCAGTATAAAACTTCCCCCCGGTCAACCCGTGTGCCACATAGACACTTTCACACTGGATGATACCCCAATGGTGGGTGGAAAATAATACGAACCCTTTTAGCAGGTAACATACTGTTTCTCCTATATATATAGTACTAACTGTATGTATTTATAAGTATGTATTAAGATGTTTGCCTGCAGTTCAACTTTAGGATAACAGACTCCCATTCAGCAAAACTCTCACATTCAACACACTTACCGCATTTTGGATAGGTTACAATTAGCACATCATCTTCTCTAGCCTCCATTTTCTCCATAGCTTGAAAAGTTTCCTTACTACAGAGAATGGTAGGGTACAGAATTCCCTTATAACTAAATTTCAGCTCTTCTGGTGTCATCTTGCTGGCTTGTTCTAACCTTTTCTTAATGTCTTCCTTGAATGTATCTGTCTTTGCTTGCTGCCCTTCAGCCGTAGACATTTTGACTATGGAGTATAAGCACAGAGACTGGAAGTGTTTGCACAGGCAGTTCCTTTATAATGAGGCACTGGGAGGGGAGGATTACACATCAGCTCTGCCTTTTTCTCGCACGCTTTTCTTGGTGTAGAGCTCTGCTTATTGCACAATCTCTAAAGCAAAGCAGAAAGATTGGCAAAGTCATGCAAGCTAGCCAAATACAAATATGTATGAACCTTAACCTGCTGACAAGAATGACAAGTCACTTTGTGAATCTTGAGGCTACTAACAGTTACTGAAGAGATTATGTCCCTTTACGCTAAAAATAATCACATTTAACCCCACACAGTTTGTTTTCCAGCCACAGTGTGTGCTGGGATAGAATACATTTTGGACCTCTGTTAGATTGACCACATACTTGGCAACTTTCTGACATTTTCAACCACTTTTAAGTAATCACATGCAGAAATCATTGGTTTTGATTTACTGCAAGAAGATAGGATTAAAATTGCTTCAATCAGACCTAGCAATAAAATCTGAACGTTTCAGGGCTTGTTCACATCACAATTTCTGATTTCTGGATGAATTTCTGCATGCATGATTTTGATGAATTTTTGATGTATTCCAGTGTGTTTTTGATGCGTCCCAGTGCATTTTTTCCACCCTTTTTTTTCTTCATCTCAATTGAGGACGTGCATTTTTGATGAGCATTTTGCCATATTCCAGATGCGTACCATACAAAAAAAAATGCAACAAGTTCTACTGTAGTACACCCCCACATAGGAGCTGCAAATGAACATGGTTTTCCCCACTCCTGCACAGCCAGGCACACCGAATCTTCACAGGCACTTTGAGTCTGAGAACAGTCCAGAGCTTTGTTTTTGTTATTTATTGGGGGGTTAATAACTTGAATAGGGATGGGAGGTTATGGGATGCCCACTTGACTTGCATAAGAGCTTCAGGGACAACTTCCTATTTACAGTCTCTTATATACAGCTTCCAATATATAGCTCCAACTGCTTTAGCTTTCCAACTGCACACACTTTGTTCCTTTCCTATTTTCTTTGTGTAATGGATGTCCTTTTTAAGTATTTTTCCTTTTGTCTGCTTGTATATTGATGGGGCAGTTTGATGGGGGCAATTCTGATGGGGCAATTCTGATGGGGCAGTTTTGATGGGGGCAGTTTTGATGGGGCAGTTTGATGGGGGCAGTTTTGATGGGGCAATTTTGATGGGGCAGTTTTGATAGTGGCAATATGACGGGGCAGTTTTGATAGTGGCAATATGACGAGGCAGTTTTGATGGTGGCAATATGACGGGGCAGTTTTGATGGGGTAATTCTGATGGGGGCAATTTTGATGGGGCAGTTTTGATGGTGGCAACATGATGGGGGCAATTTTGACGGGGCGGCAGTTTTTATGGGGTAATATAATGGGGGCAATATGATGGGGGAAGTTTTGATTGGGGCAGTTTTGACTGGGCCAGTTTTGATGGGGCAGTTCTGATGGGTGGAATTCTGATGGGGGCAATTCTGATGGGGCAGTTTTGATGGGGGCAATATGATGGGGCAGTTTTGATTGGGACAGTTTTGATGGGGGCAGTTTTGATGGGGCAGTTTTGATGGTGGTAATATGATGGGGCAGTTTTGATGGTGGCAATATGATAGGGCAGTTTTGATGAGGTAATTTTGATGCGGGCAATTTTGATGGGGCAGTTTTGATGGTGGCAATATGATGGGGGCAGTTTTATGGGGCAATTCTGATGGGGCAATTTTGATGGGGCAATATGATGTGGCAATATGATAGGGTGGTTTTGGTGGGGCATTTTGATGGTGGCAATATGATGGGGCAATTTTTATGGGGCAGTTTGATGGGGCAATTTTGATGGGGCAAATGGGATGGGGCAGTTTTGATGGGGCAGTTTTGATGGGGCAATTCTGATGGGGCAGTTTTGATGGGGGCAATATGATGGAGCAGTTTTGATGGTGGCAGTTTTGATGGTGGCAATATGACGAAGCAGTTTTGATGGTGGCAATATGATGGGGCAGTTTTGATGGTGGCAATATGATGGGGCAGTTTTGATGGGGCAATTCTGATGGGGGAAATTTTGATGGGGCACTTTTGATGGTGGCAACATGATGGGGGCAATTTTGACGGGGCGGCAGTTTTTATGGGGTAATATAATGGGGGCAATATGATGGGGCAGTTTTGATAGGGCAATTTTGATTGGGGCAGTTTTGATTGGGCCAGTTTTGATGGGGCAATTCTGATGGGTGGAATTCTGATGGGGGCAATTCTGATGGGGCAGTTTTGATGGTGGCAATATGATGGGGCAGTTTTGATGGTGGTAATATGACGGGGCAGTTTTGATGGTGGCAATATGATGGGGCAGTTTTGATGAGGTAATTTTGATGAGGGCAATTTTGATGGGGTAGTTTTGATGGTGGCAATATGATGGGGCAGTTTTGATGGGGCAATTCTGATGGGGCAATTTTGATGGGGCAATATGATGTGGCAATATGATAGGGTGGTTTTAATGGGGCATTTTGATGGTGGCAATATGATGGGGCAATTTTGATGGTGCAGTTTGATGGGGCAATTTTGATGGTGCAGTTTGATGGGGCAATTTGATGGGGCAGTTTTGATGGGGCAATTCTGATGGAGCAGTTTTGATGGTGGCAGTTTTGATGGTGGCAATATGACGAAGCAGTTTTGATGGTGGCAATATGATGGGGCAGTTTTGATGGTGACAATATGATGGGGCAGTTTTGATGGGGCAATTCTGATGGGGGAAATTTTGATGGGGCACTTTTGATGGTGGCATGTGATGGGGTGTTGTGATGCAATGTGCTTGGGGCAATGTGATGCGATGTGCTGGTGGTGTTGTGATAAGATTTCCTCGGGGCGATGTGATGCTATTTGCTGGGGGTGTTGTGATATGATTTGCTGAGGGAGAAGTGTTGTAATTTGCTGGGAGCAATGTGATGCCATTTGCTGGGGGCAATGTGATTCGAATTGCTGGGGGTGTTGTGATACATTTTGCTGGGGGCAATGTGATGTGAATTGCTGGGGGTGTTGTGATACGATTTGCTGGGGGTGATGTAATGCGATTTGCTGGGGGTGAAGTGATGCGATTTGCTGGGGGTGATGTAATGCGATTTGCTGGGGGTGAAGTGATGCGATTTGCAGAGGATGTTGTGATGCGATTTGCTGGGGATGATGTGATGCGATTTGCTTGGGGCAATGTGATTTTGCTGGGGGCGATGTGATGCGATTTGCTGGGGGCGATGTAATGTGATTTGATGGGGCAGTTTTGATGGTGGCAATATGATGGGGCAGTTTTGATGGTGGCAATATGATGGGGCAGTTTTGATGAGGTAATTTTGATGAGGGCAATTTTGATGGGGCAGTTTTGATGGTGGCAATATGATGGGGCAGTTTTGATGGGGCAATTCTGATGGGGCAATTTTGATGGGGCAATTTTGATGGGGCAGTTTTGATGGGGCAATATGATGTGGCAATATGATAGGGTGGTTTTGATGGGGCATTTTGATGGTGGCAATATGATGGGGCAATTTTGATGGAGCAGTTTGATGGGGCAATTTTGATGGGGCAATTTGATGGGGCAGTTTTGATGGGGCAATTCTGATGGAGCAGTTTTGATGGTGGCAGTTTTGATGGTGGCAATATGACGAAGCAGTTTTGATGGTGGCAATATGATGGGGCAGTTTTGATGGTGGCAATATAAAGGGGCAGTTTTGATGGGGCAATTCTGATGGGGGAAATTTTGATGGGGCACTTTTGATGGTGGCATGTGATGGGGTGTTGTGATGCAATGTGCTTGGGGCAATGTGATGCGATGTGCTGGTGGTGTTGTGATAAGATTTCCTCGGGGCGATGTGATGCTATTTGCTGGGGGTGTTGTGATACGATTTGCTGGGGGAGAAGTGTTGTGATTTGCTGGGAGCGATGTGATGCAATGTGCTTGGGCCGATGTGATGCCATTTGCTGGGGGCAATGTGATTCGAATTGCTGGGGGTGTTGTGATACGATTTGCTGGGGGCGTTGTAATGCGATTTGCTGGGGGCAATGTGATGCAAATTGCTGGGGGTGTTGTGATACGATTTGCTGGGGGTGATGTAATGCGATTTGCTGGGGGTGATGTAATGCGATTTGCTGGGGGTGATGTAATGCGATTTGCTGGGGGTGAAGTGATGCAATTTGCTGGGGGTGATGTAATGCGATTTGCTGGGGGTGAAGTGATGCGATTTGCAGAGGATGTTGTGATGCGATTTGCTGGGGATGATGTGATGCGATGTGCTTGGGGCAATGTGATTTTGCTGGGGGCGATGTGATGCAATTTGCTGGGGGCAATGTAATGTGATTTGCTGGGGGCGAAGTGATGCGATTTGCTGGGGGTGTTGTGGTGCGATGTGCTGGGGCGATGTGATGTGATTTGCTGGGGGTGTTATGATGCAATTTGCTGGGAGGCAATGTGATTTTTCTGGGGACGATGTGATGCGATTTGCTGGGGGTGATGTAATGCGATTTGCTGGGGGCAAAGTGATGCGATTTGCTGGGGGTGTTGTGATTTGTGGGGAGCGATGTGATGCGAAGTGCTGGGGGCTATGTGGTGTGATGTGCTGGGGGCGATGTGATTTGCTGGGGGTGTTGTGATGTGATTTGCGGGGGGCGATGTGATGCGACTTGCTGGGGGCTATGTGGTGCGATGTGCTGGGGCGATGTGATGTGATTTGCTGGAGGTGTTGTGATGCAATTTGCTGGGAGGCAATGTGATTTTTCTGGAGACGATGTGATGCGATTTGCTGGGGGTGTTGTGATGCGATTTGCAGGGGTGATGTGATGCGATTTGCAGGTGGTGTTGTGATGCGATTTGCCTGGGATGTTGTGATGCGATTTGCAGGGGGTGTTGTGATGCAATTTGCTGGGGGCGATGTGATGCGATTTGTTGAGGGCGAAGTGATGAGATTTGCTGGAGCGATGTGATGTGATGTGCTTGGGCCAATGTGATGCGATTTGCTGGGGGCAATGTGATGCGATTTTCTGGGGGTGTTGTGATAGGATTTGCTGGGGCGATGTAATGCAATTTGCTGGGGGGCGAAGAGATGTGATTAGCTGGGGGTGTTGTGATGCGATTTGCTGGGGGTGATGTGATGTGATTTGCTGGGGGCAATGTGATGCGATTTGCTGGGGGTGTTGTGATGCGATTTGCTGGGGCGATGTGATACGATTTGCTGGGGGTGTTGTGATGCGATTTGCTGGGGCAATGAAAAACGATGTGCTGGGGGTGATGTGGTGCGATGTGCTGGGGGCGATGTGGTGCGATGTGCGGGGGGTGTTGTGATGCAATTTGCAGGGGATGTTGTGATGCAATTTGCTGGGGGAGATGTGATATGATGTCATAGAGATTCATCCTTACTTGGTCTACGCCAGGAGTGTCAAACTGGCGGCCCTCCAGCTGTTGCAGAACTACAAGTCTCATGAGGCCTTGTAAGGCTGATAGTTACAAGCGTGCCTCCCAAAAGCAGAGGCATGATGAGACTTGTAGTTGCGCAACAGCTGTAGGGCCACCAGTTTGACATCCCTGGTCTATGCCATTTGCAGGTAGGCAATACAAGAAATAATGCAATTGTAATTTATTTCCTGGTTCCTGGAGGTAGGATGGGAGGAGAGGTTTGCATAGCTAAGGGGAGGCAACTTCCTCTGACACTGCCGTTGCTATGGAAACCTGACTTGAAACCTATTACACCGCTTGTGCTGCACTGAGCATGTGCGAGATCTGCAAGGATGAGATCCAGGAAGAAATACAGTCTGGCTAACTTTACTAGAATATTAACTTTACTAGAATACATTAAGCTTGTGTATTATAGGGGCAGTTTTCATGGGGCAATTCTGATGGGTGCAATTCTGATGGGGGCAATTCTGATGGGGCAGTTTTGATGGGGGCAATATGATGGGGCAGTTTTGATGGGGACAGTTTTGATGGGGGCAATTTTGATGGGGCGGTTTTGATTGGGCAGTTCTGATGGGGGCAGTTTTGATGGTGGCAATATGACGGGGCAGTTTTGATGGTGGCAATATGACGGGGCAGTTTTGATGGGGTAATTCTGATGGGGGTAATTTTGATAGGGCAGTTTTGATGGTGGCAATATGATGGGGCAATTCTGATGGGGGCAATTCTGATGGGGGCAATTCTGATGGGGCAGTTTTGATGGGGCAATATGATATGGTAGTTTTGATGGGGCAGTTTTGATGGTGGAAATATGATGGGGCAATTTTGATGGGGCAATTTTGATTGGGGCAGTTTTGATGGGGCAATTTTGATGGGGGCTGTTTTGATGGGGGCAGTTTTGATGGGGCAATTCTGTTAGGTGCAATTCTGATGGGGCAGTTTTAATGGGGCAATATGATGGGGCAGTTTTAATGGGGGCAATTTTGATGGGGCAGTTTTGATGGTAGCAATATGACAGGGCAGTTTTGATGGTGGCAATATGATGGGGCAGTTTTAATGGGAGCAGTTTTGATGGGGTAATTCTGATGGGGGCAATTTTGATGGGGCAGTTTTGATGGTGGCATGTGATGGGGTGTTGTGATGCAATGTGCTTGGGGCGATGTGATGCGACTTGCTGGGGGTTTTGTGATAAGATTTGCTGGGGGCGATGTGATGCTATTTGCTGGGGGTGTTGTGATACGATTTGCTGGGGGCGATGTGATGCGATTTGCTGGGGGGCGAAGTGATGCGATTTGCTTGGAGTATTATGATGCGATTTCCTGGGGGCGATGTGATGCAATTTGCTGGGGGCTATGTGGTTCGATGTGCTGGGGGCAATGTGATTTGCTGGGGGTGTTAACTGAGGGATTACCTATATGGAGCAGAGTTCCTAATTAAGACCGACAATAATCCTCTCACATACCTACTCACTACCGCCAAGTTGGATGCCACAGGTCACAGATGGTTGGCTGCCCTATCAGGCTTTACCTTCAGCCTGAAGTACCGGCCAGGGATCGGGAACAAGGATGCAGATGCTTTGTCGAGAAGACCCCACTGTTCCCGAGACTCCCCAGAAGAATGGACTCAGCTGACCCCTGAGGGGATGAGAGCCCTTTGTCAAGGAGCGGAACATCAAGTTAGAGGAGGAGCCAGGGCTGAGGAAATTGGAATGTCAGCCACTGGGGTGCCCAGATGCTATTGTAACATCACCCAAGTCAGGGATGAAGGTCTACCAAAGCTTTCCAAGAAGGACCTGCGAAGGGACCAGTTGGAAGATCCCCTCTGCAGCCTGGCATTAAAGGCCCTGGAGAACCAGCGCCCTGACCTGCTCCTCACTCTCTCCGACTCAACTCTCCGAAGGAAGCCCGCCTGCTGCACAAGTGGGATCGGTTGCAGCTGCAACAAGATGTGGTCTACCGAAGGGGCCCCTCTGATGATCCCAAAGAAAAATGGCAGTTATTCCTACCAGAAAAGCATCAGTAGACAGTGTTAATTGCTCTACGTGACCATCATGCCCATCTAGGGTCCGAAAGGACTTTCCAACTGGTGAGGGACCGATTCTATTGGCCCCGCATGCAGGCTGAAGTTGAGGGTTACTGTCACTCTTGCCTTAGATGTATCCAAAGGAAGATTTTGCCTCACTGAGCCGCCCCCAATGAGCCACCTTCAGAGCCAGGGACCCCTGGAGCTGGTGTGCATTGACTTCCTGTGCTTGGAGTCTGATCTGAGTAGGCAGGGAAATATCCTGGTGATAACCGACCATTTCACCCGTTATGCCCGGGCGTTTCCCACAAAGGATCAACAGGCATCCATGGTGGCCAAGATCTTAGTAGAAAAGTTCTTTGTACATTATGGCCTGCCCCAGCGTATCCACTCCGACCAAGGGAAAGACTTTGAGAGCAGCCTCATTAAGAGACTTTTAGACTTGCTGGGCATCAAGAAATCTACAACCACCCCATATCATCCTCAAGGGGTTCCTCAACCAGAGAGATTCAACAGAACTCTTTTGGATATGCTCGGGACCCTAACTTCAGAACAAAAGCAACACTGGAGCAAGCACATAGCGGCTATTGTGCACGCTTACAACAGCACTGCACATGATGCCACAGGATACTCTCCCTATTGCTTGATGTTTGGGCGGGAGGCCCGTCTACCAGTAGATCTAGCCTTCAGCAACTTCCCACAGGGGGTTTGTGGACCGACTGCGGAGATGCCTTAAGACTGCCTGTGATAAGGCTCAAGCTGCTTCAGATGCCCAAGGACAGAAGAACAAAAGAAATTTTGACCTCAGGGTGCGAGTACAGGACTTACAACCAGGCGATAGAGTGCTGCTGAGGAATCTAGGTGTACCTGGGAAACACAAATAGGCTTATCGCTGGAAGTCACAGCCCTGTGTTATCTGCAAACAACTCCCAGGACTGCCAGTGTACCAGATTCAGCCAGAAGGATGCACAGGCCCACTAAAGACTTGGCATCGCAATCATCTTTTGTCTCTGTCAGAGGCAGCTCGTGTTCCACCACAGCAAGATTCACCATCCACATCCACCACCTCTCAGAGATCCCAACCAGTGTATAGATCTCAGTCTGTGCCTCTTGCTGTAGATGATGAGGACAGCGAAGATGAAGGGATGGAATAGGCTGGTTGTGGCCATCTTCCAAACCAGAGATTGCTACCACCCTTTTTCCTCATCCCACGGAGACAGTGGAGTTCTCCAACCAGAGGCCCCCAAGTTTGTGCCTCAAGATAGATCTTCGGAAGATCTGGAAGACCCCCAATCTTCCTTGTTAGAAACAGACTCTGAGGACTTTTCTTCCTTTATTGAAGCTGAAATGCAAGAAACCAAAATACAGGAAGCTGAAGTAGATGAGCAGAAGGAAGAAGGGGTCGTGGATGAAGACAATACCAGTTTACCTGTAGCACAGAACCTAAAGAACAGAGAGAGAAGAGAATTATTCAACCACCCAAGAGACTAACCTATGACATTCTGGGTGAATGCTCCGAGGAGATTTGTCTCACTTCAAAAGGGACTCCTGAATTGCCTGGTCCTTCCACCGCTGATTTGGTGGAGAACAATCCCATCTCACCTCTGGCACATCTATACAGGACACTTCGGTGTCAGTAGCAAATGGACAGAACAGTCTCTCTTCTTGTGACAATTGGTGGGAGGCTCCTCTGTCAGTTCTGTGTCATGGTGTGAACAACTGGAGTTTAAACTCTTCTTATGATAATGCAACTTGTTTGTTGTCATGTGTGCATTAACCTATTTTTTCCGCTTATATATAAAAGCATGTAACAGGTCACAAACTTTTACTGTCTTTGAGGACCAAAGATTTCAATTGGGGGGAGTATGTAGCGCAGGGGTTTGCTACCAAAGTTATCATGCTAAGTAATGTATTGTTTCTTAAGCAAGAGTTTGGCTCCCTCTAGTGACCGCTAAAACTTTGTCAAGACCTTTTCTTTAATTAAGAGTGCAAACAGTTATGCATTGTGGGATGTGTAGTTTAAGGAGGAAGTGACTCATGTGGTTAACTTAGTTTGGGAACTACTGGATCCACAATGCCAAGACACAAACCCACAATGACAAGAGACAGAACAGCCTGCTGGGTAAGGAGATAAAAGGGGCAGCGCGGCCATCTTTCAGCCTGTCGGGAACGCCATTCAACCACCAGCAGGGAGGTCTGTGTGTGGGAACAAAAGACTGCGGTCTACACGGCACGGAGCGGGATCGCCAGCCTCTGAGGGACTTCAGAGTACAGCCCTGCCAGCTCAGCAAGCGGATCAGTGTGCAGTGCCAGGACATCTGGAAGTTTCCTGCATCCCAGCCATCCGGAGGGGCGGTATAGCACGGCGGTGCCATCTTTCATCAAACTGAGACATCAGGAGGAGAGTCTGGACGGAGCCTCACAGCTTCTGGGTCTATTGTAGTGAGAGGGCACCTGCCCATTCCAGTAAAGTGCACTATTTTATTTGAGTGAGTTAGTTACAGACTGCTGGTGAGACTTGTAGTTCCACAGAAGTGAATCCACCTACTCACAGGCCATATACAGCTGAACTCTAGGATTTGCTATTCCTTGTGCTATAAAGTCAGTACTGTGCTACACCAACTGATAAGGAGGAAGTGTCACAAGTACCATATATATATTCAGTTAACAGTTACCAGCGCATCATTTATTCTACGGTTTGCTTTCTCTTTATTTCCCTGTTGGGTTACAAATACTGCAGTTTAAAACTACAGGCTAGCTGAAGATATATGAAGACAATGAACTTTTCCTTGTCAAAATATTTTATTGTAAAGTTTGAAAAACATTATACAAGTAACATATTGTAGAAATAATACAGTCAAGAAGAAGAAGCTCAATTGCACTTATATAAAAAATCTAGTAGTATATCCTAAAGGATAATACAAAAATATCTAGAACAGAATATGATGCTGTTAAAAGTAAGTTTATAAGACTCAGGGTACTATGTATTCTTATAGGGATAACAGTCACCATTATAGTCTTAAAAGATTATGAAGTGAATAAAAATGAGAGCTTCAAAATCATAATGAAAATCATAAAGAAAATACAAAAAAGAAGAAAGGAGAGTGAAAAAGTAGAGAAAGAAGAGTGGAAAGGTCCGTAAGGTCAGGCTTTGTGCCGCTACTGCAACCAGGAAACAGATATTATAAAACTCCTTATTACAACTACCACGGCAGTAGTACTTTGTTGTCAAAGGTTGGTGGCATGGTATATGCAATCCAGGACTGCCATGTTTTTTTCAAATTTAGGGATCATGTCCATTTCATTATCTATCATTTTGGCATGGGTCATAGTGCTATTCATCTTAACCAATGCTTCCTTTACGACAAATTTAGGAGATTTCCAGGCCATTGCTAATTTTTTTTAGCTACTGTAAAGAGTTGCACTAGCAGTTTAAATTGAGTATGTGTTATATTTTCAGGTTTCAAGTTGAGTAATGCTGTTGCAGGATCGAGAGGAATTTTCTTACCGAATATTTTAGATGCCATGTTAAATATTCCCCTCCAAAATATTTGAGCTTTTGGACATGACCACCAAATGTGAAATTGCGTTCCCAATTCAGAGCATCCCCGAAAACATTGTGCAGAATAATTTTGTACATATTTAGCTGTCCTGGCTGATACGAGGTACCATCTTGTTAGCACCTTATAGTTAGCCTCAATTGCCAATATATTAGGGGATGCTGATTTTGTTGTAGACCATATTGGACTCCACTCTGAGCTATCCAATTGTCGCTCCAGGTTTTTTTCCCATTTCTGAACATAGTTTGGTTTATCTATATTGACTTGGACCAAGAAATGCGAGTATAAAATGGATATTGTACCTCTAGTGTGTGGGTTATTCTTACAAATAGCTTCAAAACTGGTCAATTGAGTTAGTGGGGTTGTGGAATTTAATAGGGGTGTGAAAAAAAAATTTATTTGGAGGTATCTAAACAATTCCGATTGTGGTATATTGTATGCTTCACTTAATGTCAGGAAAGGAATAAATGATGCAGAGTTTACAAATTTGTACATATATAGGACATCCCAAGATGTCCATTCTCTGAAAGATTTAGGGGATTCCCATGCAGGATAAAATGCAGGATTTTTGTAGAATGAAAGTAAAGGGTTATGTATGGATTGTAATTGACTTTTAATTTTAAATCTATTCCAAAGGGAAATTAAGTGTTTGGTAATTGGATTTCGTATCCCTTTACGGTCTTTTGGGGAGATCCAGAGTAAGTTGGAGATTGAAATAGGATCACATTCAGCCGCTTCAATTGATACCCAAAGTGTTGATGATATTTAGTAAGACTTGCTATATGAGCTGCCCTATAATAATACACAAAATTAGGGCATCCCAAACCCCCATTTATTTTAGGAAGATAAAGTGTATGTTGCTGTATTCGGGGTTTGGAAGAGCCCCATGTAACAAGCCCCTTGCTCGCGCGGTTCCACTCTCCCGACACTCCTCTGCAGCTATTGAATCAGATTGCAACGTCTGATGGTTCGGTCATCCAATGGTCCGGGACTAGAACCACAGCTCTGTGCCGTTCTAGTCCAGTTGTGATAGCTCAGAACAAACACCAGGCAGGCTGTATGTAAGCTCAAACAGGAATCTATCTTTATTGACAAAATACAGGCTTTTATACACTCAAAGTGTAGGTGCAGACCTCCTGCTCATATTACTCTAACAATACAGCTGTAACCTAATTAACATGAGCTAATTAACTAATCCCTTTAGACAGCCTAGATGACTCAGACATGACCGTTAGGCCAGACTGGCCGTCTTGTAGTTCAGAAAATCCAATCAACATTAGCACAATCAACATAGACTCTTCTTCACACAATAGCAGAGTTAATTAACACAAATAACAATGGGGATCTAATGACTCTTAGATCCCATAGTAGACTTATTTACAATACACATTTTTAGCAGACAATAGACAGACAGGTGTTGGAATTTACATCAGCATCTCCTAACAGTATCTGTCCCAGCATTGTGAATCAGCCACTATTCAAATATGGCAAATCCAGGGTCCCCAGACATACAGCTCACAAAGAGCACCATTCCCCCAAATGCAAGGGCCCCCGATCGATCGGCAAGAGGCTAGCATACAGTCCCCTCCAAAAGTCTCTTTCCCGGCTAGGTCTGTCACATTTCTCCCCTTTTGGCAGGAGACTAACACAGGAGGAGACCCCAGACGGGTTGACTCCGAAGTTAGTCAGTAGTTCCAGTCCTCTAATGCCTGTACCCACACAGTACCCCAAACAAATTGTTCCAAACAAAGCATTACTCACCCAGCCAACCTCTGCCTCTCTCAGAGAACATATCTGCCGCTGGGGAGAGGCCTGGACTGGCCCTTCTCACTGGAGTCCTTTCTGCCGCTGGAGAGAAGACAGGGTGTCTGGGCTCACTCCGTCAAGCTGTTGGGGATCTGGGCCGACTGCCCAGCATCCCTGGGGTATACAGGTGGAGACTGAAGTCCCATCCACCTTCACAGGACATCCATGCTCTGTTAGTTGAGGGCAAAGTCCAGCAGTACTCGGCCCTGTTGCCAGCCCCTCTGCTGGAAACCCCACACCATCTGCTCCGGCTAACTGTTGGGGAGGGACGACGAACACCTCCTCTCCCTTCTCCCCCTGTATCCTGATCTGTTGCTGGGAAGTGACCACCTCCTTCTCACCCTGAGCCTCCGGAACCGACGCAGGTGTAGGGCAGAGATCTTGGACCCTCTGTCCGGTTGCCAGCGCTTCAGCTGGGGAAGTGCCTTGTAACTTCACAGATACTTCTGTTGGTGCTGGGCAGAGCATAGTGAAGTTTGGCCCTAATAACAGCTCCTCTTCTGCTGGAGGCTCACCAGGTTGTTCTTCCTCAGCAGAAAAGTCTATCAAATCCCCTGTCTCTGCAACTGGTGTCTGGGGATAAAGGTTCACCATCTCCTGTCCCTGGAACCCAGAAGAAGCTATCAGTGCTGGGCAGAGCACAGTGAAGTTTCGCCCTAATAACAGCTCTTCTTCTGCTGGAGGCTCACCAGGTTGTTCTTCCTCAGCAGAAAAGTCTATCAAATCCCCTGTCTCTGCAACTGGTGTCTGGGGATAAAGGTTCACCATCTCCTCTCCGTGGAACCCAGAAGATGCTATCAGTGCTGGGCAGAGGTTAGCAGAGCTCTGCCCTGTTGTCAGCACTTCAGGTTTGGGGACGGCAATCTTCAGATTTTCCACTGCCGATTCTCTGGCATTCTGCTGGACAGGCACATTCCTCCATCCAAGATCATCCAATGCAGAAACAGGTTCATCAAGGTCAGTCAGCACTTGCTGCATCCGCCATAAGACCTCTGCCTCCATAGCTGCGGGGGCAGGTTGGCAAAGCACACCGTTACTCTGCCACATTGTCAACTCTTCAGCCAGGATTTCAGAGTTGTCAACTGGTATTTCATGATAGTCCCAGGCAAAGGGAGCACCACCCTGCTGCTGAGCAGAGTCTAACAGCTGTTTGTAGGCGATCTCCAACTCCCATTCCTTAACGGCCAGAAACTCCAAATCTTCCAGTGCCCAGTGCACTTCTGAGACATTCAGTCTCCACTCTCTGTGATCCAATTTCCTCCAAACGCCACTCCCGATCACTTCCAAAGTCAGGATCCCTGGACAGCCTCCAGTATAACAATCCCAGGCCATCGTAGTTAAAGCCTTCCGTGGGGCTGTCATCCGCTGTCCATGGGCACACTTGGGCTACATACCACTGGAGGGCTCTGTAGCTCTCGTCCAACCGCATTTCTGCCCGGATCAGCCTGCTTAACTCGGCTGTCCACTCCTGGTTCGGCTGTTCCCCCAAAAACAGCATTCGCACTTCATACTGCGACCAGTACCTTACATGGATGGAGGGGAGAACTTTTCCCTGGTGTCCCTGGTGTCGCTGCTCACGGGCTAGCGCTTCCTTCCAGAGTTCACAGAGGATAGAATCAAACCATCCTAGCAGGACCTGCTCTGATACTGGTCCTCTGTGCTGTATCTCCTTCTCTCGCAACCTCCTTCTGAATTCCTCATCCATGGTGGCTGGTATCTCTCCTCTCCTGCTATCCTGCTACCTTGGATCCAGGGGATGGTTTGGATGTGTTCACGGCAAGGAAGCACGATCCCACCATTCCCTCCATGGCTCTCAAGTAAGTCTTTCAGCATGGCTCTCCTGCAGGCTGGTTTGGAGTGTCCCAGTAACTGGAGAGCAAATCCCACTGCTGCCACCAATGTAACGAGCCCCTTGCTCGCTCGCTTCCACTCTGCCGACACTCCAGAGTCTGTGTGTCCTGGGGGACCAGGACCCGAATCCACAGTAATACCACCTCAAGAGTCCCCTCCAAAAGTCTCTTTCCCGGCTAGGTCTGTCACACCCCATATAAATGATATTGTTATCCTCTGTATTATTCTCAAGTAATATGCTGGAATTGGAATTGGTAAAACTCTGAACAAGTATAATAATTTAGGTAATATTGTAATTTTAATTGCGTTAATTCTTCCAAACCATGATAACGGGATGTGGGACCATTAATTCATCATATTCAATACATTTTTCAAAATCGGAGGGTAGTTAAATGAAAATAGATCTCAAAGAGATGATGTAAGTTGTATCCCAAGGTATGGGAGTGATCTATAAGTCCATGTGAAAGGGAGACCAATTTTTGCAGAAGATAATTCCAAATTTAAAAGAGATATGTTTAGTGCTAAACATTTTTGGGGTTAATGTATAAGCCTGAAAATGCAGCAAAATTATTAAGAATTGGGATAAGATTAGGGCCTGTCACTTGTGGGGATGAAAGAAATAGGAGGATATCATCTGCAAATAGACAAAGTTTGTGTTGATAGCCTCCTATTTCAATTCCAATTATAGTGGGGTCAGTTCTAATGTTTTGTACAAGTGGTTCTATAAGAAGGGCAGATAGTAAATGAAAAAGTGGACATCCTTGTCATGTGCCCCTTTCAATATTGAAAGAATCAGATTTATATCCTGTGATTTTTTACGTACGCTTTTGGCTTGTTGTAAAGTGCCATGATCCAATTTGTAAAGTTTGGGCCGAATTCCCATTTCTGCAAGGTATAATTCAGATAGGGCCAGGAAATAGAGTCAAAGGCTTTCTTGATATCAAGAGAGAGAAAAACAAGCAGGGATATTGTGCATTTTAGCAATATGTGCCAACAGGACTGCTCTGCGTACATTGTCCCCTTCCTGACGTGAAGGCATAAAGCCCACCGGGTCACAATGTACAAGAGTGCCAATGTTCTTTTTTAGACGGGCTGCTAAGATTTTCACTAATATCTTGATATCAATGTTTATCATGGAAATAGGGCAATAATTAGTGCTAAGGGTATCATCTGATTGTGGCTTCGGAATCATACAGATAATAGCCATTAATGATTCTTGTCTGAATGATTTATTTTTTAATAGATCATTAAATTCTTCTGCAAACATGGGGGAGATAATGTCCCTAAAGGTTCGATAATAAAAAGCTGAGTATCCACCTGGTCCCGGTCTCTTATCTAATTCTTTTAAGGCTTCTGCAACATCATCACCAGTAATGTGTTTTTCTAGTAGCGTTTTTTTGAGCTTCAGTCATCTGAGGAATATTCATTTGTGAGAAGAAGGAATCAGCCCCATTAAATGTATTAGTTTCTGTATATAGATCCTTTAAATGAGAGTTACATTTCTGTACAATTTTTTGTGGGTTGCTAGCATATATATTGTTGGCCAATTTAAGTTTAATGGGTTTAAAAGATTTGTTAATGGATTTTAACGCCCTGGCCAAAAATCTGCCTGGCTTATTAGAGTTCACGTAGAATGCATGTCTAGTTCTATGAATTGATTAATCAGCGGAATTAGTGAGAAAAAGGTCATATTCTAGACGTGCTTTCTCTAAACGAGTTTTTGCAGAGGAGGTGGGGTTATTTTGAAAAGACATAAATGCTGCCTTAAATTCCGTCTCTAGTTGTTTTGCTAGAGTTCTAATTTCTCGTTTGAGAATTCCTGATTGTTGTTGGAATACACCTCTTAGGGCCGGTTTGTGTGCCTCCCAGAGTGTAAGTGAGGAGATGTTGGTACTAGTGTTATTTTTTAAATAATCTTTTAAAGCTTGCTCTATTAACCACTTCAGCCCCGGAAGGATTTACCCCCTTCCTGACCAGAGCACTTTTTACAATTTGGCACTGCGTCGCTTTAACTGCTAATTGCGCGGTCATGCAATGCTGTACCCAAACGAAATTTGCGTCCTTTTCTTCCCACAAATAGAGCTTTATTTTGATGGTATTTGATCACCTCTGCCGCTTTTATTTTTTGCGCTATAAACGGAAAAAGACCGAAAATTTTGAAAAAAAATGATATTTTCTACTTTTTGTTATAAAAAAAAATCCAATAAACTCAATTTTAGTCATACATTTAGGCCAAAATGTTTTCGGCCACATGTCTTTGGTAAAAAAAATGTCAATAAGCGTATATTTATTGGTTTGCGCAAAAGTTATAGCGCCTACAAACTAAGGTACATTTTCTGGAATTTACACAGCTTTTAGTTTATGACTGCCTATGTCATTTCATGAGGTGCTAAAATGGCAGGGCAGTACAAAACCCCCCCAAATGACCCCATTTTGGAAAGTAGACACCCCAAGGAAATTGCTGAGAGGCATGTTGAACCCATTGAATATTTATTTTTTTTGTCCCAAGTGATTGAATAATGACAAAAAAAAAAAAATTACAAAAAGTTGTCACTAAATGATATATTGCTCACACAGGCCATGGGCATATGTGGAATTGCACCCCAAAATACATTCAGCTGCTTCTCCTGAGTACGGGGATACCACATGTGTGGGACTTTTTGGGAGCCTAGCCGCGTACGGGGCCCCGAAAACCAAGCACCGCCTTCAGGATTTCAAAGGGCATAAATTTTTGATTTCACTCCTCACTACCTATCACAGTTTTGAAGGCCATAAAATGCCAAGATGGCACAAAACCCCCCCAAATGACCCCATTTTGGAAAGTAGACACCCCAAGCTATTTGCTGAGAGGCATGTTGAGTCCATGGAATATTTTATTTTTTGACACAAGTTGCGGGAAAGTGACAATTTTTTTTTTTTTTTGCACAAAGTTGTCACTGAATGATATATTGCTCACACAGACCATGGGCATATGTGGAATTGCACCCCAAAATACATTCTGCTGATTCTCCTGAGTACGGGGATACCACATGTGTGGGACTTTTTGGGAGCCTAGCCGCGTACTGGGCCCCGAAAACCCAGCACCGCCTTCAGGATTTCTAAGGGCGTAAAGTTGTGATTTCACTCCTCACTACCTATCACATTTTTGAAGGCCATAAAATGCCCAGATGGTACAAACCCCCCAAATGACCCCATTTTGGAAAGAAGACACCCCAAGCTATTTGCTGAGAGGCATGATGAGTCCATGGAATATTTTATATTTTGACACAAGTTGCGGGAAAGTGACAATTTTTTTTTTTTTTTTTGCACAAAGTTGTCACTAAATGATATATTGCTCAAACATGCCATGGGCATATGTGGAATTACACCCCAAAATACATTCTGCTGCTTCTCCTGAGTACGGGGATACCACATGAGTGGCACTTTTTGGGAGCCTAGCTTCATACGGGGCCCCGAAATCCAATCACCGCCTTCATGATTTCTTAGAGCGTTAATTTTTGATTTCACTCCTCACTACCCATCACAGTTTTGAAGGCCATAAAATGCCAAGATAGCACAAAACCGCCCCAAAATGACCCCATTTTGGAAAGTAGACACCCCAAGCTATTTGCTGAGAGGCATGGTGAGTATTTTGCAGCTCTCATTTGTTTTTGAAAATGAAGAAAGACAAGAAAAACGTATTTTTTTTTTTCTTTTTTCAATTTTCAAAAGTTTGTGACAAAAAGTGAGGTCTGCAAAATACTCACTATACCTCTCAGCAAATAGCTTTGGGTGTCTATTTTCCAAAATGGGGTCATTTGGGGGGGGGTTGTGCCATCTGGGCATTCCATGGCCTCCGAAACTGTGATAGGCAGTGAAGAGTGAAATCAAAAATTTACGCCCTTAGAAAGCCTGAAGGCGGTGCTTGGTTTTCGGGGTCCCGTACGCGGCTAGGCTCCCAAAAAGTCTCACACATGTGGTATACACAATATAAAATATTCCATGGACTCGACATGCCTCTCATCAAATAGCTTGGGGTGTCTACTTTCCAAAATGGGTCATTTGGGGGGGTTTTGAACTGTCCTGGCATTTTATGCACAACATTTAGAAGCTTATGTCACACATCACCCACTCTTCTAACCACTTGAAGACAAAGCCCTTTCTGACACTTTTTGTTTACATGAAAAACATTTTTTTTTTTGCAAGAAAATTACTTTGAACCCCCAAACATTATATATTTTTTTAAAGCAAATGCCCTACAGATTAAAATGGTGGGTGTTTCATTTTTTTTTCACACAGTATTTGCGCAGCGATTTTTCAAATGCATTTTTTGGGGAAAAAACACACTTTTTAAAATTTTAATGCACTAAAACACACTATATTGCCCAAATGTTTGATGAAATAAAAAAGATGATCTTAGGGCGAATACATGGATACCAAACATGACATGCTTTAAAATTGCGCACAGACGTGCAGTGGCGACAAACTAAATACATTTTTAAAAGCCTTTAAAAGCCTTTACAGGTTACCACTTTAGATTTACAGAGGAGGTCTACTGCTAAAATTACTGCCCTCGATCTGACCTTCGCGGTGATACCTCACATGCATGGTGCAATTGCTGTTTACATTTAATGCCAGACCGACGCTTGCGTTCACCTTTGCGCGAGAGCAGGGGGGGACAGGGGTGCTTTTTTTTTTTTTTTTTTTTTTTTTGATTAATTTTTTGATTTTTTTATCTTATTTTTAAACTGTTCCTTTCATTTTTATTTTTTTTAATCATTTTTATTGTTATCTCAGGGAATGTAAATATCCCCTATGATAGCAATAGGTAGTGACAGGTAGTCTTTTTTGCAAAAATTGGGGTCTATTAGACCCTAGATCTCTCCTCTGCCCTCAAAGCATCTGACCACACCAAGATCGGTGTGATAAAATGCTTTCCCAATTTCCCAATGGCGCTGTTTACATCCGGCAAAATCATGAAATGCTCGTAGCTTCCGGTTTCTTAGGCCATAGAGATGTTTGGAGCCATTCTGGTCTCTGATCAGCTCTATGGTCAGCTGGCCGAATCACCGGCTGCATTCTCAGGTTCCCTGTTGGGACAGGAGAGCCAGAGAAAAACATGGAAGACGGTGGGGGCATTCCATCCCACTGCTTGTAAAAGCAGTCTAGAGGCTAATTAGCCGCTAGGATTGCTTTTACATGAAAGCCGACTGCTGGCTGAAAAGAATGATACCAAGATGATACCTAAACCTGCAGGCATCATTCTGGTATAACCACTCAAAATCCAGCAACATACCAGTACGTTGCTGGTCCTTGTTGGGCATATATTGTAAACTTTTTTTTCATGCAGCCTGTGGGCTGAACGAAAAAAAGATATTGATCGGTGGGTATGCCCACCATTAGAATACCTCCCTTCATCCACCCACTTCTAATGATGGGCATACATGCACCATTTATATATGCCAAAGCATGGGGGCATCCTTCCGCAAAAGGCAGGAGCAAATTGCTCCTCCACCCACTGCTGCCCCCACGCTTCGGCATATATGCTGAAGTATGTAACTGTGGTGGTGAAATCACCTCCGACAGCGCTGGAGTCACGGCTTTATGTATCGTGGGAGCAAACGCTGTTGCTGTCAAGATAAATAAATCAGCGCTGCAGCTGAATGGCGTACCTGAAAACAAAAAAATGTTTAAAACACAGTAAACTATAAAAAAATTACATACCTGAAAAGCAAACATGATAAAACATAACAATAAAACATTGCAGAATAGAATACAGTAAAAAAGAGCAGAACAATAGAGAGAAAATAGAGAGAGAGAGAACAATAAAACGACAACTATTTTTGTTTTTTTTATTTTATATTTTTTTTGTGTATTTTTTTTTTTCTTTACTTTTTTTTTTTTTTTAACATTTTTTTTTTATAACTGTAACTTTTAAAACTGTAACGGTTCCAGGTTTGGGTCTCTCAAAATGCGATGGCATCTTGGGAGACCCTGTGAAAGTGTGTCCTAGTCTGTGCAGTGCTGTACCCTACGCTAATACTCAACTAGTGTATGGTAGCGTTCAAAACATTCACCAATGCAAAGACCAGGATTGCCAGGACAGGAGGGACAATAATACCGGGTGTCACGCCTAAATCCGCGCTTTCTGCAGACACGACATTTTCTTTGGGGGGTTTGTTGGGTAGGGGTACTCTGGAGGATAGGGTTGTCCCGATACCACTTTTTTAGGACCGAGTACAAGTACCGATACTTTTTTTCAAGTACTCGCCGATACCGATTACCGATACTTTTTTTTAATGTCACGTGACAGTGTTTTTTTTTTTTTTTTTAGGGGGGGGGTGAACGGTTTCTGTGTGTTTTTTTTTTATTTACATTCATTATTTTTTTACAATCTTTTTTTTTATTCTTTATTGCAATGTGTGTGTTTTTTTTTTTTTGATCAGCCCTGTTGGGGGGCTTTGGTGAGATATCAGGGGTCTTAACAGACCTCTGATATCTCCCCTTTGAGACAGAGAAAGAGACCGAGGATAAAGATTCCCCAGTCCCTTTCTCTGCAGCCTCAGCTGCACTGAGAATGAATGGAGAGAAGACAGCGGCTCCTCTCCATTCATAAACTGACACATCGTAATCACAAGAGATTACAATGTTTCAGTTATGTGAATAGACAGAGTCAGCTGACTCTGTCCATTCACACAGCAGAGAGAGGGACAGCGGAGGAGGACAGAACAACAGAGGGGGACAGAGGAGGAGGACAGTGTAACGGAGGGGGACAGAACAACGGAGGAGGACAGCGGAGGAGGACAGAACAACAGAGGGGGACAGTGGAGGAGGACAGTGTAACGGAGGGGGACAGAACAACGGAGGAGGACAGTGGAGAAGGACAGAACAACAGAGGGGGACAGAGGAGGAGGACAGTGTAACGGAGGGGGACAGAACAACGGAGGAGGACAGAATGGAGGGTGACAGCGGAACGCCGGAATGGAGGGGGACAGAGAAACACAGGGGAACAGCATAGGGGGACAGAGGAATGGAGGGGGCATGGAGGAGGATGAGGTGACAGTCAGCGGTGATCGCGTGTGGGGGAGTTACAAGCACCGATCACCGCTGTATGTCACTAAAGCCGCGGGGGGAGAAGCTTGTAACCCCCCACGCGCTGATCACCGCTGACTGTCATAGTATCGGCGGAAGCATCGGGAGCATTTGCCCGAGTACAAGTACTCGGGCAAATGCTCGGTATCGGTGCCGATACCGATACTAGTATCGGTATCGGGACAACCCTACTGGAGGACATAAGGAAAATGCCTCTCATGCAGCCGGCCTACTGCATTTGGATTGGGGAGGTGAGGTGGAGCACCGTCTGGAAACAGAAGGGCTCTGACGATCTCTTCCTGGAATTTAAGGAAGGATCGGGACAACCCTACTGGAGGACATAAGGAAAATGCCTCTCATGCAGCCGGCCTACTGCATTTGGATTGGGGAGGTGAGGTGGAGCACCGTCTGGAAACAGAAGGGCTCTGACGATCTCTTCCTGGAATTTAAGGAAGGATCCAGTCCGTCCTGAAGCTCTGTATAGCACATGAGCGTTCAGCAAAGCCAATTGAAATAAATAAACAGACACTTTTTTGTACCAGCATCTGGCCTTACGGGCAATTAGGTACGGCGCCAACAACTGGTCGTTGAGGTCCACCCCTCCCATATTAAGGTTATATTCGTGGAGACAGAGGGGTTTCTCCACAACACCAGTCGCCGTAGTAATTTGGGTCGTCGTGTCTGCATGAAGGGAGGTAAGAACGAAAACATTCTTCTTATCCCTCCACTTCATAGCGAGCAAATTATTATACTTCAAGCAGGCTCTCTCCCCCAGCCTAAGACAGGACTCTACAAGCCGCTGGGGAAAGCCCCAGCGATTAGGTCGCACGGTGCCACATGCTCCAATTTGATGATAAAAAGGTGACTAAAAAGTGGCACGCTCATATAATAATTGTCCACGTACAAGTGGTACCCCTTTCCGAATAAGGGTGACACCAAGTCCCACACTATCTTGCCAGCACTTCCTATGTAGTCAGGGCAGTTTGTCGGCTCTACGTGACTATCTTTGCCCTCGTAAACCATAAAACTACATGTATAGCCTGTGGCCCTGTCACAGAGCTTATACATCTTGACCCCGTATCTGGCACGCTTGCTGGGAAGGTACTGTTTGAAGGACAAGCGGCCAGAAAACTTAATTAGGGACTCATCAACGCAGACAACTTGATGGGGAGTAAACAAGTCTGCAAAACATTGGTTGAAGTGGTTTACGAGGGGCCGAATTTTGTAGAGCCGATCGTATGCAGGGTCTCCACGAGGACGACAGAGTTCATTGTCGTTGAAGTGCATGAACCGCAAAATCTGCTCGTATCGTGCCCTGGCCATTGAAGCAGAGAACACGGGCATATGGTGAATTGGGTCAGTGGACCAATATGACCGCAACTCACTCTTTTTGGTTATGCCCATGTTGAGGGAAAGGCCCAGAAAGATCTTAAATTCGGAGACCGTAATTGGTCTCCAATCTCTGGCAAGGGAGGACTGGGGATTAGCGGCGATGTGTTGACCAGCGTATAAATTGCTTTGGTCCACAATAGATCTATAGAGATCTTCGGTGTAAAACAGTGAATAAAAATCCAGTGGCATAAAGTCAACTGTTTCCACCTGAATTCCGGGTTGGCCAGTGAAAGGGGGAAGTACGGGTGCTGCAGAAGTGGTGGGTACCCAATTCGGATTGGCGAATGCAGCAGGAAGGGCACTATGGGCACGACGGGCCTGTGTTCGTCTTCTTGGTGGCAGCGGGACACTACTAGTGCTTGCCACCTCACCAGCTTGAACTGCACTTATAGGACTCGCCACGTCACCACTAGATACTGCAGTGCTGGATGTACGACCAGGGTGTACTAGGCCACTGGTGCTTGCCAGTTCACCAGAAGGAATAGCGGCGCTAGTACTTCTCTGCTCCATAAGAGGGACCTGCGGTTCTTGCACTTCAAGGACAGAAGAAGAAGTTCGGGGTCTGGTACGCCTGACCCTAGCAGGGACCACAACTCCGTCGTCAGAGTTATCTGTCATGGAGCCGCTGTCCTCTACAGGATCGTATTCTGAGCCTGAACTTGACAGATTAGTGACTTCCTCTTCACTATCTGTCATGCTCAGAAACGTGTAGGCCTCTTCACTAGTGTACCTTCGATTTGCCATTTTGGGCTCTAAATTTAGGGGTACACTAGTGAGACTCACAAGCAAAAAAGCTCCTGACTGTCAGCGACTGATTCAAAGCGCTACCAAAAAACTGTTAGCGATCGCAGGGATCAGGCCTGACTCTGCGAACGCTGCAGTTATGTGTGCTTAGTGTTTTGTGACAGTTATCAATCGATACTGCACTTGGGTGGGCTGGGCTGGGCCGGGCCGAGGGGCAAACCGCAGGTGCTAGCAGGTATCTGGGCTGATCCCGCTAACACTGCGTTTTTTTGGGGGACCCTAAACTGCTGGGGAGTATAGATCTGATCGGATCAGATATCGATCCGTTCAGATACTATAGCACTAAGGGAGGTGTATGCTGCGTGCGTGGGTGTTAGCGTTACTGGCGCTAACCTGACGCTGCCTGGGGCGACGCAGACCTTATCTGACCCTAAAAACTTAACTTCTATCACCGCCGGGCAATTAGGGGGTTAAACCTTTATAAGGTAATAAACGGCGGGTGCCCTAAAACTGTAATAAACTACAAAAAACAAACCAACTAACCAGCATCACCCGTAACAATTATATGGTGATCACTGGTGAAAGGGTTAACTAGGGGGAAATCAAGGGGTTAAAACCTTTAGTAGGTAGTATATGGGGGTCCCTGTCGCTATAAAACACTGACAACAAACCTATATACTTACCTCCCTAACTAGCGTCACCTGTGTCACTAATACAGCGATCAGAAAAACGATTGCTTAGTGACACTGGCGACAGGGGGTGATCACGGGGTTAAAACTTTATTAGGGGGGTTAGGGGGGTACCCTGGACCTAAAGGGGGGTACCCTAGACCTAAAGGGGGCTAACCTAACTGCCCTAACACTTGTAACTGACACAAACTGACACCAATGCAATAATCAGAAAAAAAAAACCTGCTATTGGTGTCAGAGTGACAGGGGGGTGATCAGGGGGTGACTGGGGGGTGACAGGGGGGTGACAAGTGTGCCTGCGTGTTCTACTGTTAGTGTAGTGTTGGTGCACTTACTTGGATGTCTTCTCTCCTCGGCGCCGGGACGAAAAGACCGGCTCGAGGAGAGATGACATCACTTCCTCCGCTACATTCACAGAAGGCGAGGAAGCCTGTCATTGGCCAGGAGCGATCGCGAGGGGGGAGCCACGAATGAGTGGCCTCCCCCTCACCTTTGATCGACCCTGACCTGAATCCGACCGCCGCTGGCACCGGGGGGGGGGTCCGATCAGACCCCCCACCCGCGGGCAGGCAAGGACGTACCTGTAAGCCCTTTTGCCTGCTCGTGCCGCTCTGTCGACGTACATCGTCGTGCGACGGTCGGCAACTGGTTAATAGGCGGGGAGAGGGATGTTTAAGTAAAGTGTGCTCTAGGTATTATAGAAGCAATGGTGGTATAGACCGCATTATGATCGGACCAAGGGATGGGGATAATGGTAGATGAAAGTATTTCTGGTACCATACCTATTGTCAGGAATACATGATCTATGCAGCTAAATGTTTGGTGAGGGTTCGAGAAATAAGTATAGTTTCTTTTTGTTGGGTTAGATTCTCTCCAAGAATCAACCAAATTATGTCTAGAAAGAAGCTGAGAGAGAGACCATTTGGTTTGGCATCTTGGTGAGTTATATGGAGTTTTGTCCAGAAATGGGATTAGGACCTGATTGGAATCCACGCACACAAAGATTGATCCCATTCTATGCGTGTTTAGGACTTGAAAAAGATGTGATAAGAATGGTAGAGGTTGATGATTAGGGGCACAATAAGAGACCACTGTTATAGCTGTGTCCATAATATATCCTGTTAGTAATAGGTAACGTCCTTCTGGATCTTTGATTTCTGAATGTAATGTGAATGGTATGGAACGATGAAATGCTATAAGAGTGCCCCGTTTTTTGGTGTTCGCCAAAGCTGTATAAACTTGTGGGTAGGGGGTACTAAATTTGGCAGGTGTAGTCGGTGTAAAGTGCGTTTCTTGAAGACACACAATGTGTGCCTTCTTGGCTTGAAACAACCAAAATGCTTTCGTATGTTTGTGTGGCACATTAAGACCCTGGACATTTAGTGATAGAATATTTAAAGGAGCCATGTCAATTGAATCAACATGCTATATTTACTCTTTGTCTTAGTGCGGTGATTTCCCGACCTGACTTGCGCAGACAAAAGAAAGAGAAAAGGATAGGGAGATCCAGTACAATCAATTTTAGAAAAGAAAAAAGGAACAATAGAGATTAAAAAGCATATAAATACATTGAAAAAATAGAAGGATTCGAAATTTACCCGTGGTGAGGTGTAAAACCCCCCATCAGGGGGCAATAGGCCTTCGTCGAGTCTCCACATAATATTGTGGGGATCCGGGGAAAGCAGGGTGAGGCGCATGGAGCTACTGTGCGCTGAGGAGCCGCCTAAAAAATGAATAATGTACATCACAAGGATGTAAGAATATTTTCCCTAACTATGTATATTGGTGTCAAATATATGTAAAAGCCTAAAGAAAAAGAAAGAAAAGGAGAGGGAGGAGGAGTTTCTAAGAAGTGTATCCAGGGGATTAAGTGTAGGAAAACAAATCAACCCTCTATGGGATGATAACCAGAGTGAGAACTAAACAATGGAAACCAATTGCCCAAAAACTGTGCTATTTAGTTTCATGTCTTAAAGCGGTGTTCCGCTTAAAAAAAAAAAATTAAAAGTCAGCAGCTACAAATACTGCAGCTGCTGACTTTTAATAATCGGACACTTACCTGTCCCAGGGTCCAGCGATGCGGGGGTTCGAAGCCCCGCTCGTCCCCCCCTCTGCTCAGCGGCGCCAGCATTTTAAGTGTGCGCACCCACTGGCCATGCAATCATCTGGGACCTGTCATATGATCCAGATGATTGACAAGAGGGAGGGGGAGAGGCGATCTCCCTTCCTGCGCCAAGGGAAGTGACGTCAGCAGCCCAGGCACCGAAGGAGGCAGACTACGAGGGACCCCCTAGCAACAGGCATTTAGAGGTGTGTAAAAAAAAAAAGCATGTCTCCAGACCTAAACCCTATTGAGTAGGGACGAGCTTCGAGTTCGAGTCGAACCCATGTTTGACTCGAACATCGTCTGTTCGGTTGTTCGTCGAATTGCGAACGTTGTTGGCCACTCGAATTTGGCGCGTCACGGCCCATAATTCACTGCGGTATCGCAGTGCATTGCTGGCTGATGTTTGACCTGCACTATAACCCGCATGCTTGGCCAATCACAGCGCCGTCTGTACAGAGAGCCGTAATTGGCCAAAGCCAGAGTGACTTTGGCCAACTATGGCTCAAGGGGTTTAGTACACGCCCCACACTATATAAGGCCGCCTGCGTGGCGGCCTTGTGTGGTATGTTGCGGCGGCGGAGAGAGATAGACAAAGAGACAGTGTCATTTGATTTAAGTTATGCCGCCTACACACGGTCGGACTTTTCGTCTACAAAAGTCCGACAGCCTGTCCGACAGACTTCCTGCGGACTTTCGGCGGACTTGCAGCAGACTTTCTAACGAACGGACTTGCCTACACACGACCACACAAAAGTCCGACGGATTCGTACGTGATGACGTACACCGGACTAAAATAAGGAAGTTCATAGCCAGTAGCCAATAGCTGCCCTAGCATGGGTTTTTGTCCGTCGGACTAGCACACAGACGAGCGGATTTCGGGGTCCGTCGTAGTTACGACGTAAAGATTTGAAGCATGTTTCAAATCTAAAGTCCGTCGGATTTGAGGCTGAAAAAGTCTGCTGAAAGTCCAGAGAAGCCCACACACGATCGGATTACCAGCCAGCTTTAGTCCGTCGGCGTCCGTTGGACTTTTGTAGACGAAAAGTCCGACCGTGTGTACGCGGCATTAGAGTAGGCAGGTGAGTCAGTTAGCTGTACTTACAGTGTATTGTGTATATATATGCAATACCACAGGCAGGCAGCTGCAGTATGTACAGTTAGTGTACTGTGTCCTCTGCACAGTGTGCACCTAAAGCTACCTGAAGACCATTGCTGGTGTTCTTCTGATCCTATTAATACCACAGGCAGGCAGCTGCAGTATTTACAGTTAGTGTACTGTGTCCTCTGCACAGTGTGCACCTAAAGCTACCTGAAGACAATTGCTGATGTTATTCTGATCCTATTAATACCACAGGCAGGCAGCTGCAGTATTTACAGTTAGTGTACTGTGTCCTTTGCACAGTGTGCACCTAAAGCTACCTGAAGAAAATTGCTGGTGTTCTAATCCTATTAATACCACAGGCAGGCAGCTGCAATATTTACAGTTAGTGTACTGTGTCCTTTGCACAGTGTGCACCTAAAGCTAACTGAAGACAATTGCTGGTGTTCTTCTGATCCTATTAATACCACAGGCAGGCAGCTGCAGTATTTACAGTTAGTGTATTGTGTCCCCTGCACAGTGTGCACCTAAAGCTACCTCAATACAATTGCTGGTGTTCTGATCCTATTAATACCACAAGCAGGCAGCTGCAGAATTTACGGTTATAGTACTGTGTCCTTTGCACAGTGTGCATCTAAAGCTACATGAAGACAATTGCTGGTGTTCTTCTGATCCTATTAATACCACAGGCAGGCAGCTGCAGTATTTACAGTTAGTGTACTGTGTTCGTTGCACAGTGTGCACCTAAAGCTACCTGAAGACAATTGCTGGTGTTCTTCTGATCCTATTAATACCACAGGCAGACAGCTGCAGTATTTACAGTTAGTGTACTGTGTCCTCTGCACAGTGTGCACCTAAAGCTACCTGAAGACAATTGCTGGTGTTCTTCTGATCCTATTAATACCACAGGCAGGCAGCTGCAGTATTTACAGTTGGTGTACTGTGTCCTCTGCACAGTGTGCACCTGAAGCTACCTGAAGACAATTGCTGGTGTTCTGATCCTATTAATACAACAGGCAGGCAGATGATGTATTTACAGTTAGTGTACTGTGTCCTTTGCACAGTGTGCACCTAAAAGCTACCTGAAGACAATTGCTGGTGTTCTTCTGATCCTATTAATACCACAGGCAGGCAGCTGCAGTATTTACAGTTAGTGTACTGTGTCCTCTGCACAGTGTGCACCTGAAGCTACCTGAAGACAATTGCTGGTGTTCTTCTGATCCTATTAATACCACAGGCAGGCAGCTGCAGAATTTACAGTTAGTGTACTGTGTCCTCTGCACAGTGTGCACCTAGAGCTACCTGAAGACAATTGGTTCTGCTAGCTGCAGTATAATCAGTATATACATCCCAGCTTTGTGCAGCTACATCTCACTGCAGGCCATTAGTATGTCTGGAAGGCCAACAAGGAGAGGCAGACAGTCACAAGCCAATAAAAGAGGGCAAGCAGGCTCTGTGTCTAGAGGCAATAGTGCTGGTCGTGGACACGGTGCATCCTCATCAGCACGTGGCCGCGGGACACGCTTGTCCTTTTTTTCGGCAGCTGGCCATGTTGAGCCGCAACATGCGGAAGACTTGGTGGATGACCAAGCCATCCTCATCTTCCTCATCCTCTCTCACCCAGGCTCAGGGTACTTTGTCTGGCAAAGCAGCTGCCAATGCAGCCTCTTCCCTCGGCTCAATGGCATCAGTCACTCCTTCCCTAGCCCCACCATGTCCTCCTGAGGAGTCCCCCGAACTGTTTGACCACAGTGTTGGGTACATGCTCCAGGAGGATGCCCAGCGTTTTGATGATGGTACCCAGCTAGAGAAAGGCAGTAACGTGAGCCCAGAGAGAGGGGGTGCCCAAGAAGGACAGCAATCTGGCAGTCATGTTCCCCCAGTTGCAGCATACTGCCAGGTTTGCTCCAGTGATGAGGAGGGAGTGGATGATGAGGTCACTGACTCCACGTGGGTGCCTGATAGGAGAGAGGAGGAGGAGGCACATCTCCAACGAGGCAGGATTCCCTCCAGGGGCCAGCTTAAGGGCAGCACACTGACTGCATCACACCACAGAGCTCCAAATGTGCAGGGCGCTGCTGTCTGCGCGTTATTCCAAAAGTTCTTTGGTGTGGGTCTTTTTTGAGACGAGTGCATCAGATTGCACCACTGCTATTAGCAACATATGTCTCAAGCGTATCTCGTGTGGTCAAAACATCACCCACTTTGGCACCACATGCTTGACCAGGCATATGTCGACCTGCCATGCAGTTTGCTGGCAAGCGTATCTAAAAGACCCACACCAAAGAACAAAGCGAACCTCTCCTTGCTCCTCATCAGCTGGGATCTCCAACCCCACTATACCTTCAGTCCTCTCTGAAACCTGCACTGAGAGGAATGAAGGTGTAGAATTAGGTGTGTCACAGCCAAGTACTTGTGGGCAATCTCCTATCGGTACACCGACGTCAGATTGTACCAGGCAAATTTCCGCTGAAAGAAGTTCGCTCCCAGCCATCCACGTGCCCAGCGGTTGAATGCTAGCTTGGCTAAATTGCTAGCACTTCAACTGCTGCCTTTTCAGTTGGTAGACTCTGCCACCTTCCGTGAGTTTGTGGAATGTGCGGTTCCTCAGTGGCAGGTTCCCAAACGCCACTTTTTCTCACGGAAGGCGATTCCGGCTCTCTACCGGCATGTGGAAGGCAATGTTTTGGCCTCGCTGGACAGGGCGGTCAGCGATAAGGTGCATATTACTGCTGACTCATGGTCCAGCAGGCATGGACAGGGACATTACCTATCTTTCACACCTAATTGGGTGACTCTGCTGGCAGCTGGGAAGGATGCAGGACAAGGTGCTGTAGTGTTGGAGGTTGTTCCGCCACCACGCCTCCAAAATGCTACTACTGGTGGTTCTGACACACCTCTCTTCCCCTTGTCCACCTGTTGGAGCACACGCTGTGTGGAATAATGGACAGGGCACTTGAGGCAGAACAGAGGCAGGAAGAGGAGGACTTCCTTACCTCTCAAGGCCCGTTTTATCCAGATAGTGTTCCTGTGTGCCCGCTGATCACACAGGAAAAAGACGAGGAGGAGGAGTATTGTGTCAGTATGGAGGTGGAGCCTAGCACTTAGCATCAGCAGCAGTCTTCAAGGGATCATTTACAGTCAGAAGAAACCCATGGACTTGTATTTAGCTGGGAGGAGGTGGCTGCGGATCATGTCATCCTTAGTGACCCAGAGGACTCCGGACCGAATGCCTCAGCAAACCTACGCTGCATGGCCTCCCTGATCCTGCAAAGCCTGCGGAAGGATCCTCGTATTCGTGGTATCAAGGAGAGGGATCATTACTGGCTGGCAACCCTCCTTGATCCACATTACAAGGGTAAGATTGAAACATCTTCGGGAGGCCTTGCAGAAAGGTCTCTGCAACGCGTTCCCAGAGACTGGGAGGTTACAAACTCCTGTTCCTGGACAACGTGTTGCTGAGGCTTCGGTCAGTCAAAGAAGGAGCGGTGGAGAAGGTGGCCGTCTGACCGATGCATTCAGACCATTTTTTAGTCCGCAGCCCCAAGGTATGATCGGTTACAGCAACCATCGCCAGCATCTGTTTTACATGGTGCAGGAATACCTAGGGGCAAAATCAGACTTGGACACCTTTCCCACTGAAAATCCTCTGGGTTACTGAGTCTTGAGGATGGATCACTGGCCAGAGCTTTCACAGTATGCAATTGAGCTACTGGCCTGTCCTGCATCCAGCGTTCTTTCGGAACGTACATTCAGTGCTGCTGGAATCTTTGTAACCAATCACAGGGTGCGCCTGTCCACCGACTCAGTTGATCAACTGACCTTCATAAAAATGAATCGGCCTTGGATCACCACCAGCTACCAAGCACCTGATGTTGATGTAACCGAATAATTTTTTTTGAAATGTCAGATCCCTTCAAGACTGCCTATGCTGATGCTGAGTGACTATCCTGTTATGCTGAGTGACTATCCTCTTCCTCCTCAATGATCATGCTGATAGCTTCTAAGAACATATTTGGCTCTGGGCGCCACCACCAGTGGCTAAGGCCCAATTTTTCAGCCCCTGTTTAACAGGGGCGTGTTATTAAAAATTTTGATGCAATATTTTGCAGGAGGGTTGGTTTCTGCGCTCAACTACAGTATCTGTGAGGGGTTGCAGTGTTGTGGCACCAGCACCAGTGCCTAAGGCCCAATTTTTCAGCCCCTGTTTAACAGGAGCATGTAATTACATTTTTTTATGTCATACTTTGCAGCAGGGCTCATTCCTGTGCTCCAACTAGAGTATCTGTGAGGAGTTGCAGTGTTGTGGCACCAGCACCAGTGCCTAAGGCCCAATTTCCAGCCCCTGTTTAACAGGGGTGTGTAATTACAATTTTTGATGCAATACTTTGCAGCAGGGCTCATTCCTGCACTCCAACTAGAGTATCTGTGAGGGGTTGCTGTGTTGTGGCACCAGTGCCTAAGGCCCAATTTTTCTGCCCCTGTTCAACAGGGACATGAAATTACAATTCTTGATCTAATATTTCATAGCAGGGCCCATTCCTGCGCCCACCAAGAGTAACTGTGAGGGCTTACAGTGTTGTGGCAACACCACCACCACCATCAAAGGCCCAATTTTTCTGCCCTTGTTCAACAGGTGCATGTAAATACAATTCTTGATATAATATTTTACAGCAGGGCCCGTTCCAGCGCCCACCAAGAGTTACTGTGAGGACTTACAGTGTTGTGGCACCAGCACCACCACCACCAAAGGCCCACTTTTTCTACCACTGTTCAACAATGGCATGTAATTACAATTCTTGATCTAATATTTCACAGGGCCCGTTCCTGCGCCCACCAAGAGTAACTGTGAGGGCTTACAAGTGTTGTGGCAACACCAACACCTAAGGCTCAAATTTCTGCGGAGTATATAGGGCAGGACCCTACTTTCAAACATCCAACTTACAAACGACTCCTACTTGCAAACGGAAGGAGACAACAGGAAGTCAGATGAAATCTACCCCTAGGAAGGGAAATTCTCTCCTGCAGGGGCGGAACTACCACCATAGCGACCCATGCGGGCGCTATGGGGCCCGCAGCCGAGTGGGGCCCGGTGAGGATGAGAGCACCGCTGGCACAGTCTCCCAGCCAGGGGAAGAGAGAGGAGAGGAAGAGGCAAGCTGTCCATATCAGCAGAGAGCTGAATTGTCCGATGTAATAGCTTTCATTAGAACTTCCAGTGTTCCTGGGGCTCACGTCACATAGCTCCACCTCTTGGCCCGGCGCCTTTGACAGACAGAACACCAATCCAATGCGGGACATGTGACATCATCAAAGGCGTCAGGCCAAGAGGTGGGGCTATGTGACGATGAGCCCCGGGAAGACGGGAAATTCAAATGAAAGCTATTACAGCGGGCAATCCTGCTCTCTGCTGATCCGGTTGGCTTGCCTCTTTCTCTGCACAGGTGAGGCTGTATGGGGCACAGGCAGACCAGGCTGTATTGGGCACAGGCAACGCTGTATTGGGCACAGGTCACACTGCATTGGGCACAGGTCACGCTGTATGGGGCACAGGTCAGGCTGTATGGGGCACAGGTCATGCTTCATTGGGCACAGGTCATGCTGCATTGGGCACAGGTCATGCAGTATGGGGCACAGGTCATGCTGCATTGGGCACAGGTCACGCCGCATTGGGCACAGGTCACGCTGCACTGGGCACAGGTCATGCTGTATTGTGCACAGGTCATGCTGCATTGGGCACAGGTCACGCTGCACTGTGCACAGGTCACGCTATATGTGGCACAGGTCACGCTGCATTGACACTAGGGCAGCTGTGGGGGGGGCTGTTTGCAGGGGGGCCCCATAAAACATTTTGCTATTTCTAGTTACGCCCCTACTCTCCTGTAAGAGTTAATATGGGAAAAACGTGTCTCCTCTCCACTGATGCTTCAGCACCAATCGTTGTTTCACTAAAAACCCCAAATTTTCAAAAATCATTTGTCATTGGGACAGAAAGTAAGGTGAAATCTTCTGAAGAGGTGCACAGACAGCAAAACAAATGTTACAGGGGTGATAACCCTTCCCTATGTTTTCCAAAAAGCTTAAAAATAGAAGCTACACTTTAAAACAAACAGATTCAACTTAACAACAAACCTACAGTCCCTGTCTTGTTTGCACCGCCTGTATACTGCTGGGGGGCCCACGCCTTTCCTTTTTTTAATTTGGGTGCGGGGTTCCCCTTAATATCCATACAAGACCCAAAGGGCCTGGTAATGGACTGGGTACCCATGACCTTTGTCTAACTGATTTTCATCCATATTGCCGGGACCTGACATTACATTAAACCGCAAGCAGCTTTAAATGACTTTTATTCCTTTAAAAATGTCATTTTGTGCAGGGACTGTTCTAAGCACGGGAAACACACGCCACTTTACAGGCATACTATAGACAACCCCAGGTACGATATTTAAAGTAATATTTCACTTTTTTTTTTTAATTTAAGCATCATTAAAATCACTACTCTCGAAAAAATGTCCATTTTTAAAACTTTTTTTTGCATTGATACATGTCCCCCGGGGCAGGACCCCGGTCCCCAAACCCTTTTTAGGACAATAACTTGCATATTAGCCTTTGAAATTAGCACTTTTGATTTCGAACGTTCGAGTCCCATAGACTTTAATGGGGTTCTAAAGTTTGCGCAAACTTTCGGTCCATTAGCAGGTTCTGATGCGAACCGAACCAGGGGGTGTTCGGCTCATCCCTACTATTGAGCATCTGTGGGGCATCCTCAAATGGAAGGTTGAGGAGTGCAAGGTCTCTAACATCCACCATCTCTGGGATGTCATCATGGAGGAGTGGAAGAAGAGTCCATTGGCAACCTGTGAAGCTCTGGTGAACTCCTTTCCCAAGAGGGTTAAGGCAGTGCTGGAAAATAATGGTGGCCACACAAAATATTGACACTTTGGGCCCAATTTGGACATTTTCACTTAAGGGTGTACTCACTTTTGTTGCCAGCGGTTTAGACATTAATGGCTGGGTGTTGAGTTATTTTGAGGGGACAGCAAATTTACACTGTTATACAAGCTGTACGCTCACTACTTTAAATCGTAGCAAAGTGTCATTTATTCAGTGTTGTCACATGAAAAGATATAATAAAATATTTACAAAAATGTGAGGGGTGTACTCACTTTTGTGGGATACTGTATATAAGACCGGGAAGAAGTCAGGCAGTTGGAGAGAGACGTGCCACCTGGGAAGGAGTGGGTGAGCTGTGCTGCACTCAACCATGCCAGGCTAGAGATTGCATCAGACAGGACCATACCAGACAAAAGGCAGACATCATCCAGAATAGCTGTTCAAGTTGCCTTTGTCTCAGTTGCTGTTGCTGCACTGCTGTTTAAGGGGGCCCCCCACTAAACAGATTTCTTGCTGTCGCACATGGCCTGCTGCATAAGGATCTGGTGATAGGGTGTTTGACCTGCATAACAACTATAACTACTTGTTAACCATTTCTTCAACCCAAACCTGAAGGAGAGCTATTACCCTCCATTGACACTTTGCCATCGGAAGTCAATCACACCTGCTGCCACTTCCACCTGTGAGCAGCAGCCATCAGCATCGGAGACAGATTCCCAAGCGGTTTGTAGCCCCCAGAATGCTTACCTTGATTACTCTTTATGCACCCTGCTCACTGCATAATACCTTGGTACTTCCCTCCCTTTTATGTTATTTACTGAGAGACCAGCACATCTTCCAGACCAACTGAACTGACAGTCAAGTCACTGTCACCTTAGGATTGTCTCAAGAGGGGGCCCCTTCTGCCACTGGCCCATCTGTATCACTAATAACAGAGACCATTGAGGGTAGAATATTTTTAGCATTCCTCTCATATTCAGATAGCACCAGTTGATATTACAGACACTTGGTTTACGAGTGTTCTGCCTTGCCTTGTTTAAGCTGCATCTCACTGCCTGCAGAATATGAAGACTTCCTCTAGTGCACCAATGGTTATTCAACGGCCCCAATGTTAGCTGGCAGAAGATCCATCTTAGAGACTGCCCATTTTATTATATTTAATAGCCCTTCCTTTTTTTCTTTAGATTGTTTATGCTGTCTAATGCTTTCACCCAGTCTAGGCCCAGCACAGCCAATCCCTAGGACGCTTGGGCAGTATAGCTCTGGTAATTTTAAATAAGATCTCACTGCCTGTTCAGTATCTCTGGGTGACACTGCTACTGTTTATGCTAACTTGGGGCCATTTTGCCATTTATGCCCCCCCCCCCTTTTCTGTTAACTGATCAGTGTGCTGGATTGTGTTACAGTAACCATAATCCTTATTGGTTTACTGTACATTTTGCCTTATCAACCACCTTTCTAAATAATAATATAAAAGTTTATTTCACCCATGGCCTTGGTGCCTCACTTAGGATAGCCTTAGTTCTGAGTGTTAAGTAATCTTTTTGTGTTGATTGTTCCTGGTGTTCCTAAACCTGGTGTCTCAGAGGGGCAGAGGCCTCTGAAAGGTCATGGCAAAAAACAGAGGACCCATCTTAACCAGTGGCTCCTTCGGGGGTAACACTACATAGGGATCAGTAAAAGAAATCAAAGTTTGTGGTGGTAGTGGGGGGGGGGGGTCGCAGCCATCCTACACTACACTTCCAGGAGTGTTGAATATGAAGCCATAGCTCCAGTGGTGTATTTAGGTTTTGTGCTGCCCTAGGCCTGACTAAACTCATGCACCCCCCTAATTTAAATACGACCCACCCCTTGCTGCCGAGGCCACACCCCTTCCTGTTTAAGACCCGCCCTATCATCTGTAAACCACACCCCTTCCTCTTTAGGCTCATTTGGCACCTTTCAGGGGGGAGGGGGAACAGGTACCCTTCCCCACTCCCTGGAGACTGCAACTAAATGTGGACTGTTTAAAGGGTTTGCATTGATTTTAGCATGCATGGAGCACTTTGCACATGCCAGTGGCGGCTGGTGCTCAAAATTTTTGGGGGGGTGCAAACAAACTAAGAAATTCAGAAAAAAAGACATCAATTGCAGCCTCACTGTGCCCCATCAAATGCAGCCACTGTTCCATCAAACACAGCCACTGTGCCCACCAAACGCAGCCACGTGCCCACCAAACGCAACCACTGTGCCCATCAATTGCAGCCACTGTGCCCACCAAACGCAGACACTGTGCCCCATCAAATGCAGCCACTGTGCCCACCAAACGCAGACACTGTGCCCCACCAAACGCAGCCACTGTGCCATCAAACGCAGCCACTGTGCCATCAAACGCAGCCACTGTGCCCACCAAACACAGCCACTGTGCCCATCAATTACAGCCACTGTGCCCACCAAACGCAGCCACTGTGCCCACCAAACGCAGCCACTGTGCCCATCATTTGCAGCCACTGTGCCATCAAATGCAGCCATTGTGCCCCATCAAACGCTGTCACTGTGCCCCATCAATTGCAGCCACTGTGCCTTTAAATGCAGCCATTGTGCCCCATCAAACGCTGTTACTGTGCCCCATCATTTGCAGCCACTGTGCCTTTAAACGCAGCTATTGTGCCCCATCAAACGCTGTCACTGTGCCCCATCATTTGCAGCCACTGTGCCTTTAAACGCAGCCATTGTGCCCCATCAAACGCTGTCACTGTGCCCCATCAATTGCAGCCACTGTGCCTTTAAACGCAGCCATTGTGCCCCATCAAACGCTGTCACTGTGCCCCATCATTTGCAGCCACTGTGCCTTTAAATGCAGCTATTGTGCCCCATCAAACGCTGTCACTGTGCCCCATCATTTGCAGCCACTGTGCCTTTAAACGCAGCTATTGTGCCCCATCAAACGCTGTCACTGTGCCCCATCATTTGCAGCCACTGTGCCTTTAAACGCAGCCATTGTGCCCCATCAAACGTGTCACTGTGCCCATCATTTGCAGCCACTGTGCCTTTAAACGCAGCCATTGTGCCCCATCAAACGCTGTCACTGTGCCCCATCAATTGTAGCCACTGTGCCATCAAATGCCAACACTGTTCCCATAAAACTCTTATAATTTTTTTCAATAACTTTACCTGCTGTGCCGAGGAGAAGGGTCAAGCAGTGTGGAGGAGGGTAGGCGGAGCATAAGGCTCCACCTCCGCCAGTCATCAGCCGCTTATGGGGGCGTGAGTCACACGCCGCCCCCCGCATGAGAGAAAGTTCCCCCACCCGTCTTCCTGATTCCCGGCTCCCGCGCCCGCCCCCGCACACATGCAGCCCACGGCAGCCGCCTTGCTGTAGCGGGCGGCGCTGCTGTGTATGGGCGTGCTTGTCAGAGGGTGGAGGGGCGTGAGCTCTGCTAAGCATGCCATACACACGCCCCTCCACTCTCTGCCAAGCACGCCCATACACAACAGCGCCGCTACAGCAAGGCAGCCGCCGTGGGCTGCATGTGTGCAGGGGGCGGCCGCGGGAGCTCGGAATCGGGTGGGGGGATTTTCTCTCATGCGGGGGGGTGGCTTTTTTTGCCGCCCCCTGCAAAGTGCCGCCCTAGGCCTAGGCCTTGTCGGCCGAGGCCAAAACACAGCCCTGCATAGCTCTTGACCAGAATAAGGATTAAAACTATCAGTGTGACAGGTGAGTATAGTACAATTTAAAAAAGTACTCTTGGCCAATATAGGGAATGACTGCAGCACTCAGAAAATCCCTGGATTGGCGGGATGTGGTAAATGTGGTATTAAGTGTAAAGTGCGCTGTCAAAACTAAATGTATAAGTTCATAGACTTATGTAGCACTAACCCCCGAAGGAGCTGCTGAAATATTTTGGGTTGTTGCCCTCACCCCTTTACCTGTAATTTCACCACATCAGGAACCTAGAGTCCATGTTGAGCTTTGTATCCAACAATGTATGCACCAGTAACTTTAGTAATTTTCCAATGCTTTAATGGAAGAACTTGAAAGAAGTAGCAGTGAAGAGGTAGAAAGGGAGTTGCAGGAAAATTCAAATACCTTTTTAGATCATTGAGGGATTGGAGATCTTAGAGACGGTTAAACCTTCAGTCCAAAGATCTTTTACCCACCCGGATAGGTCTCTCTCACTGACCTAGCAGCCGGAATGGTGCACGAATAAAAAAGTCTCTGCCACAGACTTTAAAGGAACAAAATTTGTTGTACGATCCTCTGCCACAGGATGTAGCACTAGATGAACAGTCCTCTGCCACAGGACGTCATGGTTTTAGATGAACAGCGACACAGTACCAGAACCTTTAAGCCGACCCGGCAGTACCGTGTGATAAGTTAGGTTAGGATGCATCCTCCAATCGAGTCACCAGGCCCCTCTTGAGACCAGCCTTCCGCACGGTCCTCTCCAAGATGGGTCCTCCCCTGGATCTTCTCAATTGCTTGGCTTCTTCCCGCAGGACAGACAGCACAGGACCACCTCTAAAACAGCAGGCCCCAGATGACCTCTGGGCCCACTTATAGTAACGCAGCCTCGGGCCAGCATGGCCCCGAGACTGAAAGAAGCCGTCACATACCTCTAGGCCAGGAGGGCCAACAGGTGAAAGAGAACTAAAAAATGGCATCTGCCCCTTAAGTACTCTCTCCCAGAATGCATAGCAGTGGACCACCTCTGCCGAGTTGCTTTTGAGAAAGAAGAGCACTCAATATACTTCACCCTGTTGCTTTTCAACACCGGCCTGTGGTGACAACGACACCTACAGGCAACAGCGTGAAACTGCACACAACACAGCCAATGCTGGAACAGAGACTAATTTAGCCATAGATTAAATCTGTATCATATATTAACAGATAACCCACTAAATTTACATATAAGCGCCTGATCAACAGGAGCAGGGTGCTACACTTATATGCAAATACCAAATATGTGTAAACAATTGATAAAAAATAACAAAAAAATTGAAACAAACCAGTAAAACAAAGTCTGAAAAACAAGAGTCCTGAAATGAAATAAAATTATGAGTGCAAAAAAACCTCTAATAGGTAAGTTCAAAATTATGGTTATGTTAAGAACAACCTAATGACAAAAAATTGTGTGTATAAAAATTATTACATCTGTGAATCAACTGCTAGATCCAATGAAAATATCCATCCAAAACAATACAAGAGTAAAGTTTCAGTGCAAACATATCCAAAAATGCTTCATCACCATGCTAAGGAATAAATAGATGGCAGCTTCCCAGATACAAAGGTCCTAAGGATCTATATGCACGTGTCTCCACACTGGGAAATCAGCTGTTGATGATCACTTGCTGGAACTCAGGCTGAACACCGACTCCACCAGCTGCTGAAGAAATCCCAACAGGATCCTTGTGTGTTTGTCCCCACCAGGGTAATTCAGCTAGTTATGAACAATTGCTGGGATTCACATTAGACTAATTTAGTTTTTACGGCGCACTTTACACTTAATACCGCATGACAGGTGAATATAAGCCCTCTTTTTTAGTTTTGAATAGTTCTTTACTCAGGTACAAACATTCTTTTCCAGTCCGTAACTTACTGAAAGGCTCCATTACTACAACATACTATGTAGGTGGCACCAAATTAAGATTTAATTAGTTGTATCTCTGACTGATCCTTGTTTGTCTCAAATTTTGGTTACTTCTTGCTGGCTTGGCAGGGTAATAGTTCTATCATTTGAACTTAGTTACATAGTTAGGTTAAAAAAAGACACAAGTCCATCTAGTTCAACAGAAAAAAAAACCTAAAATACACTTCCATATACACAATCCTTCACCCACAGTTGATCCGGAGGAAGGCAAAAAAACCCAGCAAAGCCTGCTCCAATTTGCTACAGCAGGGGAAAAAATTCCTTCCTGATCCCCCGAGAGGCAATCGGATTTTCCCTGGATAAACTTTACCTATAAATTTTAGTACCCAGTTATATTATGTATATTTAGGAAAGAATACAGGCCTTTTTTATCCACTTCCTGGACCGGCACATGTACATATACGTTGGCAGCCCTGCGCAAAATGACGTACAGGAACGTCGGCTCCTTTAAGGGTCTTAGCTGGGGCGCGCGCCCACTGCAAAGTGGGGGACCCCATGTGCGTGGCCGGCGGTCATGATCGCGGGCATGAGAGACAGAATATTTGTAAACACACAAACCCCGGTTCTATCAGGAGAGGAGAGACAGATTGTGTGTTCCTATTAGTTAGGAACAGCAAAATGTATCCTCCTCTAGTCACTCCCATCCCCCCACAGTTAGAACACACATGGAGGGAACACATTTAACCCCTTGCGCCCCCTAGTGTTAACTCTTTCCCTGCCAGTGACATTTATACAGTGATCAGTGGCTATTTTTAGCTCTGATTGCTGCATAAATGTCAATGGTCCCAAAAAAGTGTCAAAAGTGTCCGATCTGTCCGCCACAATGTCGCAGTCCCGTTAAAAATTGCTGTTCGCCGCCATTACTAGTGAAAAAATAAATAAATAAAAATGCCATAAATCTATCCCCTATTTTGTAGACGCTATAACTTTTGCGCAAACCAATCAATATTCGTTAATTGCGATTTTTTTACCAAAAATATGTAGAAGAATATATATCGGCCTAAAGTGATGAAGAAATTTGTGGTTTTTTTTTAAATTGGGAATATTTATTACAGCAAAAACTAAATAATATATATTTTTCAAAATTGTCGCCCTTTTTTTGTTTAGAGCGCAAAAAATAAAAACCACAGAGCTGATCAAATACCACCAAAAGAAAGCTCTATTTGTGGGAAAAAAAGGATGTCAATTTTGTTTGGGTACCATGTCGCAAAACCGCGCAATTGGCAGTTAAAGCGACGCAGTGCCGTATCGCAAAAAATGGCCTGGTCAGGAAGGGGGCAAATCCCTCTGAGACTGAAGTGGGTAAGGCAATCTACTGAGCTGGCCAGAACAACTTCTGGAGGGAGTCTATTCCACATTTTCGCAGCTCTTACTGTGAAGAAACCTTTACGTATTTGGGGTCTGAAATCTTTTTTCCTCTAGATTTAAAGAGTGCCCCCTTGTCCTCTGTGATGACCCCAAAGTGAATAAATCAACAGCAAGTTCACTATATGGACCACTTATGTATTTGTACATGTTGATCATATCCCCCTTAATCTCCTCTTCTCAAGAGGGAATAGATTCATTTCCTCCAATCTTTCCTCATAGCTGAGCTCCTCCATGCCTCTTGTCAGTTTTGTTGCCCTTCTCTGAATATCCTTTTTGTGAACTGGTGCCCAAAACTGAACTGCATATTCCAGATGAGGTCTTACTAATGATTTGTACAGGAGCAAAATTATCTCTCTCTCTCTCTCTGGAGTCCATACCTCTCTTAATACAAGAAAGGACTTTGCAGCTTGGTCTTGTTCTCTTTTTGTCTGCGCTTATCATTTACCTTGATAATGGATATAGAAGCCCCCAGCTCCCTGTTTACAACATTAAGCGCTTGGCTAGATGTTACATACATGTGTTTTCTAGTTGGCAGCAAGATATTGTGCTTTTGCTGATTTTAAATGTCCAATTGGCTTTTTAAATATATGGGCAGCTTTATTATAGACCAGGGATCTCCAAACTTTCTAAGCAAAGGGCCAGTTTACTGTCCTTCAGGCTTTCAAGCTTCAGGAGGGCCAGGCTGTGGCCAGCGGGAGTAAAAAATGCCCCAACATCTGTGCCCCATCAGTGGGAGAAATAGTGCCCAATTCTTGGTATCAATGGGAAGAATAGTGCCCCATTGATGATGTCAGTAGGGGGAAATGGTGCCCCATCACTGGTGTCAGTTGGTGAAAAAGTGCCCCAAGTGCCAGATAAAGGCAAGCAAAGGGCCACATCCAGTACCTTGGCCACAGTTTGGAGATCACTGTTCTAGACATTTCTGTAGATTTTCTTGGTGCCTTTTTTTTTAAACACTCTCAATACTATAGAATGAATGCTATGAAACTATGTGCGTGTATGAACTAAAAGTATCTCATCAAATCCTAACTTTACAAAGCCATATGAGCTTTTTATTTATGATCATTAATTTATCTGATCAAAGATGTTTTATGGACAAAAATAAATGCAGTAAAGTGGAATCATTTTGTGGCTCTGTCACTTCAAGACACAGGGAACTACAAGACCCAAGGGCCATAAGGAGAAACCATAGAGCATGGAGGGGGGGGGGGGGGGAGCACAGGCATCTGACACATAGGGAAGGTTCTGCAAACAGATACAGGGTCAGGTAAGTATAGCATGTCTTCTTTTACAGCAGCTTTTTTATGTACTTTTTGTTAGCAACATAGTATCCTTACAATTAGTATTTGATTAGTAATACCTATTGATTATGTCAAACTCGTTTTAGCTATAAAACTGCCCACACATAATAGAATCTTATTCTATGATTTATGGAGTTCAAGAGCCTACATAAACTTTTCAAGGACTTTTCTAGAGCCTCTCCAATCCTATGGAACTCATTACCCCAATTTGTCTGATTATCTCCTACTCTATTAGCTTTTAGATGAAACCCTCCTCTTCAGAGAACTGTATTTTCATTTTCTGCATCAGCTCATCCCCCACAGTTATTACCTTTTGTTCTACTTGACCATCCTTTCTAGAGGGCCCTCTGATTCCTCCTGTATTGAATTGTATTGTAACTGTACTGTCTGCCCTCATGTTGTAAAGCGATGCGCAAACTGTTGGCGCTATATAAATCCTGTATAATAATAATAATAAACAATTTGTCTGTAAGGTGGACCCTTGCAGTACATTTTTTTTTTGGCTGGTCCAAAGCAGATTGTGTGTGACCAACAGCATGCATATCAACTTCAAACTATTGCATTTATATAGTATTACAAAAGGCTTTTATGTATTACATAAAAAAACAAAAAAAGTCAAATAGTCAGCGCTATAAATAACGTTAATTAACTAATAAATAGCTGCTATCAAATAAAAGGCCATGTATCCCAACCTTTAGTGAAAAACCAATAGATATATATAAATTACAGCGCTCTAAATAAAAAAAATAAATAAAAACCCCATAGCTTTTGAGCAAAAAAAAAAATATTGCCCCTTGGTGGATGTAGGAACGTTTTATTTCTGTAAACCTGTTTTCTGTTTACATTTTTCTCAGAGGGCCGCTGAGACGGTTTCTCCCCACCCCTCTACAGCTCATCGCTCCAATAAGCGTGGAGAAGCAGACCACAAGCAATGCTGACTGATAGTCAGGATTGCTCTGCTCGCGGAGGAGTGAGAACCGAGCCATTCGCGATGTTCAGTGGCTCGGGGGACAGCTGCAGCATCGGTCTGATGCTCCGTCCACCGAGGTAAGTATGATTAGAAAAAAAAACATACTTCTCTTTTAATATTTTGCATAGGAAAAGTTTGGGACTTTAAATGAGGCCCACATAGACATGTGCCTCCTTCCCTGTTCGAGGACATAGAGGGGATAAACTTTGGGACTTTGAATGAAGCATGTAGCTAACAGTCGATGTAGTAAGCATAACCATAGTATAAATGCATATGCATGGTAAATGTACAAAAAGAACAATCCTTATTAAATTATCCATCAACATTTGTAGCCAATATTGAAACACAATAAAACAATTCATAGGCTCTGTACCCACAGCAACAATACAATGAACAATAATAGATGAAAATCAAAGAACATTTAAACATGATAAAACCAGAAGGATTGCAGCACAGTATTCTCTACGCATTTCGTGAAACATCACTTCATCAGGAGCAGGCGCAATCCAACTGTCTATAAAGAAAGCATATATATATCAAGAACAATCTATCTGGGTAAGAATACAATACCAATCCAGGTAGGAGTGATGTCAAAACTTGATTGTGTTGTTACTCACAAAACGGCTCCTATGTCAAGCACGGCACCGATAGCTAGGGCCCGCTTCAAGGGTGTCCACCATGGGAACTGAGGGGGTCATACCGATGTACGACAAGTTGCAGTATAAAGATCATGAAGAGAGTACAAATATCCATATAGGAATCACTAGTGGTATGTATAGCTATACCAAAAAAGGATGAATTGTCAGAATCTTAATGAGTATTTAAGCCTATATGTGGGTGCACTACTGCTGGAGTCTCAGCCCAGGAGAGGAAAAGGCTGGGCTCACACTATGTGCAGAGCGGCTCGCAGCAGGGGGTCCAGTGTGTCCCTGTTCACCGTTTTAGGGGTGAATTTTTGCCTGAATTCGGACCTGAAACAGAATCAAAGACGCACATGACCTTTCTGCTGTGCGCTCCGCGGCCGCCCCGGACATGTGTGAACGGGAGAGCCGGTCACAATCTCCTGTCATGCGAAATGAATGTGGGGAAACCTGCATCCAATTTGCATAAGTGTGAACCCAGCCTAAAGGATGTAAAGAAAATATTTTGTGC